>NC_052150.1:224885221-225185221 GCF_902713615.1 Scyliorhinus canicula
CGCACTCGCAGCCCCCTCCCCGCACTCGCTCCCCCTCCCGGCACTCGCTCCCCCTCCCTGGCACTCGCTCCCCCTCCCTGGCACTCGCCCTCCCCGTCCCGGCACTCGCTCCCCCTCCCCGGCATGCGCCCTCTCCTCCCCCACACTCCCCCCACCTCCCCGGCCCTCGCTCTCTCCTCCCCGGCACTCGCAGCCCCCTCCCCGCACTCGCTCCCCCTCCTGGCACTCGCTCCCCCTCCCTGGCACTCGCCCTCCCCGTCCCGGCACTTGCTCCCCCTCCCCGGCATGCGCCCTCTCCTCCCACGCACTCCCCCCCCGGCACACACCTCCCAACCCCTCCCCCTGCCCTCCCCATACCCCCCGCCCACCCCAAACTGCCCCCACACTCCCCCCCCTCCCCAAACCCCCACCCCCTGGGCACGCACACTCCAACGGGCCCTGTGCCCCCCCCCACCAACTGCGGCCGTGCCCTACCTCCGCGCGGGCTGGCGTCAACCATCACGACTGGTTGACACCGTTAAATAGGTGCTTCGATTTACGGGACTTTGGCTCAACAGGCCCGGAGAATTCGGGCATCCCCGGAGCCCATTGCGTCACCCCGGTTCTCGCCATTCACCGAGGCGTGCGGCGCAATTCACGTCAACGGGATTTTTGGGGGCCGGAGATTTCGGCAGGAGCCGGGGGCTGGATTCACTCTGCCCCCTGGCGATTCTCCGACCCGGCAGGGGGGATCGGAGAATCCCGCCCACTTTAACCCACCCCACTGAGTGCAACTTTGCCCTATCAGCTGTCTATCCTTCCTCACAGACTTGCTGCATACTATTTCCTTTCAATCTAATAAGGTCCACAAAACCCAGCTTTTAAAGGTTCACCTACCACTGGTAACAACACTAAAACTTTATCTCCACTGGCAAAACTACAAACTTTTGCTTTTTTGTCCGCTACCTGTTTCATCACATTTTGTGCATCTTTTAAATGTTGTCCAACCAATTCACCTCCTCTATTTAATCGTTCCCTAAAATTTGACACGTAATCCAATAATGCAATTTCAGACTGCTCACTCACCAATTTTCCCTTAATCAATTTAAGTGGTCCTCTTACCTCATGACCAAAAATTAGTTCAAAAGGACTGAATTTAGTTGACTCATTAGGTGCATCCCTAATTGCAAACAGTACGAATGGAATTCCTTTATCCCAATCCTCTGGATAATCTTGACAATAAGTCGCCAACATTGTCTTTAATGTCTGATACCACCGTTCTAACGCTCCCTGCGATTCTGGATGATACACAGTTGATTTACATTGTTTTACTCCTAAGCTATCCATAACCTCCTTAAATAACCTCAAAGTAAAATTTGATCCTTGATCGATTATATTTCTGTGGGTAGTCCATGTCTAGTAAAGAATTTCAGTAACTCCTCCCCAATCTTTTTAGCTGCAATAAAGGACGTCTCCGCACATTGAGGGGCTAGGCCCGCGCCGGAGTGGTTGGCGCTCCGACTGCTGGCGTGAACGGCCTTTGGCGCCACGCCAGCTGGGGCCGAAAGGACTTCGCCGACCGGAGTAGGTCCGCGCATGCTCCGGTGCGTCAGCGGCTCCTGACGTCATACCGGCACATGCGCAGTGGAGGGGGTCTCTTCTGCCTCCGCCATGGTGAAGACCATGGTGAAGGCTGAAGAAAAAGAGTGCCCCCACACCCCCTCCCCGGGGTCAGATCGCCCCGCGCCCCTCCCAGGACCCTGGCGCTCATCCGCGCCGCCAATCCCGCCGGTCAGGTACGTGTTTTGATTCCCGCCGGCGGGAGAGGTTTGTCAGCGGCAGGACTTCGGCCCATCACGGGCCGGAGAATTGCCGCGGGGGGCCCGCCGACCGGCGCGATTCCCGCCCCCGCCAAATATCGGGTGGCGGAGAATTCGGGACAGGGCGGGGGCGGGATTGACGCCGGCCCCCGGCGATTCTCCGACCCGGCGGGGGGGGGGGTCGGAGAATCCCGCCCATGGATTGCCACTTTTCGTTTTAGGAAGTGGTCCTATGCAATCAATTAAGAGCAATGTAAAAGGTTCCTCAGATGCTGGAATGGGTATTAAGGGTGCTGGTTTTATCACTGCTTGAGGTTTCCCTATCACTTGACATGTGTGACATGATCGACAAATCTCGGGTGGCGGAGAATTCGGGACATGGCGGGGGCGGGATTGACGCCGGCCCCGGCCCTGACCTCTTTAACCTGTGATTATCCCTCTCCCTGGATCTGTAATGATTTGATTACCTGCAAATGCTCGCATTCCAAGCATTGTCCAGCATCTCTGACTTTGTCTATATAAATGTTTCTGGAACATACCTCGCCATTCACCTGAGGAAGGAGCTGCGCTCCGAAAGCTCGTGTTTGAAACAAACCTGTTGGACTTTAACCTGGTGTGGTAAGACTTCTTACTATGATCGACAAAATTTAACTACAGCACTCAATGGCTGTGCCACCAATTTCTGGGTTTGTGTTAGATCAGCCAGTGACTGCGTCTTCTCCCTCTGGGAATGGGCCACCTCCCTGTGTGTGAGGCATGTAGGCCAGAACCTGGGCAATGCCGCTGACGTTCCCAGCCATGGCCTGCTTTGACTGGGTCATGCTCAGGAGTGCCGCTGCCATGTCTAGGTGGTTCTGGCACGTGGCCTCCTGCGAGTCGGCAACCCTGCCCTGGGCCTCGACCAGCGGCTTCACAGAATGCCCCGGGCTTTCGACATGGTGAACCATAGCCACGACCATCACCCCCAAAGCGGCATTGTGGACATCACCCGTGCGGTGTTGGCCTGGGTGGCACGCATGGTCGGCACCACCTCCGGTTGCTGCACGCGGTTGGACTCCTCCACCTGTACCTGCAGACGCTGGATGCTCGCCGACATCTCCTCATGTAGTCCCTGACTCTGCGACTGCATCTCCACGATTGATGGGACTGTCCGTTCCAGAAGCGCAAAACCTGTCTGGGTGGCAGCTAGTCCCTGGGGTCAGTCCGCCCTCTGACCATCTGCCCCCTTGGGTGATCCTACCTCCACCTCCTGCACCGGATTAGCTGTATGGTAAGCACCAGAGAGTATCCGAGGAGCCTCTTCGCTATGTGCCCAACTGAGGTGGGTGTCTCTGGGGTGTTGGTGATAGCTGTCATCCTCCCAAACTCCTGAGACTCGGGCGGAGGGCTGGTGTCTGAGATGCTCCATTTCTTGCTCGGCTCATGGGGGAGGGCTCTGGCCGAGGCGGGGGGAATGCCAGATGGACCCGCCCCATCACCAGCACGTCCTGTAAGACCCAAGACAAAACACATAATTAGAACACCGGCTGGGGGGGGAGTGGGGTGAGGGTGTTGGGGGTGAGGGTGGGGGTGCAGATGGTGAAGTGTGAGGGTGGTGTGGAAGTGGTGTAGGGTGTTGTGAATGTGGTGTGCGGGTGATGTTTGGGTGAGGGTGGTGTGGGGGTGAGGGTGGCGTAGGGATGGTGTGGGGGGGGTGATGGTGGAATGGTCTTGGGGGGCGATTTAACACGCGTGTCATGGGAAACCCCAACTAAGCGGGGTCTCACTTCCTCACCCGTGGCCGAGCTCCACCTCGGCGACCTCCTGTTCCTCCGGGCCGCGGACCATGTCCAGGGCCCTATTATCTGCCATGGTGAGGGGCCGCAGGTCTGGTGGTCCCTCTCCTGTCTTCTCCCACTCCCGACGGGTGTACACGCCCTTCTCCTGAGGGGGGCATGGGGGGGGGGGGGGGAGGGGGGGGGGGGGCAACAGAAAACGACAGTGTTAGAAAGTCCACCACATGCAGCCCAGGAGGTGGGTAGCTGATGACTAGGTGGCCGGGATGGGTACCGGCATGTGGTGCAGGGTGGGTATTTGACCGCTATCCGGGTGGTGGTGGTTGGGGATGGGGGGGGGGGTGGGGGTGGGGGGATGGGTCGGGTTACCGTTGTGTGGGATGGGACTTGATGCCAGGGCACAGTGCTGCCTACTCACCCTGGCTGCCCTGACGAGGTTGTGCAGCTTTTATTAGCCAGTCCGGGCTGCATTGCCCATGGCGCTGACTGCTTCTGCCACCTGCGCCCAGGAACGACAGACGGCAGTGACTGGCAGCCGCCTTGCCGGGCCTGGGTACAGGGTCACCCCCTCTCTCCTCCACTGCGCCCAAGGGTATCTCCAGTTCAGCATCGGTAAATCTCGGGGCTGATCTCCTTGCTGCCATTTGTTGGCTGAGGTGGGGTTTGTGGGGTGTGGTGTGTGTGCCACTGCAGCTTGTGAGCCTCCTGAGTGCCAAAACTGGCAAATCCGACACCGTTTCTCATTAGGATGGATTGTGTTCCGCGTGGCGCCGGTGCTATACCCCTTAACAGTAGCAGAATCGGTCCAGGTGCAACACTGATTGTCGTCAATACTTGGGGCAGAATTCTACATTGGCTGACTCCGAAATCGTGAAATGTGATTGGGAGGAGAATAGGTTTCGATGCCAAAATCACAGCAGGCGCCAATTTGATGCCAAATCCACGATTCTACGTCACGTCGACAGCATCGTCAGCACATGAAAATGAAATGAATATCGCTTATTGTCACGAGTAGGCTTCAATGAAGTTACTGTGAAAAGCCCCTAGTCGCCACATTCCGGCACCTGTCCGGGGAGGCTGGTACGGGAATCGAACCGTGCTGCTGGCCTGCCTTGGTCTGTTTAAAAGCCAGCGATTTAGCCCAGTGAGCTAAACCAGCCCCTCCCGGAATGCATGTACGTAAACGTCATTTGCATATCATTAGCAGGCCTGCAATTACCACGGCCACCTTGCTGTGCACCCCACATACCAACCACCCTGGCCCCTGGTGCTGCAGAGCGACACTGGTCGTATGGCACCCGCAAATCCTACGGCCACCCTCCACCCTCCCCCCCCCCCCCCCCCCCCCCCCCCCCCCACCTCCCCCCTCCCCATGGCTTTTGCCTTATTCCCCTGGCCACCACCAGCCGCCGGCCCAACTAGGGCAACATCCACAGTCGACCCTACGGGAGATGCGGTGAAAACTCCTGGCGAGGGCATCTCCATCCAACGCTACCACTGGCATAAGGGATGGGCGCCAGGGCCAGAGGCCCCCATGGTGCCGGCCAGGGGTAAAGGATGAGGGGTTTGGGAGGGACATGCTGGGGCAGAGCCCGCGCTGCCAACCGGGGCCACCATGTAGCCCGTTGCACCTGGTTGGGCATGGGGGTATGCACACCATGCTAACATGTCAGCCTTTCATCCCCTGGTACCCCTTTCGATTTGTGTACAGCGGCCTTTTATCTGCAGGCGCCCACACAGGGCCATGCACCCCAACGATCACCCCCAGGACCTGGGTCAACCCGGCCATGGCGTCGAACTCTGGTGGCGGCATCCTGGTGGGCTCGGTCCATATTGACGTGGATGTATTGAGCGGCCTGGGCATACAGGGCCTTCATGCCAGCACGGATGCACCTGTGCACCGAGGTTTGTGAGACTCCAGACAGGTCACCCCGTCGTTTAAAATTTCCAGTGCAACCCTCACCTTGACAGCCACCTGGAGTGGGTAACCTCCCCCATACCCCCACGGTGCCAGGTGTGCCATGATCTCACTATCTCCCTGCTCAGCCGGAGTTTTTGACGCCATGCCCGGTCCAGCAGGTCCTCGAATGTGAGACGGTGCCGGTACACACACGAGGCTTCATGCGGCGCCTCCTTGGCACCTCCTCCTCCTCGGCCTGTTGGGCTGCTCCATCTTGAGTGGCTGCCTCTCTACGGCACACTCTGCTGCTGCAGCTTCCTCCTCCTCCTTAAGCAGCGCCAGCGCACACAGTCACAGGATATCCCCCTGGGCTGCAGCAAATAGCAGGAAGGCCACCATTTCTGGTTCAATTCTAATATTCGTTGTCTGCAGGGGGTGAAAGGTTGACATGTTAGCATTATGCACACCTCGTGCCCAACCAGGTCCACCTGGTTACATGGTGGCCCCAATGGTACCGTGGGGTCTGCTCTCCACCCCCCCCCTGTCCTAATCATCCCTGCTCCCCTGCCCCGTCGGTGGCCGGCACCATGGGGGCCTCTGGTTCTGGTGTCCATCATTAATGACAGGGGTACTGTCGGCTGGCACTGCCCTCGTCAGGGGTATGCATCACGGCCCCTGTATGGGCCACCTGAGGGTGGCGGCCTGGTGGGTGACAGGGGGCGATGCCGGAGGGTGGGGTGCGGGATTGGGGGGTCGAGGGCACCCATACGACTGGCATCGCTCTGCAGAACCAGGGGCCAAGGTGGGTAGTCAGTTGGTGCTTCGCAAAATGGCCGTGGTAATGGCGGGTCATGCCTATGCGCTGCCCCAGTCCCGTGGGGGGTCACCCCGGCCACTTGGCCTGTTCCCCCAACACTTCCCCCATTCTCGGCCCTGAAAAGGCACCCCCCCACCCTAGCCAGCCCATCAGTGTCTGCCTGGCAGCCCATAGCCGCTCCTCTCTGTGTCCTACCTCCTCTCTCACTCATCAGCCAATTCTCCACCCAATCACGTTTCCCGATTTCGATGTCAGCCAATGGAAAATTCTGCCCAGGAAGTTTAAGGAAAACTGCAGGCAACATGGCAGAAGGAAAATCCTGGATAGCCCATGATTCAGCGATGCTTCTTTGGAGGATGTTCCCCACGGCATGGTGCGATGTTCTTTTCCCAGGGACAAGAGGAGGAGATTTGCCCGACTGACCAAGCAGACTTGGATGGTAATTGTAGAGGTGATCATCAGCCATGGGTTCATTCCACTGAGCCTGTGCGCCAATGACTTTATTCAGTCTGCCAAGGTGTATTACTTTAAAAAATCCTGTTTGGTATATGTTGCTGGAAGGCCAGAGTTTACAATCTATCCCTAATTGCACTTGTGAAGATGGTAGTGAACCCTCTGATGCGACCATCAATTCACACGAGACAGAGAGTTGAAGTGAACAGTGGCTTTAATCAACTAGAACAGTGCCTGCCTGAGACTGCTGTGTACTGAGAGACACCTACAGGGCAGCTGCTCTTTATACCTCCCCTCAAGGGGGTGGAGCCAGGGGCAGAGCCCACAAGGGCACCAACAGGATCCAATGCGGTGCAATACATGCAATGGTCCATAGGTGGAGCCCACAAGGGCAAGAACATAGTACAATGCAATACAGTGATGAATGGCTGTCATAATACATTCACCACACCCTCTTCTTGGACCGCTACAGTCTGTATGGTGTAGGCACAAAGTGTTTTATTCTGTTATGGTTTGAGACAACTGGGTGGCTTGTTCGGTCATTTCAGAGGGCAGTTAAATGTCAACCATATTGGTGTTGATCTGGATTCTCATGTAGACTAGACCAGGGAAGGATTCCATATTTTCTCCCCGAAGGACGTTTGGGCTATATCAATTTGGTAGTTTCATGATTAACTGTACCAGATTTTTCATTTCAGATTTATTTATTAATTTAACTGAAATTTTCCCAAACAGCCATGATGGGATTGAACTGAAGGGGGAGGGTGAACAGCCAGAGGTCGTAGTACAAATAGGTACTAACGACATAGGCAGGAAGAGTGAGGTCCTGCAGAAGGTGTTCAGGGAGTTAGGCAGTAAGCTAAAAAGCTGGACCTCTAGGGTTGTAATCTCAGGATTACTCCCTGTGCCACGTGCCAATGAGGCTAGAAATAGGAGGATAGTGCAGATAAACATGTGGCTAAACCAGTGGTGTAGGAGGGAGGGTTTAAGATTTCTGGACCATTGAGATCTCTTCTGGGGCATGTGGGACCTGTACAAAGAGGACGATTTGCATCTAAACTCAAGGGGTACCAATATTCTGGCTGGGAGGTTTGCCAGTGTCACTTGGTATGGCAGGGGTGTGGGAACCAGAGTGTTAGCTTAGAAGGTGTTATAACTGAAGGGGAAATAGAGAACAAACATAAGAGAAAGGGTTCAGAGGAGATTTACTAGGATGTTGCCTGTTATGGAGGGAAGGTCTTACGAGGAAAGGCTCAGGGACTTGAGGTTGTTTTCGTTAGAGAGGAGAAGGCTGAGAGGTGACTTAATAGAGACATATAAGATAGTCAGAGGGTTAGATAGGGTGGACAGTGAGAGTCTCTTTCCTCGGATGGTGATGACCAACACGAGGGGACATAGCTTTAAATTGAGGGGTGGTAGATATAGGACAGATGTCAGAGGCAGTTTCTTTACTCAGAGAGTAGTAGGGGTGTGGAACGCCATGCCTGCAACAGTAGTAGACTCGCCAACTTTAAGGGCATTTAAGTGGTCACTGGATAAACATATGGATGAAAATGGAATAGTGTAGGTCAGATAGGTTTCAGATGGTTTCACGGGTCGGCGCAACATCGAAGGCCGAAGGGCCCGTGCTGCGCTGTAATGTTCTATGTTCTATGTTCTATAATAACATCACCCTCAGGCAGAGTAAAAACGGTGACAAGTGTGAGAAGGGAGATGGTCAATGCAGGACTGAGGGTGTTGTACCTTAATGCACGCAGTAAACGGAACAAGACTTATTGCACATGTTGAAATTGGCAGGTAAGATGTAAGCGTCACAGAGACGTGGCTGCAAGGAGATCAGGGCTGGGATCTAAATATCCAAGGATATTTGTCCTATCGAAAGGACAAAGGGGGCGGGTTTGCATTGTTGGTAAGGAATGAAGTTAAATCTAGCAAGGAGCGATAGAGGATCAGAAGGCAAAGAATCTCTGTGGGGAGAGTTGAGGAATCACAAAGGTAAAAAGGCTCTGATGGGAGTTGTGTACAGGCCCCCGAGCAGTAGTCAGGATGTGGGACAGAAAATAAGTTAGGAGATAGAAAAGGCATGTAAAAAAGGCAATATCACAATAATCATGGGGGACTACAATATGCAGGTGGACTGGTGTGGTGGGATGGATATGAGCACTGCCATTGGTGCAGAGCACTGGCTTCCCATTGGCTCTGGCTGGTTATGTGCCTCTCGTCCGATTGGTTGGGACTCGTCATGTGACTGCTCTCCAATTGGTCGAGAGGCAAGTAGGCCCCGCCTCCGAGGTGTGGTATAAGTACCCAGAGTTCCCGGCGGTCGGCCATTCTCTGTAGTCGACCACCGGGCTAACAACTAGCTGATTAAAGCCACAGTTCGGATCCTAAATGTGTCTTGAATCGAATTGATGGTACATCAACTGGGAAAATCAGAGAGGTAGTGGATCCCAAGTAAAGGAATTTGTGGAATGTCTAAGAGATGTTTTTTTGGGGTAGCTTGTGGTGGAGCCCACTAGGGAACAGGCAAATTCTGGATTTGGTGGTAGGGAGCATTGACCACAATATGATAGAATTTACCCTGCAGTTTTAGAGGGAGAAGCTACAATCAGATGTAATGATATTACAATTAGATAAGGAAAACGGCAAAGACATGAGGGAGGAGCTGGCCAGAGTTGATTGGAGAAGGAGCCTAGCAGGGAAGACAGTGGAACAGCAATGGCAGGGGTGTTTGGGGGTTATTCGGGAGGCACAACAGAAATTCATCCCAAGGAGGAGGAAACATGCGAAGGGGAGGACAAGGCATCCATGGCTGACGAGGGATATCAAGGACAGCATAAAGGCTAAAGAAAAAACATACAATGTGGCGAGGATTAGTGGGAAACCAGAGGATTGGGAAGCCTTTAAAAGCGAGCAGAGGACAATGAAAAAAGCAATAAGGGGGAGAAGATGAAATATGAGTGGAAGCTAGCTAGTAATATAAAGGAAGATAGGAAGAGTTTTTTTCAACATATAAAAGGTAAGAGAGAGGCAAAAATAGAGATTGAACCACTGGAAAATGTGGCTGTAGACGTAATAATAGGAAACAAAGAAATGGCAGATTATTCAGTGACTGAAGTTACTTTGCATCAGTCTTCATGGTGGAAGACGCCAGTGCGATGCCAGAGCTCCAGGAGAACCAGGGGGCAGAGGTGAGTGCAATGACCATTACTAAGGCGAAGGTTCTGGGGAAACTGAAAGGTCTGAAGGTGGATAGGTCACCTGGACCGGATGGACTACACCCCAGGGTTCTAAAAGAGATAGCTGAAGAGATTGTGGAGACATTGGTGGTGATCTTTCAGGAATCACTGTTTAAGAAGGGAGGGAGGAAGAAGACGGGAAATTATAGGCTGGTTAGCCTGACTTTGGTTATTGGTAAGATTGATACAGATCAGATCGCAGAGTACTTGGAAGTGTATGAAAAAATAGGACTGAGCCAGCACAATTTTGTCAAAGGGAGGTCATGTCTGGCAAATCTGTTGGAGTTCTTTGGGGAGGTAACAAGGAAGTTAGACAAAGGAGGATCAGTGGACGTGATTTATTTAGATTTCCAGAAGTCCTTTGATAAGGTGTCACATTGGAGATTGTTAAATAAGTTAAGAGCCCATGGTGTTAAGGGTATGATCCTGGCATGGATAGAGGATTGACTGACTGGCAGAAGGCAGAGAGTCTGGACAGTATTGAGGAAGCAAGGGGGCTGCAGAAGGACTTGGACAGGCTAGGAGAGTGCAATGAAATGGCAGATGGAATACAATGTGGAAAATTGTGAGGTTATGCACTTTGGAAGGAGGAATTTAGGCATAGACTATTTTCTAAATGGGTAAATTTTGAGGAAATCAGGTCCTTGTTCACGATTCTCATAAGGTTAACGTGCAGGTTCAGTCGGCAGTTAGGAAGGCAAATGTAACGTCAGCATTCATCATAAGAGGGCGACAATACAAGACGAGGTATGTACTTCTGAGGCTGTATAAAGATTATTGGAGTATTGTGAGCAATTTTGGGCCCCGTATCTAAGGAAGGATGTGCTAGTTTTGGAAAGGGTCCAGAGGAGGTTCATAAGAATGATCCCTGGAATGAACAGCTTGTCATATGAGGAACGATTGAGGACTCTGGGTCTGTACTCATTGGAGTTTAGAAGGATGAAGGGGGATCTTATTGAAATTTACAGGGTACTGCGAGACCTGGATAGAGTGGACGTGGTGAGGATGTTTCCACTTGTAGGAAAAACTAGAACCAAAGGATACCATCTCAGACTAAAGGGATGACCCTTTAAAACAGAGATGAGGAGGAATTTCTTCAGCCAGAGGGTGGTGAATCTGTGGAACTCTTTGCCACAGAAGGCTGTGGAGGCCAAATCACCGAGTGTCTCTAAGACAGAGATAGATAGGTTCTTAATTAATAAGGGGATCAGGGGTTATGGGGAGAAGGCTGGAAAATTGGGATGAGAAAAATATCAGCCATGATTGAATGGCGTCACAGACCCGATGGGCCGAGTGGCCTAATTCCGCTCCTATCTCTTATGGTCTTATGGGGCGGGATTCTGCAGGAATTGGCGGGGCAGGCAACTCCAGTGCGAAGGAGTGGCGGAAACCACACTGGCGTCGGGCCGCCCCCAAAGGTGTGCACCTTCAGAGGATAGACCGGCGCCGGAGCGGTTTGCGCCACGCCGGCCGGCTTGGAAGGGGCTTGGCACCACACCAACCAATGCTGAAGGGCCTCTGCCAGCTGGCGCATGCACGAGAACGCCAGCGTGTGCCGGCATCATCCCAGAGCATGCGCAGGGGGGGCTCATCTCCGCATCGGTCATCGCGGAGGACCACAGCGGCCGACGCGGAAGAATAGAGTGCCCCCACGGCACAGGCCCGCCCACCGATTGGTGGGCCCCGATTGCGGGTCAGGCCACCGTAGGTGTACGGCTAAAGGAATTCCCTCTTGGGAAGGGGCTTGGAAGGGGCTTGGCACCACACCAACCAATGCTGAAGGGCCTCTGCCAGCTGGCGCATGCACGTGAACGCCAGCGTGTGCCGGCATCATCCCAGCGCATGCGCAGGGGGGTCTCATCTCCACATCGGTCATCGCGGAGGACCACAGCGGCCGACACGGAAGAATAGAGTGCCCCCACGGCACAGGCCCGCCCACCGATTGGTGGGCCCCGATTGCGGGTCAGGCCACCGTAGGTGTACGGCTAAAGGAATTCCCTCTTGGGAACTGACAATCGTGGTTGAGCACTTCACAACCCAAGAGTATTCCTGTGGGTGGGTGGGCCATGTACCATGCGGGAGTCATAGACGCCACCAGACGTCAGAGAAGGCGGCAGCAGCAGTATCTGCAGATGCTCGAGGCAGCGGCCCATGTGCCGGACCCCGCCCCACACTCTGAGGACCCGACTGCCCATCAGGTTCGGGGGGATCCAGAGGGGGACCCCGCGACGGCCCAGGGTGTAGAGGTGCCGCTGGTCGTTTGAACAGATGATGGACAGCGCATGCCGCAGGAGGCTCCGTCTCAACAAGGACACGGTGCGTCACCTGTGCCATGTCCTCACGGACTTTGCACCACATGGAGGAGGAGGACACCTACTCCCGGTGGCCATCAAGATCACCGAAACCCTGAACATTTATGGCCTGGGATCATTCCAGCCCTCGAGTGGTGACCTGTGTGGTATCTCACAGGCCACAACCCACAGATGCATCCGGCAGGTCACGAATGCCCTGTATGCCCGGGCGAACTACATCATTTTTGACATGGACCAGGCCCAACAGGATGCCTGGGCAGCAGGTTTCTCCACTATCGCTGTGATGCCCCAGATCCAGGGGGTCATCGATGCCACGCATGTCGCCCTGCGCTCACCGGGCCAACTGGGGGTGCCATATGTTAACCGATAGCGGTTCCGCTCCCTCAACATACAACTCGTGTGTGACCACCAGTTGAAAATAATGCACGTGTGTGCCCGCTTCCTGGGGAGTGTGCATGACAGCTACATCCTGGGGCAGATGGCAGTCGGTGATCCCTGCCCTCTTCAAGGAGCACCCCAGGATGGCCAATTGGTTCTTGGGGGATAAGGGATATCCGCTCAGGGCCTGGCTAATGACACTAGCAGGAGGACGGAGAACGAAGTGGAGACCCAGTACAACGAGGCCCATGCAGTCACCTCGGGTGTCATTAAGCGGTGCATCAGACTCCTGAAGATGCTGTTCCAGTGCCTCAAGGTGCCCTCCGGTATACTGCCCAGAGGGCCACCTGCTTTCCTGAGGTCTGCTGTGTCCTCACAACCTGACATAGCAAAGGCCGACGAGCTGGAGGTTTGTGATGAGGAACATGTGGCCACCTCGGAGCAGGAAGAGGGGGACGAGGATGATGAGGAGGGGTGGAGGACAAGGCCGGGGAGGAATCTGAAGCCCAGCCAGAGACTGCAATACAGGTTGCAGTGGTGAGGGCCCGACAAGCCCGGATTGCCAGGGAAGCCGTCATACTCGCCCGCTTCACTTAGCACATGGTCTGGTCCATCGTCGCATCCTCACCCACCCCCCACCCCCATTGTCTACCCTCCCAGGATATGTGCCAAATCACTCCAGGGTGTTGGGACTGTGCCGACTATTTCAGCGGGTCACTGTCGAGGGCAGGAGGGGTGATGATAACCCACAGAGACCTGAGCCCTGGTGCTCCTCAATCTATGCCATAATCTGACCCCTGTCTGTCTGCTGTATGCTTGTTCACACCCATTACCTGCACACGGTGATGCATTGCGGAAGGAAGTGACAGAGGCATTCTACTGGTTGTGAATAAGGGTGTTTATTGTTCAATATAGTTCCTCACTCTCCCGATGGTGGACATGTGCATGACGGCATATGTACAGCCGTGCCACCCTGTCCTGCGTGCTGACCCTGAGACACGGCCTCATCAGAGGGGTGGAACTCCGGAGAGCTGGTGCCCACTGTCACCGCCCAACGGGATGGGTCCCAGTCCCAGAGCCCCCTCCTCCTGCTCGGTGCCCAGAGGGCCCTGGGGATCACCTTTTGATGGAGAGGCAGCTGGTTCAAGACCTGGCTGCCTCTGCACCATCTGGCTCTGCCAGCTCTCACGGTTCGCCATGGTCCGCATCATCGTGTCGATGCCTTCGGCCATGCTCCACAGTGATTGGGCCAAGCTCTGCAGCTACTCGGCAATGCCCACCTGTGACTGGGACAGCCTCCGCTGAACCTTATCAAGGTTGGCCTGGTACTGGGTGATATGCCCCACTGAAGCAGACATACTGCCGAGTCCCTCAGCCATGGCTGTCACCGACTGCGCGATGCCTTGGACACCTTCACTCATGGGGCGCAATTCTCCACTCCCCACGCCAGGTAGGAGAATCGCAGGAGAGGCCGGGCGACTCACGACACGCCCCCCCGGCGCCCCCCGCGATTCTCCCACCCCCCGCTCAGAAGAATCGCCGCTCGCCGTTTTTCATGGGGACCAGCGATTCTCCGGCCCGGATGGGCCGAGCGGCCTGCCGTTCCCGACCGGTTCACGACGGCGGCAACCGCACCTGCTCGCTGCTGTCGTGAACATGGGGGCCAAATGCTCGTTTGAAGCTTGTGGGGGGCGGAGAGGGGAGTGAGCACCACGGCCGTGCTCGGGAGGGGACTGACCCGCCATTCCCTGTCATCTCCATCCGCTCCGGGAAACCCTGTTCCAGAAGCTCAACATAATGCTGGGACCCAGCCATCCGGCTGCTGTCTTGCCTGCGGGTTCCAGCCTCCACCAGATGTCCATCATCAGCAGTGTGGTGCTTTCCAGATTGTGCCCCAGAAGCCTGTCCACTAATATGCCCCACCGAGGTGTGTGTATCTGCGCTGGTGGAGGGTGGGGATGACAGCTGTGAGGCGATTATAATGGTGGCATCCACGGAGCTCTCCTCCGATGTTGTCTTCTGGGAGGCTGCAGAGGGGCAGCCAGGAATGGGCAGGCGCCGTTGGCTGGAGGCACTCCAGGAGAACGGACATGCAGTCAGTGGGAGGGATGGTTCAGTCAGTGAGGTAATCACTACTCAGGTTTAACAGGTCCTCCGGGTGGGGCCAAGTGGTTCCTCACTTCTGCGGCATCCGCCAGCCTCCACATTGGTTACCACCCTGTCCTCGGCCGCCTGGTCACCACCAGGGCACGCTCCTCGAAGGAGGTGAGGATTCTCAAGCCCGGCACTCCATTGTCAGTCTGGGCCCTCTCCCGTCAATTATGGGAGAGCTTCTCCCCGAGGGGACACAGCGAGGGCATTGCTAGTCACAGTTGTGGGGGAGGGGTGTATGTGAAGGGAGGGCTGGTGAATCGCCTGAGGGTTTGGTGGGGGGGGGTTGTAAGCTCCCTTGAAGTGGGGGGGAGGGACGGGACCCCCAGGAGAATAGGACATCCCTCCTGGCCTCCACTGTGTCCAGGAGCCTCCCCAGGTCAACATTCCAGAATCTTGGGGTGGCCTCCTGGGCGCCATCATTGTGAGCTGGCTGGGTTTGGCATAGCAAATGCAGCTTAAGTGCTGCTCGACCTTGTTAGTAGGCGGCTGGCGAGCACGGGCCGGCGAATCAGCTGGCGAGCTGCTATCTGGGGCAAGAAGCCGGTGAGACCACATTAAGTGAACGTTGAATAGCGTGCCTGGACTCGCTGGCCGAGTGCCGGGAAACCCGCAACAATTGCCGCTGGCTAGCGTACTTCGATATTTTTCCAGAGAATAGCGCACCATGATTTGATTGAGTCCTGAAATGTCTGGGGTTATGAAAGGAAGGGAATGTACTTAGTGCTAACTGCCTTTCAGTTAATGGTTCCAGTGGTTCACTTCAAAGAATGGGTCGGTTGAACTGAATAATATCCTCCAAATTGATGAATTTTTACTGAATGTAATTATTTCTTACAGAATCGGATACGTTGCACCGTGTTCTTGGAGAAATTGCCTTTCAGTTAGATCGTCGAATTTTGACTTACATCTTTACTGATAAGATTCGATTGTATGGATTCAGAATAGCTGATATCAGTGCAAACATCAAAGAGGTCAGTATGCTGAAGTAGAGCTGTATATATTTTTAGGAATGGATCAGGATACCTTTTTTTTGCAATCTTACAAACTTCCAGCACAAAAGGAAGTCATTTGGCCCATCCCCCAGTACCACATAAACTTGGGTAGGCTTGGTAGCACAGTGGTTAGCACTGTTGCTTTACAGAGCGAGTTTGATTTCTGGCTTGGGTCACTGCCTGTGCGGAGTCTGCACCTTCTCCCTGTGTCTGTGTGGGTTTCCTCCAGGTGCTCCGGCTTCCTCCCACAAGTCCCGAAAGATGTGCTGTTCAGTGAATTGGACATTCTGAATTCTCCCTCCGTGTACCCGAACTGGCGCTGGAATGTGGCGACTCGGGGATTTTCACAGTAACTTCATTGCAGTGTTAATGTAAGCCTATTGGCGACAATAACGATTATTATTATTATAAAATTAAGGCTATTCTCAGAATGGTTTTTCTTTAAGCTATTCTGCTGGCTGCTGGCAAAACTAGCATTTGGTGCCTGATGGAACCACCAATTCACCAGACACGTGTTTCCGATATGAATCTAGGCTTTAATCGACTTACTTCAGAGCCAGCCTGTTACCCGTTGACGAACTCTTAGTGAACTCAGGCTGACTCTGGACAAGAGTATTTATACAGCAGCACTAGTGGGGAGGAGTCATGGGCGGAGCCAAGGGTGGAGCACAGTACAAGCTCCTGAGTACTCCAAGAGCTACTCCCCCTAGTGGTTGGATAACACTACTGCGCTTACAAAGACAGTGTGAATTATCGTATCCCGTATATTACATTCACCACAGTGCCGACACTTAATTATCTTTCGAAAGGTGGAGTTGAGCCATATTTTGGAATAGCTTCAGACCATGTCAGTGTGGAGACTGGGGAAAAAAGCGAGACTGAGAAAATCATAGCGCAAAGTAAGAGCAGGAAGAGCTCAAAGAACTGTCGGTCTGGAGTCCGTTCGCTTCAGTGCAAGAAGATTGGCTGAGTTGCTGATAGTGCCGAAGATTGTCAGAGGATACAACAGGATCTAGATAGATTGGAGATTGGGCACAGAAATGGCAGATGGAGTTTAATCTGGACAAATTTGAGGTGATGCATTCTGGAGGCTCAAATCTAGACATGAATTATACTGGAAATGGCAGAACCCTTAACGTACAGAGGGACCTGGGTGTGCAGCTCCACAGTTCCTAAATGTGGCAACACAGGTGGCCAAGGTGATTAAGAGGACATATTATAGCCAGCCGGGGCATTGAGTACAGGGGATGGGAAATCATATTGCAGCTATGTAAAAACTTGGTTAGGTCGCATTTGGAGTACTGCGTGCAGTTCTGGACACCACATTATCAGAAGGATTTGGAAGCTTTGGAGAGAGAGCAAATAAGGTTCACCAGGACGTTGCCTGGTCTCAAGGGGAGGTTGAATAAACTTGGATTGTTTTCACTGGAAAGACGGAGGCTGAGGGGTGACTGATAGAGGTTAACAAAATTATGAGAGGCAGAGACTTGGTGGATAGTCAGAGGCATTTTCCAAGGGTGGAAATTGATGGAACCATCAATTCACCAGACACGTGTTTCCGATATGAATATAGGCTTTAATCGACTTACGACGGAGCTAGCCTGTTACCCGTTGATGAACTCTCAGTGAACTGCAGTCTGACTCTGGACAAGGGTATTTATACAGCAGCACTAGGGGGAGGAGTCGTGGGCGGAGCCAAGGGTGGAGCCCTGTACAAGCTCCTGAGCATTCCCAGAGCTACTCCACCTAGTGGTCGGATAACGCTACTGCGCTTACAAAGACATAGTGTGAATTATCATATTACATTCACCACATTCACCCCCTGCAAAAAAATCAAGTCCGGCGGGGGTGGTGGTCTAAAACGTCAGTCTGTCCGGTGGTCGAATTGTCCGTTATGATCTGCGGAGCACTGGGGTTGCAGCCTCTTGTGGTGGCTGGATGGGTGTTGTGTGCGGGGGTACGATGGTGCCAGATCCCGGAGGGATACAGTGTCCTGACGGCCGTCAGGGAACTCGACGAATGCGTACTGGGGGTTGGAGTGGAGCAGGCGCACCTTTTCAACAAGGGGGTCGGTTTTGTGTGCCCTGACATGTTTCCTCAGAAGTACGGGGCCCGGTGTCCTCAGCCATGCCGGAAGTGAGACCCCCGTGGTAGTTCCCCTGGAAAAAATGAAGAGCCTCTCGTAAGGGGTCTGATTGGTCGTTGTGCATAAGAGGGACCTAATAGCGTGGAGTGCGTCTGGGAGGACTTCCTGCCACTGGGAGACTTGGAGCTTTCTAGACTGGAGGGTCAGTAGGACGGTCTTCCAGACCGTCGTGTTCGACCTCTCCACCTACCCGTTCCCCCTGGGGTTGTAGCTGGTAGTCCTGCTCGAGGCGATGCCCTTGTTGAGCAGGTACTGACGCAGCTCGTCGCTCATAAAGGACGAACCCCGGTCGCTGTGCACGTAGCTGGGGAAACCGAACAGGGTGAAGATGCTATGCAGGGCCCTAATGACCGTGTGGGAGGTCATGTCGGGGCACGGGATAGGAAATGGGAAACGGGAGAACTCATCTACGACGTTTAAAAAGTAAACGTTCTTGTTAGTTGAGGGGAGTGGCCCTTTGAAATCAATCGCGAGGCGTTCAAAGGGCCTAGAAGCCTTGACCAGGTGGGCCCTGTCTGGTCTATAGAAGTGCGGTTTACACTCCGCACAGATCGGGCAGTCCCTGGTGACCGCTTTTACCTCCTTGTTGGAGAAAGGCAGGTTTCGGGCTCTGATGTAGTGGGCGTGCCGGGTGTCCCCCGGGTGGCAGAGGTCGTTGTTGGTGACTTTCAGTCGGTCAATCTGCGTGCAGGTGCATGTCCCACGGGATAGGGCATCCGGAGGCTCGTTGAGCTTCCCGGGTCGATACTTAATATCGTAGTGGAGAGTTCGATCCTCCACCGAAGAATTTTATCTTTTTTTAATTTGCCCCTTTGCGAGTTATCAAACATAAAGGCAACCGATCTTTGGTCGGTGATGAGGGTGAACCTCCTACCTGCGAGGTAGTGCCTCCAGAAACGAATAGCCTCCACAATGGCTTGTGCTTCTTTCTCGACTGAGGAGTGTCGGAGTTCTGAAACGGAGAGGGTCCGGGAGAAAAATGCGACTGGTCTCCCTGCCTGATTTAAAGTGGCTGCTAGAGCTACCTCTGAGGCGTCGCTCTCAACCTGGAATGGAGTGGATTCATCCACCGCCCGCATGGCCGCTTTGGCGATGTCCTCCTTGATGCAGTTGAAGGCCTGGCGTGCCTCAGCTGACAGGGGAAATCGTGTGGCCTTAAAGAGTGGGCGGGCTTTGTCTGCATATTTAGGAACCCACTGACGTTAGTAGGAGAAGAAGCCCAAGCACAGTTTGAGGGCCTTGGGGCAATGGGGGAGGGGGAGTTCTAAGAGGGGGAGCATACGGTCCGGGTCTGGGCCCAGGACTCCGTTTTCCACGACGTAGCCAAGGATGGCTAGTCTGTTTGTGCGGAAAACGCATTTCTCTTTGTTGTAGGTGATGTTTAATTTCTGTGCCGTCTGGAGAAAACGGTGGAGGTTGGCGTCGTGGTCCTGCTGGTCATAGCCGCAGAAGGTGACATTGTCCACGTACGGAAATGTGGCCCGCAGCCCATACTGGTCCACCATTCGGTCCATTGCTCGTTGGAACACCGAGACCCCATTAGTGACGTCGAAGGGGACCCGGAGGAAATGGAAGAGGCGGCCATCGACCTCGAATGCCGTGTAGTGGCGGTCCTCCGGGCGGATTGGGAGCTGGTGGTATGCAGACTTCAGATCCACCGTGGAAAAGAGTCGATACTGGGTGATCTGATTTACCATGTCTGCAATCCTGGGGAGGGGATACGCGTCGAGGAGCGTAAATCTATTTATGGTCTGACTATAGTCAGACAACCATGTGGAATTTTTCGCCGGTCTTAACAACCACCACCTGAGCTCTCCAGGGACTATTGCTGGCCTCTATAATCCCCTCACTGAGAAGCCTTCGGACCTCTGATCTGATAAATACACTATCCTGTAGGCTGCATCGCCTGCTACGAGTGGCTATGGGTTTACAGTCCTTTGTGAGATTGGCAAAGAGAGGAGGGGGGAAGATTTGCAGTGTAGCGAGGCTGCAGATAGTGAGTGGGGGCAGGGGCCCGCCGAAGCTGAGGGTGAGGCTCTTAAGGTTACACTGAAAATCTAGGCCTAATAAGAGTGGTGCGCAGAGGTCGGGCAAAACATAGAGTTGAAATTTTGAGTAGCTAGTGCCTCGGATTGTGAGTGTCGCGGCGGTGCGCCCCTGGATCTGGACAGAATGGGAGCCTGAAGCGAGCGAGATAGTTTGCCGCACGGGGAAAAGGGGGAGCGAACAGCGTCTTACCAGGTATGGATGTATGAAGCTCTCAGTGCTCCCGGAGTCGAAAAGGCATGGCGTGTTGTACCCGTTGATTTGGACCTCTGCCATCGAATTTCGCAGATGCTTCGGGCGTGATTGATCCAGGGTGACTGCGCCGAGTTGCGGGCCGCGTGACGAGCGCCCGGGGAGATCGTACTCTTCCGATGAGTTGTCCGAGTGTGGAGATGCAGGTCGGGCCCATGGATCGCACGTGGCGGGCGGCGAGGAAGATGGCGTCAAAGATGGCGGCCCCCATGAGTCGCACGTGGCCGGCCGCGTGGTGGAAGTTTGCCAAGATGGCGGCCCCCATGGATCGCACGTGGCGGGAGGGGGCGGAGTCGGGGCATAGGCCACAGCATTTTGGGCCCCGCGGGGCTGCGGGTGAGGGGAGCGATTACTTTGTGCCGCTGGGGAGTTGGAAGCTGGGGCCCTTTTTGCGAGGCACACTCTCGCGTAGTGGCCTTTCCGCCCGCAGCTGCTGCAGGTCGCGTTGCGGGCCGGGTAGTGCTGCCACAGGTGCTGATTCTGGCCGCAGAAATGGCAGGCTGGAGCAGCATAGTGGCAGGCTGGAGCAGCATAGTGGCTGGCTGGGGCAGCATGGTGGCTGGGCGGCCACGTGGCACAGGCCTGGGGGAGCCGCTGGTCGGGCGCCCATGATTGGGTCGCGGGGTCTGCGGGGACGAGGTGAGGCTGCGGAAGGAGACCTCCATCGTGGTAGCAATTTCCGCAGTTGTTTCTAAGTCTTGGGCCCCCTTTTCCAGCAGTCGTTGGCGCACATAATTAGACCTGAGGCCCGCTACAAAAACATCGCGTACAGCAAGTTCTCTATGTTGAGCCGCGGTAACCGCTTGATAGTTACAGTCATTTGATAGATTATTAAGCTCTCTTAAAAATTCGGCGAGTGATTCTGTAGGCTGCTGGCGGCGAGTCGTGAACACATGGCGAGCGTAAACTTTGTTAATGGGCCTTACGTACATCTTATCGAGTATCGCTAGCGCTGCAGTATATGAACCGGCCGAGTTTAGTTGCGTAGAGATTCTGTGGCTCACCCTCGCGTGCAGTAGACTTAACTTCTGTTCCTCTGTTGTTTCGGCTGTGCTCGCTTCTGCCAGGTAGGCCTTAAAGCACCGCAGCCAGTGGGAGAAGATTTCTTTTGCCTCTGCATCCTGTGGGTCGAGTTCCAGGCGTCCAGGCTTGAGGGCTGATTCCATGAACTCTCGATGAACTGGCAGGCTGGCTCTGTACAAGGATATTTATACAGCAGTCCAGGGGGAGGAGTCGTGGGTGGAGCCAAGGGTGGAGCCCTGTACAAACCCCTGAGCATTCCCAGAGCTACTCCCCCTAGTGGTCGGACAACGCTACTGCGCTTACAGTGGTATTGGTAAATACAGTGTGAATTATTAAGTTACATTCACGACAGGTACTTGATGGTCAGTAGAGACACATTGGCCCGAATGACCTCTTTTTGTGCTGTAAAACTTTTATGATTATGAGAAATATTCACTCTCCCTTACCTGTCTTAGTGCTATTTCAACCATCGCTCTGCAGGCCACATAGAGGGAAACTACAGGTAATGTCCTCAAAGAAAACATGAGCATTTTTCTTCCATAGACGGTGCAGTGATCTGTTCTGCAGATAGAATGAATGCATTTGGTCAGAGAATGGGGTCAGGTAGTTTACTTCCTTATGTTCTTTCCCTCACCACCTGTTGCGCGACCAGTCTGACAACTGAAGAAAATGAAAGCAAAATATTGCTTATGTTGGAAATCTGGAATGAAGAACAAAGAACAATACAGCACAGGAACAGGCCCTTCGGCCCGCCAAGCCAGTACTGGTCATGACACCACCCTTGGCCAAAACCTTCAGCACTTCGGGAGCGGGGCCGTTGCCAGTGCCTTCAGCCCCGACCCCCTGCACAAACTCTCCTCCATTCTGACCCACTGGGAATCAACCCCTCTGACGCAGCTCCGCACCTTCTCCACATTCGCCGCCCAGTAGTAGTACATCAGGTTCGGGAGACCCAAACCCCTGCCTGCCTTTCCCTCTGTAGTAGCACCTTCCTCACTCTGGCCACCTTCCCTCCCCATATAAACGAGGTAATCCTTCCCTCAATCTCCCTGAAAAAAGACTTTGGCAGGAAAATCGGTAAGCATTGAAAAATAAACAGAAATCGAGGCAACACGTTCATTTTAACCGCCTGTACCCGACCCGCCAGTGACAGAGGGAGACCATCCCACCTCGCCAGGTGGGCTTTCACTCTCCCCACCAAACTAGAAATGTTGTATCTGCGAAGCCTTCTGTGGTGGTATGATTTGCATAGCTGCCTGCCATTGGTGCAGAACACCGGCTTACCATTGGCCCTGGTCGGTCATGTGCCTCTCGACCGGTTGGTTGAGACCAGTCATGTGACGGCTCCCCGATTGGTCGAGAGGCTGAGTTAATCCAGCCTCCAGGGCGGGGTATAAATACCCAGTACTCCTGGCGGTCGTCCTTATATTGTAATCAACCGTAGGGCTAACATCTAGCTGATTAAAGCCATACTTTTGTCCAGGAACTCGTCTCGCGTTCAATTAATGGTACATCACCTTCCCCACTGCCGGGCAACCTGCACCCCCAAATACCTAAAGTGAGTCCCTGCCCTACGGAATGGCAGCCCCACCACCCCTGCCCCCACCCCCGGTTGAGACACCACGAAAAACTCACTCTTGTCCAAGTTTAGCTTGTACCCAGAGAAAGACCCAAATACCTGCAGCACTCCAATATTCCTCCTATCGACGTACTCGGCTCCGACACATACAGCAGCAAGTCATCGGCATACAAGGACACCCTATGCTCTATCCCCCCCCCCCTCACTATTCCTTTCCATGCTCCCGAACTTCTTAATGCGATGGCCAACGGCTCAATCGCGAGTGCAAACAGCAGGGGGGACATAGGACATCCCTGCCTTGTCCCACGGTGGAGAGAGAAGTATCTCGAACTGATATTGTTCGTGCGGACACTCGCCTTCGGCTCCTTATATAATAGCTTTACCCAGTTCACCACCACCTCTGTTTCCTTCCCTTCTGCCGGTGCCATAACGACGTTCAAGACCCTCCTGATATTCAAAAACAACTGCCTCCCTCTCACGAACCCTGTCTCATCCTCACCTATCATCTCCAGGAGGCACCCCTCCAGCCTACCCGCCAGTACCTTTGCCAATACTTTTGCGTCCACATTAAGAAGTGAAATGGGCCGATACGACCCACACTCCGTCGGATCCGTATCCTTTTTAAGCAACAGTGAAATCGATGCCTGCCCCAAGGTTTGCGGCAGCACTCCCTTCCCTATCGCCTCTTCAAACATCCCCACCATCAGGGGTGCCAACTTATCCTTACATTTTTTATAATATTCCACCGGAAACCCATCCGGCCCTGCCACCTTCCCCGACTGCATCCTCCCAATTGCGTCTTTTATCTCCTGCTCCAGTATTGCTCCTTCTAATGTAGCCTTGTCTCCCTCCCCTAGCCTCGGGCACTCCAATCCATCCAGAAATTCCAGCATCTCACGGTCTCCCCCGGGTGGTTCTGACCTGTACAACCTCTCGTAGAATTCCTCAAAAACCTTGTTAATCAGCTCCGGAGCCACCACCAACTTCCCGGCCCTATCCCTTACCTGAAGAATTTCCCTTGCTGCTGCCTCCCTCTGGAGCTGACCTGCTAACATACGCCTTGTCTCCATGTTCATAGACTGCACCCCTCGCTCGCCTCAGTTGGCGAGTTCCTGTGGATAGTCGGTCGAAGCTCACCTCTAGTTCCTTCCTCTTTCCCAGCATCTCTGGGTCTCCATCCTTTGCATAACTCCTATCTACCTCCAACATCTCATCTATTACTCTCTGCCGCTCCAATCTCTCCAATCTCTCCTCTTTGTCCACTCTGGCCTTAAACAAAATTACCTCACCCCTCACTACCGCCTTTAGAGCCTCCCAGACGACTGCCTTCGACACCTCACCCGTACAGTTGAATCTTACATATTCCTTAATTACCTTTTCAATTTTTTCACAGAATACTTGGTTCCCCAAAAGCCACACATCCAGTTTCCACCCCGGCCTCTGCACTACCCCTTTCTCCAGCACCATATCCACCCAATGTGGCGCGTGATCTGACACAGCAATGCAGAGTATTCCGACCCCTTGACTGCAGCCAGCAAAGCCTTTCCCACCACAGAAAAGTCAATCCACGAGTATACCCTATGGACTGCTGAGAAAAACGAGTACTCCCGTTCCCCTGAGTGCAGGAACCTCCAGGGGTCCACCCCTCTCATTTCCACCATTAGCCCAGCTAACACCTTTGCCCCCCTGATGGGACCAGCGAGCGCGGCCGTGATCTGTCCAACCTTGGCTCCTGCACCAGGTTCCGGTCCCTCCCCACAATCGGCTCGTGTGTGTCCAAGTCAGGAATGGCTCCAAACACCTTCCTCGCAAATCCCGCATCGTCCCAGTTGGGACTGTATATACTTACCAGCGCCACTAATCTCCCGTCCAGCACCCCGGCCACAATCACATATCGACCCCCCTGATCTGCCACTACCTTCTCCATCTGGAAGCGTACCCTTTTGCTGACCAACACTGCTACCCCTCGAGCCCTTCCATCAAATCCAGAGTGAAACACTTGGCTAACCCAACCCATTTTAAGTCTCACCTGGCCCTTCACCCTCAAGTGAGTCTCCTGCAGCATTGCCACATCGATTTTCAGACTTTTAAGACACACAAGCTCCCTTGACCTCTTGACCGGACCTCCTAGCCCTCTCACGTTCCACGTAACTATCCTTACTGGGGGTCTCTCACCCCCCCCCCCCCACCTTTCTTATCCACCATCAACATACCGCCGGGCCAGGGCCGGCCCAAGGTACCGGCAACTCGGGCAGTCGCCCGGGGCGCCATGTGCTAGGGGGCGCCAGAGACTCGGGTCCCGCGCATGCGCAGTTGGGCCGGTGCCAACCAGCGCATGCGCGGTGGCCGCCCTCCCCCAGGGCGGCCCCTTCCGCCCCCCACCTCCGTCCGCCGCCCCCCCCGTCGCCCCCCCCTCCGTCCCTCCTCCGTCCACCCCCCCCGTCCCCGCCCCCGCCCCCCCCGTCCCCGCCCCCGTCGTCCCCGCCCCCGGCCCCCCCGGCCCCGCCCTGCCCCCCTCGGCCCCGCCCCCGCCCCCCCCTCGGCCCCGCCCCCGCCCCCCTCGGCCCACCCCCCTCGGCCTCGGGGCCCGCCCCCGGCCCCGCCCCCGCCCCCCCCTCGGCCCCGGCCGCGCTCCCGCCCCCCCCGGCCCCGCCCTCCCCGGCCCCGCCCCCCACCCCCGAAGGGCGCCGAAGTTCAGCTTGCCCGGGGTGCCAGCAACCCAAGGGCCGGCGCTGCGCCGGGCCCTTCCCCATAAGCCTGACCCGCCCCTGTCCGTTGTTAATATCGAACCCCTTTCCCCCCCCTCCCGAAAGCCCCCCTTACCTTCCCCCAGAAACAACATCCCCCAACATCCAACCCTTCCCCCCCCTCCCCCCCTCGCTCACCTCGTAGGCCCATTGACGCCTGCTATCCAGGCTCCAATGTCCGCAGCACTCCTCTCCTCTCACCTCCGTTCACTAGCCGACTGACTTTAGCTAGCTAGTGCAGATGGCTCCCCTCCGCCAAGACATATCATCCCCTTCCACCCAGTCCCAGAGGGAAAAAAAATCAAACACAACAATCCAACCCGTACAATTCACGAACATAACATGTAACCATTGCAACACAGAGCGCCCTCAACCCACCATTAACTTAAACTCTATAACAATACAAAGAGAAGTAGACTACAATACAAATCCGTAAAAAGAAAGTTATAACATTTCTACATTTTCCGGCTGTTCAAACACAGTCCACAGTCTCTCTTCCAGATCCGCTCTTCACGTCTGTCCCAAGCCTTCTGCCTTCACGAACGCCTCAGCCGCATCCGCTGTCTCGAAATAAATGTCTTTGCCGTTATACGTTACCATCAACCTCGCTGGATACACCATACCAAACCGTACCCCCGTCTTATACAACGTCGCCTTCACTCAACCAAACGCCGCTCGTCTTTTTGCCAACTCCACCGTCAAGTCCTGGTAGATCCGGACCGTAGTACCATCCCATAGTATCTCCCGTTTCTGCTTCGCCCAGTTTAACACCTTCTCCTTCATGCAAACCTTATGGAAGCAGATAATTACTGCCCTTGGCTGTTCATTCACTTTGGGCTTCGGCCTTAATGACCGATGGGCTCGGTCTAGCTCGTACTGGGAGGGGCGACCCTCCCCCATCAGCTCCGCCAACTGATTAGCGAAGTATTGTGTTGGCCTTGGGCCCTCTGTCCCTTCGGGCAAGCCCACAATTCTAAAATTATGCCGCCTTGAGCGGTTTTTCAAGTCTTCCAGCTTTGCTCGGAGACCTCTATTAATCTCTATAGCCCTCCGCAACTCATCTCCCATCAAGGTGACCTGGTCGCTGTGTCCTGACACGATTTCCTCCACTTCTTTCATCTTCTCGCCCTGCTCTCTCACCTCGGCCAATGCCTTTTCCACCGCCACCTTCAATGGGGCGATTATCGGGGCGATTGCCTCCTCCACCAGTAACTTCAATGCGGCCGCTGTCTCCTTTTTCCAGGCATCCATGTGCCTCGCTAACTGTTTTTCCAGCTCCCCCGCCATCACCTCGGTCATCTTCTCCACCGGAAGTAGTGCGGCCCCGCTTTGCAGTTCGGCTTCCGCCATCCTATCACCACTTTTATTCGTCTTCTCCTTCAGCGGCGACTCCGCGTTTCCTCCTTTCTTCCACGCTGCTTTTCACATCCTTTAGCAGCTTATTAGAACATAGAACATAGAACATAGAACAGTACAGCACAGAACAGGCCCTTCGGCCCTCAATGTTGTGCCGAGCCATGATCACCCTACTCAAACCCACGTATCCACCCTATACCCGTAACCCAACAACCCCCCCCCTTAACCTTACTTTTATTAGGACACTACGGGCAATTTAGCATGGCCAATCCACCTAACCCGCACATCTTTGGACTGTGGGAGGAAACCGGAGCACCCGGAGGAAACCCACGCACACAGGGGGAGGACATGCAGACTCCACACAGACAGTGACCCAGCCGGGAATCGAACCTGGGACCCTGGAGCTGTGAAGCATTTATGCTAACCACCATGCTACCCTGCTGCCCACTATTGTTTTTCACTTTCTTTCTCTTTTCCTCTCTCTCCCTCTACCCTTCTGTAATTCATCAATCTGAATTATTCTTTTTTTCATAGACAAAGGGGAGGAAAAAAAAACTTCACCAAACTTCTTTAATTTTCTTTAAATCTCCCTTTCCCCTCTGTACTCATCCAGAACTCCCCTGGGACCAGGTTCCAGCCTTCTTTCTTCCTCCTAGGTGGGAGCCATCCGTTGTGGAACACCGCTCTTACATGGTCCCTGGACTCGGGTCGGCCTCCTCGTAGCTCCGCCCCCACTGCTCTGACCCCGACGCTGCGCTGGGCCCAGGACCTCAGCCCCCACCGCCCCAACACCCGCGCGGGGTTCTTCACTGGTTTTTAAATCGGCCCCGCTGGCTGCTCGCGATGGCCCCAAAGGCCGAAGGTAGTCGGGGGGTGTGTCGAAACTCGGGGATTTCCCCAAAATCGCCGCGACTCGCGGCCACCGGCAGGAGCTCTTCGCGCTGCGGCCGCCCTGCGCGCCCACGCCACCTTTTGAACACCGTTAATGTATCTGCTTCCACAACCTCCCCTGGCAACGCGTTCTAGGCACTCACCACCCTCTGCGTAAAAAACCTGCCTCGCACATCTCCTCTAAACTTTGTCCCATGGACCTTAAACCTATTGTCCCTGGTGACTGACCCCTCCACCCTGGGAAAGAGTGCCTGCCCATCCAAAACAGAAAATTCTGGAAAAACTCTGCAGGTCTAGCAGCACCTGTGGAAAGCAAAACAGAGTTAGCATTTCAAGTCTATGTAGGATGGCCTGATTTATATTACAAGAACTCTTGTAGCTAAAGCTATAAACAATTTATTAACATTAACTGGGTCAAATACATACAAAACAACAGATGAATAACAGTATGAATAGTACAAACCACAATCTCTCTCCCAGCTCTCCAGTCAGTCTGAGGTCACCTGATTCTGACATTCACTCATATACGAATGAGACTCCTAGTGGTCAGTCAGTGAATTACAACACAACCATGATATCACTACATTCCCTTTTCTTTGAAGGAATAAATTAATACATTATCATCAGTATATTTACATGTGATATCATTAGCATGTGTCACAACAATTGACCATCCCTTCAATTTCCTGGTTTATACCTGGCCAGTAAACAGATTCACGAGCTCTCAATTTACACTTCTCAATCTCAAGATGTCCTTTATGTACCCTCTTAAGTACATTCTTGCAAAGAGATTGAGGTATAAGTGCTCAAACGAATTACCACTCCATTAATGATACCGAGCTCAGATCTTATACTGAAGAACTCCATAATTGACCTCTGGGCCAGTGTGAGTTGATGCTCCTCATCACCTCTTGAAGAGTTGATCCTTCCTGGTCTCGTTTTTGGACCTCACGTAGTTTCATCTCTGATTCTGGTAGTAGAGTGGGAATAAGATCGACATGCAGATCTACATCTTCAGCAATTGCTCAACTAATATTTTGTATCGGCGCTCTGCCTGGCGTGTAGCTGAGAGGAAATCATAGCGTTGTAACTTCATCATCAACCTCTGAATGCATGGAAACATTTGGTTGAGATTCTTCTTGATGATATTAACCAAAGGTCGATATGTCTCAACTGTAAAAGTTGAAAGCCCACACATGTAGCTGTGGTATTTCCCCAAGCTGACAACTAAATCAAGGCATTCTTTTTTGATTTGAGCACATCTCTGCTTTGTTCTCATCATGGATCATGATGCATATGCAACTGTTTTCCAAACATCATGCTTGGATTGCAGAAGAACTGCTCCTAGACCATCTTTCGACATGTCTGTTGACACTTAAATCTGCTCAGGTGGGTCAAAAAATGTGAGAACTGGCGTGGTGATTAGTGAAGTCTTGAGCTTCTCCCACTCTAGCTCAGTCCAAGTGAAACCTGCTGTCTTGTACAGGAGATCACGTAGATGTGTTGCTTTTGCTGACAGGTTTGGAATGAATTTCCCAGGAATGAATAAAATTGATCATACCGGTCATCCTTAAGATGGCTTTCTCGTTGTGTAGTTTTGGCAGGTTGAGAATTGCTTGGCTTTTGTCCTTGTCAGATTCATTGGCAAGTGACGAGATCTCGTCACCGAGGAATGTGACCTCAGTTACTCCAAATTGGCACTTTTGCTTCTTGAACTTCAGCCCATTTCTCCTGATGTTCGTTAGAACTTCAAGCAACCTTGTGTTGTGTTCTTCTCTGGTTGAGCCCCAAATTATGGGATCATCTACGGACGCACACACACCTTTGATGCCTTCAATTATGTGCTCCGTGGCACGGTGAAACATTTCTGATGCCGAAATTATGCCAAACGGCATTCTCAGAGAGCAATACTATCTAATTGGCATCCTAACAGTGCAGTACATTGTTACTCTAGCTTTAGCTGCCAAAAACCTTGAGATGAATCAAGTTTCGTAAAGAATTGTGCACCAGCCATCCCAGATGTTATTTCCTCACGCTTTTGCATTTGGTAATGTTCTCTTTTGATATTCTTGTTAAGGTCTTTGAGATCCATACATATGCGAATATCGCCATTCTTTTTCTTTACCCATACCATGGAGTTTACCCAATCGGTAGGTCCTTCTATCTTTCTGATTACTTTTAATTCTGTCATTCTGTCCAGCTCCTTTTTGAGGCGATCCCGAAGAGGTGCAGGTACTCCTCTTGGTGCCTGTAACACAGGTTTTGCATCCTCTTTGAGTTGGACCTTGTAGGTGAATGATAGTGCACCAAATCCTGTGAACTCATCACTGAATTTTCAAAACGTTTGGTCATGGGACGTGGGCATTGCAGGTTTTGCCAGCATTTATTGCCCATCCTGAGGTGCCCTTGAGGTGGCAGTAAGTAGTCAACCACATTGCTGTGGGTCTGGAGTCACATTTAGGCCACACTAGGTAAAGATGCCCAATTTTCTTCGCCAAAGGATGTTAGTGAGCCAGATGTTTTTTTTTACGACAATTCCCGTACCAGCCTCCCCGAACAGGTGCCGGAATGTGGCGACTAGGGGCTTTTCACAGCAACTTCATTTGAAGCCTACTTGTGACAATAAATGATTTTCATTTCATTTTTCATTTAATTTAATTTCATTTCAATTGATAACAGTTTCCTGGTCATTATTAGACTTTCAATTCCAGATTATTATTGAATTTAAAGGTCACCATCTGAAGTGGCGGAATTTGAACCTGGCTCTCCAAAGCACGGTAGCACAGTGGTTAGCACTGTTGCTCCACAGCTCTAGGGTCCCAGGTTCGATTCCCGGCTTGGGTCACTGTCTGTGCGGAGTCTGCACGTTCTCCCCGTGTCTGCGTGGGTTTCCTCCGGGTGCTCCAGTTTCCTCCCACAGTCGCGTGCTTGGGCCCCATGGAGGCCCCCCCTCAGAATCAGATCCCCCCCCCCCCAACCAGCACATCCACAGCGGCCGCGGGTCCGAGCTCCCGCCGTGTGATACCAGGTTTGAACCACGGCGGCGGAACTCGGCGGGAGTACGGCCTGTCGCCTGCGGAGAATCCCTGCGCGGGCCTATTTCAGCGGCCCCCACCCCCACCGGCACCGCAGCGACTGTGCGGGCACAATTGGCGCCGATTCTCCGGAGCGGTGTGGTGGGAATCTTGCGCCCCCCCCCAGGTTATTTTCTGACGTGGCGCAGGCACGGAGAATCCCGGCCCATATCTTTTACACAGAAATACTTTGTCCTTCTCTTTAACCCGTTTATTGGTGTGCGAGGAGCTGCGGGAACTTTCCTGCCTTTATGTGGAGGTTTCCCGCCTTTTTGGAAAATGGGCAGCAACCGGAGTGCTTTCCTCCGAGAAGACGCCGCCATTACTTTTTAAAAATAAATTTAGAGCACCCAATTCATTTTTTTTTCCAATTAAGGGGCAATTTAGTGTGTTCGATCCACCTAGCCTGCACATCTTTGGGTTGTGGGGGCGAAACCCACGCAGACACGGGGAGAATGTGCAAACTCCACACGGACAGTGACCCAGAGCCGGGATCGAACCTGAGACCTCAGTGCCGTGAGGCAACAGTGCTAACCCACTGCGCCACCGTGTTGCCCGATGCCGCCATTACTGAGAAACATTTCGGAATGCTGTGTTGCTAGCACGCGCGACTGACAAATCTTAACTGTTTGTTCAAGGGGCTGTTTAGCACACTGGGCTAAATCGCTGGCTTTTAAAGCAGACCAAGGCAGGCCTGCGGCACGGTTCAATTCCCGTACCAGCCTCCCCGAACAGGCGCCGGAACGTGGCGACTAGGGGCTTTTCACAGTAACTTCATTTGAAATCTACTCGTGACAATAAGCAATTTTTATTTCATTTTCATTTTCAAGGACTGTTCCGATTCCCTTAGCAACCGTTCTCTCAGCGTATTTTCATTCATATCAAACATATTTTGGTCCCGAATCATGGGAGGTTCCACCGCAGATAAATTACAGGTTTTAGCTGAATGATCTATAGGCCGGGATTCTCCGAGCCCCCCGTACGAGGGCGGAGAATGGGGCATCGGACCCGCAACGTCAGACTGGTGACCGGAGAATCACCTGCCGTGCACAGTTGACGCGTCACTGGTTGGGGGCCATTGAGAGAGGCCCCCGCAGTGATTCTCCGCTGGTCGACCGGCTGAGTTCCCGCCAGCGTGGTTCTCGTATGGTTCTACCCGGCGGGAGCTCGGCTTCACAGCTGCAGTGGCTGTCCTGTTGCCGGGCAGTGCGATCAGTCTCCTGGGGAGCTGGGAGGCTCCTTGGCGGCCAGGCCTGCGATCGGGGGCCACCGATCTGCGGGCGCACACAATCTGGGGGGGGGGGGGGGGGGCTACCTTCTTCCACGTCGGCCCGCTGTGTGGGTCCACCGTGTAGTGCGGAGCTGGTGCCGCAGGCGGCCACCGTGCGCATGCATGAACCCGCGGCCTGATTTTCAGGGCCCGGTGTCGGCAGCAGGAGCTGTACAGCGCACTCCGGGCCCTGCAAGCCCCCTTAAAAATGGAGAATGACCCTGGACGTTTCAGAAAAAAGTGCCCGTTTTCTGGCGGGCGTGTGGACATAACCCCATTAGTGAAGAATCCTGGCCATGGACACTTCTGACTACTGTAAACATCACCTAAACATGTTGGGCGGAATTCTCTGATAATGGCCTATGCCCCACGCCTGCGAGAAAACGGGCGCAAATCACTCTGCACTTTCCTGCGTAGTCTATGCAGCTCTGGCTGCCAATACGGGGCCCTGCACATCCGGCCGCAGGTCCGCGCAACATGGCGGACCCACACAGCGGGCCGGCCCCCACCATATAGTCCCCCCCCCCCAGATCACCCCCACCGATCGGTGGCCCCCGATCGCGAGCCTGGCCGTCCTGGAGGCCCCCCCCTGTCCGGTGACGTATCCCCTCCCCCCCCCCCCCCCCCCCACCAGGGCGGCCGTGGATTGTGTCCGCAGCTGCCACTCCCAGTGCCCGCCGGTTGAAACCATGAGTGAACCACGCCGGCGGGAACTTGGCCAGTTGTCGGCAGAGAATCGGCACGGGGGCCTCTATCAATGTCCCCGACCGGCACCGGCACCGCATCAACTGCGCGTGCACGATTGGCGGTGATTTTCTGGTCCCGGAGAATCGCGGGAAGGCGGCGGGCCCGATCGCGGGTTTGACACCCCATTCTTCGCCACCCCCCCGCGCCGAACGTTGATAAATTTCACTCTTTCTGAAGGTGCAATGTTCATCTTCGAATTACATTCGTTATAACTTTTACTATCTTCATCGTTTGAAAATGTAAACATATTAAACTCTGCGATTGCTTCGGGCCCTGGCGCGATTCAGAGCATCGCTACCTTACTTGAATCTGATTGATCTCCTAAATTTACTGCAGTAAGAAACAGATTAAATTGTTATTTGAACAAATGCCAGTTGCTGTCCACATTACTGTGAAATCTGAGACCCATTGGTAGCTTCACCCACTCCATGTTGTTCATTCTTGCAGTCTGCAGAATCTGCAAATCTTTGTGGATCTCGTGGCTTCACTCAATGTGATAGTATTTTTCTCAGTGTTTTATACCTTCCAGCCCTGGTGCCACATAACGTTATTCTCGGAACATCACATAGTTTTGAGCATATTAACATCCCAGACGGGTCAATTGCTCCTGGCTGGCCCTGTTTGGGATACAGAGCAGCCAGGCATCCTATTGGCCGACAGCTCCCTAAGGCCTACTGAGATTAAAGTGGAAGTGTTCCTTTAAAGCAATTAATACAGCTCTTGCGGTAAATTGCTGTGGGGCAGACTTTGGGATTGTGGGTGGGCTCCCCCACCACCTCGTCCACCCTCCTCCACTGCTACCTGTGGTAGTATGACGAGGGGTATTACGGTGCCTCAGAGGTGAGCTGCCATTGGTGCAGAGGACTCGCTGCCCATTGGCCCGGGTAAGTCATGTGCCTCTCAGCCGATTGGCTGAGAGGTAGGTAGCTCCGCCTACAGGGCGGGATATAAGAACCCGTGTTCCACAGCAGTCGGCCATTCTTCTGTACGTCTGCTGCCGGGCACACATCATGTGCATTAAAGCCTTTTGTTTGGATCACATCTTCGCCTCGTGCCCAATTGATGGTGCATTACTACCCTCTGACATTTTAGCCTGGGGAGAGACAACGTACCATACAATCCATCCCTGTGTAGGACTACGCCCTTTTTCTATCCTCGTGTCATTGTTTCAACATCCACTATGGATTCTAGTTGTTCATCCTTTGCAGAATGTTTGGCACTCATTCCTTCTATCCTGTACCCTGACATCAGGGAGGCAGCACTGAATGAGAGCTCAATTCAGCAACAGCAGAAACACCTATTTATTTCCCCAACTATAGAATCCTTTATGATAACTGCATTTCTCATCATCCTGACATGGAAATATGACATCATTTGTCCATTGTTGCTGGGTCAAAATCCTGGGAAATACGAAAATCAAAGAGAGGGTGTGAAAAAAGATTAGCAAGCAAAATTAAAGAAAACCCAAAGATGTTTTACCAATATATTAATGGTAAAAGGTTAGTTCAGGAAGACCTATCAGAGATGAAATGGGGAATTTGTTTGCAAAGGTTGTGGAAAGTGTTTTAGAAGAATATTTTGGCTCTGTGCTTACAAAGGACATAGATTATGCAGATATAGTCATCCGGGAGGAACACTGTGAGATACTGGATGGGATTATCGTAAAGAGAAAGGAAATACTTGAAGGATTGAAATCCTTGAAAGTTGATAAGTTACCAGGGCCAGATGGATTGTTTCTGAAGCTACTGAAAGGGAGGTCATGGAGAAGAGAGCAGATGCTCTGAGGATGATTTTCCGTCCTCATTAGACACGGGAGAGGTACCGGAGGACTAGAGAACTGCAAACATGATACCATTGTTTGAAAAGGTATCAAAGGAAATGCCGAACAATAATCGGCCAGTTAATAAGAACATAAGAACATAAGAACTAGGAGGAGGAATAGGCCATCTGGCCCCTCGAGCCTGCTCCGCCATTCAATGAGATCATGGCTGATCTTTTGTGGACTCAGCTCCACTTTCCGGCCCGAACACCAGAACCCTTAATCCCTTTTTTCTTCAAAAAACTATCTATCTTTACCTTAAAAACATTTAATGAAGGATCCTCAACTGCTTCACTGGGCAAGGAATTCCATAAATTCACAACCCTTTGGGTGAAGAAGTTCCTCCTAAACTCAGTCCTAAATCTACTTCCCCTTATTTTGAGGCTATGTCCCCTAGTTCTGCTTTCGCCCGCCAGTGGAAACAACCTGCCCGCATCTATACTATCTATTCCCTTCACAATTTTAAATGTTTCTATAAGATCCCCCCTCATCCTTCTAAATTCCAACGAGTACAGTCCCAGTCTACTCAACCTCTCCTCATAATCCAACCCCTTCAGCTCTGGGATTAACCTAGTGAATCTCCTCTACACACCCTCCAGTGCCAGTATGTCCTTTCTCAAGTAAGGAGACCAAAACTGAACACAATACTCCAGGTGTGGCCTCACTAACACCTTATACAATTGCAACATAATCTCCCTAGTCTTAAACTCCATCCCTCTAGCAATGAAGGACAAAATTCCATTTGCCTTCTTAATCACCTGTTGCACCTGTAAACCAGCTTTCTGTGACTCATGCACTAGCACACCCAGGTCTCTCTGCACAGCGGCATGCTTTAACATTTTATTGTTTAAATAATAATCCCGTTTGCTGTTATTCCTACCAAAATGGATAACCTCACATTTGTCAACATTGTATTCCATCTGCCAGACCCTAGCCCATTCACTTAACCTATCCAAATCCCTCTGCAGACTTCCAGTATCCTCTGCACTTTATGCTTTACCACTCACCTTAGTGTCATCTGCAAACTTGGACACATTGCCCTTGGTCTCCAACTCCAAATCATCTATGTAAATTGTGAACAATTGTGGGCCCAACACGGATCCCTGAGGGACACCACTAGCTACTGATTGCCAACCATAGAAACACCCATTAATCCCCACTCTTTGCTTTCTATTAATTAACCAATCCTCTATCCATGCTACTACTTTACCCTTAATGCTATGCATCTGGGAAATAAGGAAGTATGGAATTGAAGGTGATTTAGCGGTTTGGATCAGTAATTGGCTAGCTGAAAGAAGACAGAGGGTGGTGGTTGATGGCAAATGTTCATCCTGGAGTTCAGTTACTAGTGGTGTACCGCAAGGATCTGTTTTGGGGCCACTGCTGTTTGTCATTTTTATAAATGACCTGGAAGAGGGTGTAGAAGGATGGGTTAGTAAATTTGCAGATGACACGAAGGTCGGTGGAGTTGTGGATAGTGCTGAAGGATGTTATAGGATACAGATGGACATAGATAAGCTGCAGAGCTGGGCTGAGAGGTGGCAGATGGAGTTTAATGTGGAAAAGTGTGAGGTGGTTCACTTTGGAAGGAGTAACAGGAATGCAGAGTACTGGGCTAATGGCAAGATTCTTGGTAGTGTAGATGAACAGAGAGATCTCGGCATCCAGGTACATAAATCCCTGAAAGTTGCCACCCAGGTTAATAGGGCTGTTAAGAAGCCATATGGTGTGCTAGCCTTTATAAGCAGGGGGATTGAGTTTCGGAACCACAAGGTCATGCTGCAGCTGTACATAACTCTGGTGCGGCCGCACCTGGCGTACTGCGTGCAGTTCTGGTCACCACATTTTAGGAAGGATGTGGAAGCTTTGGAAAGGGTTCAGAGGAGATTTACTAGGATGTTGCCTGGTATGGAGGGAAGGTCTTACGGGGAAAGGCTCAGGGAATTGAGGTTGTTTTTGTTAGAGAGGAGAAGGCTGAGAGGTGACTTAATAGAGACATATAAGATAGTCAGAGGGTTAGATAGGGTGGACAGTGAGAGTCTTTTTCCTCGGATGGTGATGCCCAACACGAGGGGACATAGCTTTAAATTGAGGGGTGATAGATATAGGACAGATATCAGAGGCAGTTTCTTTACTCAGAGAGTAGTAGGGGTGTGGAACGCCCTGCCTGCAACAGTAGTAGACTCGCCAACTTTAAAGGCATTTAAGTGGTCACTGGATAGACATATGGATGAAAATGGAATAGTGTAGGTCAGATAGGCTTCAGATGGTTTCACAGGTCGGCGCAACATCGAGGGCCGAAGGGCCCATACTGCGCTGTAGTGTTCTATGTTCGAGCACTTTTCCAAGAGACACATCCGGAGTGAGACTCATACAGAGTGGGAGATTTAAACTTGGTAATTTGGTGCAGTGAGGTAATTCGGTGCAGAGTGTGAGGAGGTGCTTTTTCACCCTGGTAAGTGACTGGTAAGTAGTCTCTCTTTTTCTTTTCATTGTCTAATTTATTTATTTTTATTTTGAAATTCTAGTTGTTTAAGTTTACCAAGGGTTTAAGACATGGCAGGAGATCCCAGACCCGTGTCATGCTCCTCGTGTGCGATGTGGGAGCTCAGGGACACGTCCACTGTCCCTGGCTCCTTCACGTGCAAGAAGTGTGTTCAGTTGCAGCTCTTGTTAGACCGCTTGACGGCTCTGGAGCTGCGGATGGACTCACTTTGGAGCATCCGCGATGCTGAGGAGGTCGTGGATAGCACGTTTAGCGAGTTGGTCACACCGCAGGTGAAGGTTACTGAGGGAGATAGAAAATGGGTGACCAAAAGAAAGAGCAAGAGTAGGAAGGCAGTGCAGGTGTCCCCTGCGGTCATCTCCCTGCAAAACAGATATACCGCTTTGGATACTGTTGAGGGAGATGGCTCACCAGGGGAAGGCAGCAGCAGCCAGGTTCATGGCACCGTGGCTGGCTCTGCTGCACAGCAGGGCAGGAAGAAAAATGGCAGGGCTATAGTGATAGGGGACTCGATCGTAAGGGGAATAGACAGGCGGTTCTGTGGACGCAATCGAGACTCCAGGATGGTATGTTGCCTCCCTGGTGCAAGGGTCAAGGATGTCTCAGAGCGGCTGCCGGACATTCTGGGGGGGGGAGGGTGAACAGCCAGCTGTCGTGGTGCACATAGGCACCAACGATATAGGTAAAAAACGGGATGAGGTCCTACAAGCGGAATTCAGGGAGTTAGGAGTTAAACTAAAAAGTAGGACCTCAAAGGTAGTAATCTCAGGATTGCTACCAGTGCCACGAGCTAGTCAGAGTAGGAATGTCAGGATAGAAAGGATGAATGCGTGGCTCGAGAGATGGTGCAAGAGGGAGGGATTCAAATTCCTGGGGCATTGGGACCGGTTCTGGGGGAGGTGGGACCAGTACAAACCGGACGGTCTGCACTTGGGCAGGACTGGAACCGATGTCCTGGGGGGGTGTTTTCTAGAGCTGTTGGGGAGGGTTTAAACTAATGTGGCAGGGGGATGGGAACCAATGCTGGAAGTTGGAAGGTTGTAAAACAGGGACAGAAACAAAAGGAAGTAAGGGGAAAAGTGCAAGGCAGAGAAGACATAGTCAGAAATCCATAAGGGCGACAGTACAAGGTACAGTGACTGAGGGGAGCACAGTGAATAGGCCCAGTAATAACAAAAGGAATAAAACTGGAGATGTTAAGATTCAAAACAGTGGTAAAAAAACCAACATAAGTGTACTTTACCTGAATGCTCGTAGTATTCGGAATAAAGTAAATGAGCTGGTGGCACAAATCATCGTAAATGACTATGATTTAGTGGCCATTACTGAAACATGGTTAAAGGATGGTCACGACTGGGAGTTAAATATCCGAGGGTATCAAACTATTCGGAAGGACAGAGTGGATGGTAAGGGAGGTGGTGTTGCTTTGTTATTTAAGGATGACATCCGGGCAATAGTAAGGGATGACATCGGTGCTATGGAGGATAAGGTTGAATCCATTTGGGTGGAAATCAGGAATAGTAAGGCGAAAAAGTCACTGATAGGAGTAGTCTATCGGCCACCAAATAGTAACGTTATGGTGGGGCAGGCAATAAACAAAGAAATAACTGATGCATGTAGAAATGGTACAGCAGTTATCATGGGGGGTTTTAATCTACATGTCGATTGTTTTAACCAGTTCGGTCAAGGCAACCTTGAGGAGGAGTTTATAGAATGTATCCGCGATAGTTTCCTAGAACAGTATGTAATGGAACCTACGAGGGAACAAGCGGTCCTAGATCTTGTCCTGTGTAATGAGACAGGATTGATTCATGATCTCATAGTTAGGGATCCTCTCGGAAGGAGCGATCACAATATGGTGGAATTTAAAATACAGATGGAGGGTGAGAAAGTAAAATCAAATACTAGTGTTTTGTGTTTAAACAAAGGAGATTACAAGGGGATGAGAGAAGAACTAGCTAAGGTAGACTGGGAGCTAAGACTTTATGGTGGAACAGTTGAGGAACAGTGGAGAACCTTCCAAGCGATTTTTCACAGTGCTCAGCAAAGGTTTATACCAACAAAAAGGAAGGACGGAAGAAAGAGGGAAAATCGACCGTGGATATCTAAGGAAATAAGGGAGAGTATCAAATTGAAGGAAAAAGCATATAAAGTGGCAAAGATTGCTGGGAGATTAGAGGACTGGGAAATCTTTAGGGGGCAACAGAAAGCTACTAAAAAAGCTATAAAGAAGAGTAAGATAGAGTATGAGAGTAAACTTGCTCAGAATATAAAAACAGACAGTAAAAGTGTTTACAAATATAAAAGACAAAAAAGAGTGGCTAAGGTAAATATTGGTCCTTTAGAGGATGAGAAGGGAGTTTTAATAATGGGAAATGAGGAAATGGCTGAGGAACTGAACAGGTTTTTGGGTCGGTCTTCACAGTGGAAGACACAAATAACATGCCAGCAACTAATAGAAATGAGACTATGGCAGGTGAGGACCTTGAGAGGATTGTTATCACGAAGGAGGTAGTGATGGGCAAGCTAATGGGGCTAAAGGTAGACAAGTCTCCTGGCCCTGATGGAATGCATCCCAGAGTGCTAAAAGAAATGGCTAGGGAAATTGCAGATGCACTAATGATAATTTACCAAAATTCACTAGACTCTGGGGTGGTCCCGGTAGATTGGAAATTAGCAAACGTGACACCACTGTTTAAAAAAGGAGGTAGGCAGAGAGCAGGAAATTATAGGCCAGTGAGTTTAACTTCGGTAATAGGGAAGATGCTGGAATCTATCATCAAGGAAGAAATTGCGAGGCATCTGGATAGAAATTGTCCCATTGGGCAGACGCAGCATGGGTTCGTTAAAGGCAGGTCATGCCTAACTAATTTAGTGGAATTTTTTGAGGACATTACCAGTGCAGTAGATAACGGGGAGCCGATGGATGTGGTATATCTGGATTTCCAGAAAGCCTTTGACAAGGTGCCACACAAAAGGTTGCTGCATAAGATAAAGATGCATGGCATTAAGGGTAAAGTAGTAGCATGGATAGAGGATTGGTTAATTAATAGAAAGCAAAGAGTTGGGATAAATGGGTGTTTCTCTGGTTGGCAATCAGTAGCTAGTGGTGTCCCACAGGGATCCGTGTTGGGCCCACAATTGTTCACAATTTACATTGATGATTTGGAGTTGGGGACCAAGGGCAATGTGTCCAAGTTTGCAGATGACACTAAGATGAGTGGTAAAGCGAAAAGTGCAGAGGATACTGGAAGTCTGCAGAGGGATTTGGATAGGTTAAGTGAATGGGCTCGGGTCTGGCAGATGGAATACAATGTTGACAAATGTGAGGTTATCCATTTTGGTAGGAATAACAGCAAACGGGATTATTATTTAAACGATAAAATATTAAAGCATGCCGCTGTTCAGAGAGACTTGGGTGTGCTAGTGCATGAGTCACAGAAGGTTGGTTTACAAGTGCAACAGGTGATTAAGAAGGCAAATGGAATTTTGTCCTTCATTGCTAGAGGGATGGAGTTTAAGACTCGGGAGGTTATGTTGCAATTGTATAAGGTGTTAGTGCGGCCACACCTGGAGTATTGTGTTTAGTTTTGGTCTCCTTACTTGAGAAAGGACGTACTGGCGCTGGAGGGTGTGCAGAGGAGATTCACTAGGTTAATCCCAGAGCTGAAGGTTGGATTACGAGGAGAGGTTGAGTAGACTGGGACTGTACTCGTTGGAATTTAGAAGGATGAGGGGGGATCTTATAGAAACATTTAAAATTATGAAGGGAATAGATAGGATAGATGCGGGCAGGTTGTTTCCACTGGCGGGTGACAGCAGAACTAGGGGGCATAGCCTCAAAATAAGGGGAAGTAGATTTAGGACTGAGTTTAGGAGGAACTTCTTCACCCAAAGGGTTGTGAATCTATGGAATTCCTTGCCCAGTGAAGCAGTTGAGGCTCCTTCATTACATGTTTTTAAGGTAAAGATAGATAGTTTTTTGAAGATTAAAGGGATTAAGGGTTATGGTGTTCGGGCCGGAAAGTGGAGCTGAGTCCACAAAAGATCAGCCATGATCTAATTGAATGGCGGAGCAGGCTCGAGGGGCCAGATGGCCTACTCCTGCTCCTAGTTCTTATGTTCTTATTTTCTAATGTTCTATCTTTATCTTATGCAGCAACCTTTTGTGTGGCACCTTGTCAAAGGCTTTCTGGAAATCCAGATATACCACATCCATTGGCACCCCATTATCTAGTGCACTGGTAATGTCCTCAAAAAATTCCACTAAATTAGTTAGGCATGACCTGCCCTTTATGAACCTTAGCCACTCTTTTTTGTTTAATATATTTGTAAAAACTTTTACTGTCTGTTTTTATATTCTGAGCAAGGTTTATCTCATACTCTATCTTACTCTTCTTTATAGCTTTTTTAGTAGCTTTCTGTTGCCCCCTAGAGATTTCCCAGTCCTCTAGTTTCCCACCAATCTTTGCCACTTCATATGCTTTTTCCTTCAATTTGATACTCTCCCTTATTTCCTTAGATATCCACGGTCGATTTTCTCTCTTTCTACTGTCCTTCCTTTTTGTTGGTATAAACCTTTGCTGAGCACTGTGAAAAATCGCTTGGAAGGTTCTCCACTGTTCCTCACCTGTTCCACCATAAATTTGTTGCTCCCAGTCTACCTTAGCTAGTTCTTCTCTCATCCCATTGTAATCTCCTTTGTTTAAACACAAAACACTACTATTTGATTTTACTTTCTCACCCTCCATCTGTATTTTAAATTCCACCATATTGTGATCGCTCCTTCCGAGTGGATCCCTAACTATGAGATCATGAATCAATCCTGTCTCATTACACAGGACAAGATCTAGGACCGCTTGTTCCCTCGTAGGTTCCATTACATACTGTTAATCTTATGGTGGGAAAATCAGCAGAATCAATCCTGAGACATGAGATTAACTGTTGTATTGAAACTCCCTCCCTAACAGTACTCTGGCTGTACCCAGACCACAGAGACTGAAGCAGTTTAGGATCATAGCTCACTGCAACTTTCTCAAGGATGGGCAAGAATGCGGGCCTATCAAGCGACGCCCACATCCCATAAATATAAACTAAATGTGCACTTTGTGTGTTGTCATTTCCCACTAAAACTGCTTATTTATTTGATGGCAAACAATCAAAAAACTTAGAATGGCACAGTGGTTTGCACTGCTGCCTCACAGCACCAGGGACCCGGATTCGGTTGGCTTGAGTCTGCACTTTCTTCCCGTGTGTGCGTGGGTTTCCTCCGGGTGCGCCAGTTTCCTCCCACAGTCCAAAGATATGTGGGTTCGGTGGATTGGCCACGCTTAATTGCACTTAGTGTCCAAAGATGTGCAGGTTAGGTGGGGTTATGGAGTTAGGGCAGGGGAGTTGGCCTCAGACCCTCTTTCAGAGGGTTGGTACAGACTCAATGGGCTGAATGGCCTTCTTCTGCATTCCAGAAATTCTATTTCTATTAAATGTATATCCCTCTTACACACCAACATATTTAAAGGTATTTAATGTAATAAAGGAAAGATCTTATGAAAGTCTACATTTTGTTCTCCAGGTTGGAGGGGCATGTGGGCGATGTGCTGAGATGAATGCTCGAAACTGTGAGCTAATGAGCAACCTGAGAAAGTTTGGGTACTGTCCTGTAAACCATTCCACATTTGCAGAGTTCATAGTGAACACCTATGGAATCCTGAAGGAAAAGCCAGATTGCCAAACAACACTGGACAATTTCAATGATCGGGACTATCTCCAAAAATTGGTAACTGAGAATACTCCACCACCTTTGTTGCAGAACATGATGGTGCTCTTGAACTGTCTGTTGAACTTATCAGTGGCTGATGGGAAACCATTGTTTATTTGGTAGATGCTGCACAGCAAGGAAGAGAGCCACACATTTGTTCTTTCAATAAACCGCTAATTAACAGGATGTAGTCTTTATTTAAATCAGAATTGATACACCAGAGTATCAGGCCTGTGAATCACCTTGGTCAAGTAACTGGTAACTGTAAACCTCTTAAATTGAGATATGTCATGAAAATCATTTTATAATCCAACATAGTCGAAAGTGAGTACTAAATTTTAGTCACTTGCAGACTATCACTCTCCTGTATTCTATCCCCATAGGGGTTACACAGTGGCTCAGTGGTTCGCACTGCTGCCTCACAGTGCCAGGAACCCGGGTTCAATTCCAAACTCAGGTCACTGCCTGTGCGGAGTCTGCACGTTCTCCCTGCGTCTGCGTGGGTTTCCTCGGGTGCTCTGATTTCCTCCCACAGTCCAAAAATGTGCAGATTAGGTAGATTGGCCGTGCTAAAATTGCCCCTTAGTGTCTGAAGGCTGGGCGGGGTTGCAGGGATGGGGTGGGGGATTGGGCCTGGGTGGGGTGCTCTTTTGGTGGACTTGATAGGCTGAGTGGCCTTCTTCTGTACTGTCGGCATTCTATGATTCTACCAATTTTCCTTGAAGAAAATTGTACTGTTCAATGCGGAACACTGCACATTCTGTAATCCAGTTGAGCAGTAATTCTATATCAGAAAAATTACACCTGATTTGAATGAAACTGATCATTGTAATCTTGTTTTGAGAAATTGTGCCCCCCCCCCCCCCCCCCCCCCCCCCCCGCATCCAATAAACTGGGCGCTGACTGCGTTTTTGATAAATTGGGTACGATTTCATCTTTTATAAAGCATTTAGCCAGTTACATGGGCAGGGTGGGTATCGAGGGATATGGGCCAAATGCGGGCAGGTGGGACTAGCTTAGTGATAGAAACTGGGCGGCATGGACAAGCTGGGCCGAAGGGCCTGTTTCCTTGCTGTAAACATCTCTGAATCTATGAGTCCAGATGACCCTTTGTCAAAGCTGAAAGGCATAGAAAGTGGGAGATATTTACACTGTAGGCTCAGGGAATGAAAGATGAGTCATCACCACAGAAACCAAGGGGAAAGAGTGCTAATAGCTGTCCCTAGAGAGCATAAAAGGTGTGAAAGGCCAAACGGCAGAGAAACTAAATCAGAGTGTAAGCTCCAAAATGGGCCTTGATTGACGTCTTTGTATCCTCATTGGTTATAGGTGAGATCCTAGAGGTTTGGAGAATAGCTGATGTGGTTAAGCTGTTTAAGAAAGGTAGCAGGGGTAATCCTGGAAACTATAGACCAGTGAGCCTCCTGTTGGTAGTAGGCAAATTATTTGAGAGAATTCTCAGGGACAGGATTTATACCCATTTGGAAACAAATGGACTCATTAGCGATGGACAGCATGGTTTTGTGCAGGGGAGGTTGCGCCTCACTAATGTGATTTGAGTTTTTTGAGGAAGTGACAAAGATGATTGATGAGGGGAGGGCGGTGGATGTTGTTTACATGGACTTTAGTAAAGCCTTTGACAAGGTGCCTCATGGCAGACTGGTACAAAAGGTGAAGGCACACAGGATCAGAGGTGAGGTGGTAAGATGGATACAGAACCGGCTTCGGTGCAGATGGCAAAGGGTAGCAGTAAAAGGATGTTTTTCTGAATGGAAGGTTGTGACTAGAGTTCCACAGGAATCTCTGCTGGGGCCTCTGTTGTTTGTGGTATACATAAATGATTTGGAGGGAAATGTAGCTGGTCTGATTGGTAAGTTTGTAGATGACATGAAGTTTGGTGGAGTGATAGATAGTGTTGAGGACTGTCAGAGGACACAGCAGGGCATAGATAGGTTGGAGATTTGGGCAGAGAAATGGCAAATGGAGTTTACAAATGTGAGGTAATGCATTTTGGTAGGTCTAACACCGAGGGGAAATATACCGTAAATGGCAAAACTCTTAGGAATATAGAAAGTCAGAGAGATCTTGGCGTGCAGGTCCACATATTTCGAAGGTGGCAACACAATGGACAAGGTAGTCAAGAAAGCATCCGAATGCTTGCCTTCATTGGACGGGGCATCGAGTACAAAAACTGACAAGTTGCTCAACAGTTGTATAGAACCTTGGTAAGGCTGCACTTGGAATATCGCATACAATTCTGGTCGTCACACTACCAGAAGGATGTGGAGGCTTTGGAGAGGGTGTAGCGGAGAGTTACCAGGATCTTGCCGGGTCTGGAGGGTGTTAGCTATGTGGAGAGGCTGAATAAACTCGGACATTTTTCATTAGAAAGATGGAGGCTGAGAGGTGACCTGATAGAGGTCTACAATATTATGAGGGGCATGGATAGAGTGGATGGGCAGGCACTCTTTCCCAGGGTGGAGGGGGTCGGTCACCAGGGGGCATAGGTTTAAAGTCTGTGGGGCAAGTTTAGAGGAGATGTGCGAGGCAGGTTTTTTACGCAAAGGGTGGTGAGTGCCTGGAACACGCTGCCAGGGGAGGTTGTGGAAGTCGATACATTAACAACATTCAAAAGGCATCCTGGCAGACACATGGATAGGATGGGTATAGAGGGATACAGCGCAAGGAAGTGCTGAGGGTTTTGACAAAGGTTGGTATGACCAGTACAGGCTTGGCGGGCCAAAGGGCCTGTTACTGTGATGTATTGTTCTTTATTAAGATGGGGGAAAGAGTGGGGGTGGGATATATATAAAGAAAGACAAAAAAGAAATAAAAGGTAAAAGATAGTTAAAATCAAATGAAATTAAAACAAATGGGTCAAGGTGGGGCTGATCATCTGAAGTTGTTGAATTCGATGTTGAGACCGGAAGGCTGTAGCGTGCCTAACCGGAAGATGAGATGTTGTTCCTCCAGCTTGCGATGAGCTTCACTGGAACATTGCAGCAGGCCAAGGACAGACATGTGGGCATGGGAGCAGGGTCTTTTGTTAAAATGACAAGCAACGGGAAGGTCAGGATCCTGAATGCGCACATACCGAAGGTGCTCAGCAAAGCGTTCACCCAGTCTGCGTTTGGTCTCTCCGATATAGAGACGGCCACATTGGGAGCAGCGAATGCAATAGACCAAATTGAAAGAGGTGCAATTGAAACGCTACTAGAATGGGATGTTAAGCATGGAAGAGGTAAAGGGGCAGGTGTTACACCTTCTGCAATTGCATGGGAAGTGCATTAGGTGATGGCAGATATGGTGGATAAATTCAGACTGTCCAAATTGCCTAACTTGTCTTTCATGGGTGGAAACCGGAGCACCCGGGGGGAAACCCAGGCAGACACGGGGGAGAATGTGCAGACTCCACACAGAGAGTGTCCCAAGCCGGGAATCGGACCTAGGACCCGTGAGCGGCGAAGCAACAGTGCTAGCCACTGTGCTACCGTGCCGCCCAGTAGAGAGCAACATTGGGCTGGAAAAAAAGGAGTGTGCCACCCTGTCCTGTGGTTCTCACTCCAGTGTTTTACGTCAAAATTACCCTCAAAAGGTAATCTCTAATGGAATTTTAATTTTAAATTACATTCAGTTCATTTTAAAAATTCTTTGATGGGGTGTGGGTATTGCGAGCAATGTCAACATTTATTGCCCATCTCAAATTGCCCTTGAAATTAATGGCTCACAAAACCGGATAAGAGGACAGTTAAGTGTCATCCACATTGCTGTGGATCGAGAGACACGTGGAGGCCAGACCAGGTGAGGATGGAAGTTTTCCTTCCCAAACCAGATGAATTTTTATGCCAATTTATGATAGTTTCATTTTTTAAAAATAAATGTACTTTACTACAAACATGTATCAAAACAGGTCACAGTGAATAAACACCCCAGGCCTGGAAACATATTTCCCAACAATCAACTATATAGTCTGCACAGATTATTCCCCTTTTTCACACCCCCTCCCCCACGATGAACAGCCCCTCAAACACGGTAACGAACATCCCCCACCTTTTCACAAACGCCCCTGAAGAGCCCCTTTGCAGGAAGTCGTACAGGTCACCCAACCAAGCCGCTACCCCCGGTGTCGATGCCGACCGCCACTCCAGCAAAATTTTCCACCGTGCAATCAGAGAGGCGAAGGCCACGACATCGGCCTTCCTCCTCTCCATGAGCTCCGGCTTCTCTGAAACTCCAAATATCGCCACCAAAGTGTCCGGGTCTTCCACCTCCTCCACTATCCTGGCTAAGGCCGCAAACACTCCGGCCCAGAATGTTCCCAATTTTACGCAACCCCAAAACATGTGCGTGTGATTCGCTGGCCCCCGCCCACACCTCTCACACTCATATGCTACCCCCTGAAAGAACCCACTCATTCTCGCCCGAGTCATATGCACCCTGTGCATCGCCTTAAACTGTATCAGGCTCATCCTTGCACAAGAGGAGGTCCCGTTTACCCTACGCAGTGCCTAACTCCTTACCAACGCCGCATCCCATTTCTACTTGACCTTCACCACCCACTTGCCTCCCTGCTCCCCCAGCCACTGGTAAATATCCCCAATTCTTCCCTCCCCTTCCACATCTGGAAGCAGCAGTTGCTCCAGCAGGGTGTATGCGGCAACCTAGGCAACCCCATCCAGACCTTTTGCGCATAGTTCCTAACTTGCAGATACCTGAACTCATTACCCCTCAGCAGCTCTACCCTCTCCCTTAGCTCCTCCAGACTGGTGAACCCTTCGTCCAAATACAAATCCCTCACCTTGACCAGCCCCACTTCCCGCCACCTCCTGTATACACTATCCATCCCTCCCCAGCTCAAACCCCTGATTCTCGCACAGCGGCGTTAGCACCAACATCCCTTCCACCCTAAAATAACTCCTCAACTGATTCCACAACTTCACCATAGACTGCAGTACTGGGTTCCCTGGATACCTACTCGGAGCCATTTGCAATGCTGCCGTCACCATAGCCCTCAATTATTACTGGCTGACAAATGTGGACAAGGTGTGGCATAGCCCTCAAATTAGACCCCTTACAAGATTCCCCCTCCATCCTAACCCACTCTACCCCTTCTCCTTCCCACCACCGCCACACCTTGTCCACATTCGCTGCCCAATAATAATGAAGCAATTTCGGCAACGCTACCCCCCCCCCCCCCCCCCCCCCCCTGCCTCTGCCTCTGTAGTAGGGTCTTCCCCATCCTCAGCACCTTCTGCGCCCATACAAAGTCATAAATGATCGTGTCCACTTTCTGAAAAACGTACCGGGAGAGCTTGAAAGACAAACAAGAACCTCAGCAGAATATTCTCTTTCACCACCCTCCCCACCAATGTTAAGTGTAGTGTATCCCACCTCTTAAGATCCTCCCTGGCCTCCTCCACCAGGTTCGTTAAGTTCCACTTATGGAGCCCCTTCCATTCCCTCACTAGCGGAATCCCCAAGTACCTAAACCTATCCCTCGCTACCGCAAATGGCATCCCCCCTAAATTAGCCCGCTGTGCCAGCTCATTCACTGGGAATACCTCGCTTTTCCCTACATTCAGCTTGTACCCTGAGAACCCTCCAAACCTACCCAACAGGCCCATAATCCTTCCCATACTCTCCAACGGATCTGAAACATACAGCAAGAGGTCATCGGTATAGAGCGACACCCGATGCTCTCTCTGTCCCCTCATAATCTCCCGCCACTCTGCCAACCCCCTGAGAGCCATCGCCAATGGCTCTATGGTCAGCGCAAACAGCAGCGCCAACAACGGGCACCCCTGCCTTGTACCCCGGTGTAAGTCAAAGCTTTGTGAGCTCATATTATTCGTCATCACCTTCGCCCTTGGTGCCACATACAGCAACCGTACCCATGCCACAAATCTCGGCCCAAACCCAAACCTTCCCAAAACCTCAAATAAGTACCGCCACTCCACCTGGTCAAATGCCTTCTCCACGTCCATGGACACCACCACCTCCGATACCAGAGCCCCCGACGGATTCATCACATTCAACAGCAGTCTGATATTACTCGTGCGCTGCCTGCCCTTCACAAAGCATGTTTGATCTTCTGCCACCACTCCCGGGGCATACTCCTCCAACCTCCCCGCCAACAACTTAGCCAATACTTTCCCATCCGTGTTCAGTAGTGATATGGGCCTATACGACCCACATTCCACTGGGCCCTTCCCCCTTTTCGGGATTAGTGTGATTACTACCTGCATCATCATCTCTGGTAACTCCCCCTTCTCCAGGGCTTCATTAAACGCCCCCAACAGATGTGGTGCCAGGTCCACCGCAAATTCCTTCTACAATTCCGCCTAGTACCCATCTGGCCCAAGGGTCTACCCCGACTTCATACCCCTTATACGATTCTGCACCTCCCTCAGCTCCAGGGGCTCCTCCAACGCCTGCCTCTTTGCTTCCTCCACCTGGGGAAATTCCAGCTTGTCCAGAAACTGCCCCATGTCCCCCTCCTCTCCCGGTTCAAAGAACAAAGAAAACTACAGCATAGGAACAGGCCCTTTGGCCCTCCCAGCCTGCACCGATCCAGATCCTTTATCTAAACCTGTCGCCTATTTTCCAAGGATCTACTTCCTGCTGTTCCCCACACATTCATATATCTGCTATTGTGCCCGCCTCTACCACCTCCGCTGGCAAAGCGTTCCAGGCACCCACCACCCTCTGCGTAAAAAACTTCCCACGCACATCTCCCTTAAACTTTCCCCTCTCACCTTGAAATCGTGACCCCTTGTATTGACACCCCCACTCTTGGAAAAAGCTTGTTGCTATCCACCCTGTCCATACCTCTCATAATTTTGTAGACCTCAATCAGGTCCCCCCTCAACCTCCGTCTTTCCAACGAAAACAATCCTAATCTACTCAACCTTTCTTCATAGCTAGCACCCTCCGTACCAGGCAACATCCTGGTGAACCTCCTCTGCACCCTCTCTAAAGCATCCACATCCTTCTGGTAATGTGGCGACCAGGACTGCACCACAGGGTCTGCCTCATAAAGTCCCTGGTAGTACTCCTGAAATGCCTCATTTATCTTCTCAGGAGCCTTAAACAAAATAATTTCCCCCCCTGGACCACTCCCTTCACTGCCTTCCCAAAAAATGGCTGCTGACACCACCCCATTCTGATTCAACTCCACATAATCGCCAACCGCACCTTATCACAAAAACCTCCAACAACCCCGAATTAAACATCCACCCTGGTCTCTGCTCTCATCCCGATCTGAACCGAATATCCAGTGGGGCGCATGGTCTGAGATAACTCTGCCCGCATACTCTGCCCCTCCACCCCAACCAAAATCTCCCGACTCACTACAAAGTAATCAATCCTCGTCTACACCTTATAGACGTGTGAAAAGAAGGAATACTCCCTGCCCCCTGGGTTCTGAAAGCGCCATGGATCCACCATACCCATCCTCCCCATAACACCCCAGCTCGCTTGCCATTCGTACCCTACCCAGTGACCTGGGGCTCGATTGAGCCACCCTTGGCTCCAGGTCACAGTTAAAATCTCCTCCCATGATCAACTGGTGCGTGGCCAAATCCAAGATTGCTGCCAGCAACCCCCTCATAAAACCCACATCATCCCAATTTGGGGCATACACATTTACCAACACTACCGGTGCCCCTTCCAATACCCCACTCACAATCACATATCTCCCACCCGGATCCCTCGCCTCCTTCACACTCACAAATCCCATTTTTTTTAGTCATTAAAATCGCCACCTCTCCTCCGCCCACAACCATTTCGTCTCTCACCCCCTGCCATGTTACAATAACCTCCCCCCTCCCCCCCGCACCCTCTTTCCCCGACCATCTCTCTCTGCCTTCTCCCCCACCATCTCATTTCTGTTCACCAGCATAACCTGCTAGCGCAGCAGCCCTTGCCCAAAGGTTTTATCAATGGTCTCCCCTTCCCCACCCCCCCCCCCACCCCCCCCCAGCTCAAGGAGGAAGGCTCCCTGTTGACTTTACCCTCCCCCACACAAACACATACTCCTGAGCTCCAGACAGCCTTCTCCAAAAGCAAACAAATAAATGTTAAACACAAACAGTCCCAGAAAACAGGAGTGGGGGGGGGGGGGGGGTTAACGGGAACATCCATCCCCACATCAACTTTCTACCCCTTACAATCCCAAAAGTAAACAGCAAACCACCACCCCCCCCCCCCCACTAAAAAAAGGTAAACATTCCCCAATCCCTACCTCCACTTCAAACATGGTCCCAACCATTACACTGTGCTAGCACCCAGGTTCCCAAGCATTGTCCGCTCAGTTCTCCCCCAGTTTCTGCTCCTTAATGAAGTCTTCGGCCGCTTCTGGGGTCTCAAGATAATATTCCTGGCCTCTGAACGTCACCCATCATTTTGCCAGGTGGAGCACCCCAAATCTGATCTGCCGCCGGTACAGCACCGCCTTGGCTTTGCTGCAGTTTGCCAACTCGGCTCCAATGCCCTGATAAATTCGGACCTTATTCCCCTCAAAGTCGCAGGTACACTTCTCCCCGGCAGAGCCTCCTTTCTCTTCAAATTTGTGGAGCCTCACAATAACCGCCTGGGAGCGGCTCCCCAGCTCTAGGCTTCTGCCTCAGGGGCCTACGCGCTCGGCCCATTTCAGGCTCCTTATCTGGCACCCCTTCTGCCACCAGCCCCACCAGCATCTTCGAGACGTACCTCGTGGCACTCGCACCTTCCACTCTTTCAGGCAGGCCCAGTATTCGCAGGTCCTGCCTTCTCCTGCTCCTTGTACCTTTGCCTTTAAAGTTTTACAGAGGTCTCCAAGGAGCCTCTCCTCCACCTCCAGAGCCACCACACGATCGCTGTGGTCCGTGATCACTCCTTCAAACTCCCGAATCTCTGACCCCTGCACCTCCAAACACCTCTCCACCTGTTCCAAAGAACTCTTCAGGGGTGCCACTGCTTCTTCGATGGCCTTTGCGCGATCCTCCTGAATTTGTTCCCTCTGCTGCTGGAATTCAGCTTTCTAAAGGCCATCAAGTCAAGTTGAAGCCTTCCAGCTTGCAGCAGCCCTTCCCCCTGCCTGCATGTTTAAGTTGGCTGTTGCTGTTTCTGCAGCGCAAGCTTGTCCCAACTTTCCAGCCAAATCTCTCACTGTTTTCTGCCGGGTCTGGTAACCAACAGGTATACCACCCCCAGGGGAAACTACTCCTCCAACATTCACCTACGTCTTTTCATCAAGATTCCACCCAGTATTGGGTAAAACAAGCCCTTTTCTGTGACTTTAAGCAGGAGCTGCCCTGTATGTGACCACTCACTCCACGTTCAACACCGGAAGTCAATTTATGAGTTTCATGATCAGCCTGCCCTCAAAAATTGATGACACCGCCATGGCGCGATCGGGTCCACAGCTGCAGTGATTGAACCACTCCCAAGGGGCGAGCACGGACGTAACGTGAACGCCACACTCTGGTAACGGAACGGCGGCCGATTGACGCCTCGCTGCGGCTGGACATAAATCATTCTCCCCCTCCCATAGAAGTGTCGCAGCCAACATGGCATCAAAGCGAGCAGCGCTGCGCTTCCGGGACACCAAACTCGGGACCCTTTTGGACTTTGTGGAGGATGGGGAGGCTGGTGCTGAACCCGGGCCGGGGACGGAGGTCACCGGGTGGAGGTTGGGGCTGCCGTCAGCGCCGTTGGGGAGGTGGCCGGGACTGGAGAGCAGTGCAGGAGGAAACTGCATGACCTCCTCAGGGTGGCCAGGGTGAGTACCCAGCGCTGTGCCCCTGGCACCAAGCAGCTTACCCCCACACACATGTGACCCAGACCCCCCCCCTTGTCCACCTGCCTGGGGGACGGCCGGATACCCACCTGGATCCTAACCCTAACCCCGACCCTACATAACCAAATTAGGTGCCCCTCCGGTCTTCTCGCGCTCCCGACGGTTGTGAGCGGCCTTATCCTGGGCGGGGGGGGGGGGGGGGTGGCGGGCAAACACAAGCAATAACAGTGTTACATGGTCCAGCGCATGCAGCCCAGGGGTTGGGTAGATGATTGATAGCATCAGTGGCCAGGGCAAACGGTCATTGCGGTTGGCATGAGTGCTGGCGTGTGAGTCAGGGTCCTTTAAAACAGAGATGAGGAGGAATTTATTTCGCCAGAGGGTGGTGAATCTGTAGAACTCTTTACCGCAGAAGGCTGTGGAGGCCAATTGACTGAGTGTCCTTAAGACTGAGGTAGATAGATTTTTGATCAATAAGGAGATCAGGGGTTATGGGGAGAAGCCAGGAGAATGGGGATGAGAAAATATCAGCTGTGATTGAATGGCGGAGCAGACTCGATGGGCCGAGTGGCCTAATTCTGCTCCTATGTCTTATGGTCTTATGGAGAGTACCATGGATAGGATATATAAGTGGCCACACTGCAGGCTGAGACTCCACAGGCAGGAAGGGAATGGGTGAATAGGCAGAATGAAATGACTAGGCAGGCAGTGCAGGAGATAGCCCATGTGGCTATTTCCCTGTAAAACAGATAAACCACTTTGGATACTGGTGGGGCAAATGGCCTCTTGGGAAAGCAGTAACAGACAAATATGCTGCACCGTGATTGGCTCTGCTGCACGGGAGAGGAGGAGAATGTATCGGAATGCAGCAGTTTAAAAAAAAAATATTTTTATTCGATTTTTAACATTTTAAATGTACAAGTAAAACAACAAATCCATCCCCTCAAACAACCAGCTCATCCTTGCCTTTGTCAGGTGCACTCTATGTACAACCTTTAGCTGTATCAACGCCAGCCTTGCACACGAGGTTGAGAAATTCACCCTCCACAGCACCTCAAACCACAAGCCTTCCTCCAACGACATTCCCAGCTCCTCCTCCCACTTGGCCTTGACCCCGTCCATTGACAGCATATCCTTCCCCCAAAAATCCTCCCATTGATGGCTGAGATGACCCCTCCCACCACTCCGGCCCCATCCCCGACAGCGTCCCTCCTCCTCAATGAGGATGATGGCGCCGCCAGAAAAGTCAAGGAAAACCTTTGTGAAATCTCGCAAGTGCCACTACCACGGGCTCCCCAACTACTTCCCTGGGGCAAACGGTGTAGCACCATTGCCAGCGCCCACAACCCTGGTCCCTGCCTCCATCTGTACTTACAAAGCCTCCGTCTCCCAACTCCAACCCTGCACCCTCTCAGCGTTCGGCCCCAAGGGGGAGACGGTGGTGTAGCGCAATTGTCACTGAACTGGTTGATGGAACCATCAATTCTACGGACACGTGCTTGTAGGATTAGAATAGCGGTTTTAATATACTTACAACAGAGCCAGCCTGTTAGCCGTTGAACTTTCGGTGAACTGGCTGTCTGACTCTGTGGCATGGATCTTTATACAGCAGCTCCAGGGGGAGGAGTTCTGGGTGGAGCCAAGGGGGGAGCCCAGTACAAACTCTCGAGAACGCCCAGAGCTACTCCCCCTGGTGGTTGGGTAGTGCAATTGCACTTACAATATTGACACATGTATATACTTGGAACAGAGTGACATTGGTAACTATAATGCCGTGTGAATTTCATTCACCACACTGGTAAACCAGAGACCCAGAGTAATGCTCTGGGGGATCTGGTTCAAATCCCACCATGGCAGATGGTGAAATGTGAATTCGATAAAACAAATCTGGAATTAAAAGTCTCATGGTTACCATGAAACCATTGTCGATTGTTGTTAAAACCCATCTGGTTCACTAACGTCCTTCAGGGAAGGAAATCTGCCGTCCTTACCTGGTCTGGCCTACATGTGACTCCTGACCCACTGCGATGTGATTCACTCTTAACTGGCCCCTCAAGGGCAATTAGGGATCCACAATAAATGCTGGCACAGCCAGCAATGCCCATGACCCACGAACAAATTAAATACATCAGGTTTAGAAGCCAAGCCGTTGACTGCCACCCTTTCTGAAACACTGTCTTCTCAATCTTTGCTACCTTACCTGCCCAGACAAGCGACAAAATCAAATGTTCCACCCCCATAAAAAATGTTTTCGGCAAAAATGTCGGTCAGCACTGAAATAAAAATGAAAACTGTGGCAAGAAATTCATCTTTATCATCTGTACCCGGCCTGCCAATGATAGGGGAAGGCTGTCCCATCTCAGTAAATCTGCCTTGATCCTTCCCACCAGGCTTGTGAAATTCAATTTATGAAGCTGGGCCTAGTCTCGAGCCACCTACACCCCTAAATACCTGGGGCTGGGTTCTCCGATTCTGAGGCTATGTCCTCACTCCGGCGGGGAATGGTGGCATTTTTACGCCCGAGCTTTCGGTGCAAAATGGCCACCGATCCTCCGTTTGACTGGAGGCTAACAGGCCAGCAGCGTAGAGCCGGGTCCATGGGCGTGCATGCACACGGCTGCGGCCTGCAACACCGACCCTCTCCCCGGTCTGCAGCCGCCATGCTGAGTTGCCGACGAATGATAGCACACGCGACCGATGCCGTCGTTAACTTGGCCGGTTGGGGGCGGAGCATCGGGGATGGGCCTCAGGTAACGTCCGAGGCCGCCAATAGAGAAGCACGGCGTACTCGAAAGCGTCACCACCCCAGTTTTGTTGGGAACGAGTATTCTCTGGCCAATCGCCGGACGCAATTTCGGCGTCGGCGCCGGAGAACCCCACCCCTAAAGTGGGTAGTCGCCACCAGAAGTGGCAACCCCCTCCCAAACCAGCTCGTACCCCCAGACACCAAAAAGCACTCTTTGCCAGATTCAGTTTATAACCTGAAAAAGCTCTGAATCTCCTGCGCAGCACCATTATATCACCCACTGTAGAATGGATTGGAGATATACAACAATAATAAGAATAATCTTTATTGTCACAAGTAGGCTTACATTAACACTGCAATGAGGTTACTGTGAAAAAGCCCCTAGTTGCCGCATTCCGGCGCCTGTTCGGGTACACAGAGGGAGAATTCAGAATGTCCAATTCACCTAACAAGCACGTCTTTCGGGATTTTTTGTGGGAGGAAACTGGAGCACTGAGAGGAATCCAAAGCATCCAAAGATGTGCGGGTTAGGTGGATTGGCCATGCTAAATTGCCCGTAGTGTCCTAATAAAAAAGTAAGGTTAAGGGGGGGGTTGCTGGGTTATGGTATAGGGTGGATACGTGGGTTTGAGTAGGGTGATCATGGCTCGGCACAACATTGAGGGCCGAAGGGCCTGTTCTGTGCTGTACTGTTCTATGTTCTAACGTGCAGACTCACAGACAGTGACCCACGCCGGGAATTGGACCTGGGAACCTGGCGCTGTGAAGCAACAGTGCTAACCACTATGCGACTGTGCCGCCCGAACAAATAATAATAATCTTTATTATTGTCACAAGTAGGCTTACATTAACACTGCAGTGAAGTTACTGAGACATGCCCCTAGTCCCCACATCATCGGCATAAAAAGACACCCTGTGCTCCACGATGCCCCCCTCACGATCCCTTTCCACTTACCTGAGCACCACAGCGCAATGACCAAGTGTTCTATCACCAGCGCTAACAGGAGGGGGGACATAGGATACCCCTGCCTCGTTCCTCTCTGTGACCGGAAGTATCCCGAATTCACCTCATTCATGTGCACGCTCGCCTTTGATTCCCTATACAACCAGTTGACCCATGGCACAAACTTAGGCCGGATCCCAAACCTATCCAACACCGCAAAAAAATAACTCCACTCTACACGGATAAATGCCTCCTCGTCATCCAACGGCACTACCACCTCCAGCTCCCACCCTTCTGTTGAAGAGAGCACCACAATTAATAAACGGCGCACATTCGCAAACCGCTACCTACGCTACAAACCCCGCCTAATCTTCCCCAATCACCTGCGGGAGGCACTCTTCAAAGTTAAGCGGCAACGCCTTGGCAAGAATCTTGGTATCCACATTCAGCAGAAATATTGGCCTATACTGTGGTGATTGTGTAGATGCAATACAGCTGAGCAAGCACTAGAGGGAGCATGGGAGAGCTATAAATACAGAGGGACAGGAAGTGAGGACACACTTCACAGAAGGGAGAACTGGGAGCAGGTCAAGCAGGCAGCATTTGAGGTAGCTGTAAGTTAAGCTCTGAAGACAGAACAAATTCACAATAAAGCATCTTCCCCACCTTTGAGACTAGGAGCTTTATTAAGACACGAGGAACAACACATATACAACCCACACTCCACCGGGTCCTTATCTTTTTTTAATAACAGCAAAATGGATGCCGATCCCATCATATCCAAGAATGCCCCCTGAGCCACAGCACATTCAACCGTCTCATCAGCAGCGGCACCAGCCCATCCAAAAATCTTTTATAAAACTCCACCAGAAACCCCTCCGGCCCCAGTGCCTTACCCTTTTGGATCTTCCCTATCCCTGCCCAAACCTTCTCAATCTTCACTGGCTCTTCCAGCCCTGTCCTCTCCACCTGTCCTACTCGAGGACACTACAACCCACCCAAAAAATACCACATGTACCCCAGAGGCTCCGACCTGTACAGCCTTTTATAAAACTTCTCAGCTGCTTTGTTCACCTGCTCCGGCGTCAGCACAGGCTCCCTGCCCCATCCTGGACCCGAACAATCTCTGGTCCCTGGCAAGCGACTGACCTTCTCCTCATATTCATATACCACCACCTTTGCTCGCCTTAACTGCCAAACCACTTTTCCTGTGGACACAAGGTCAAACCGTGCCTGCGATTCCTTTCTCCTCACCAGATGTTCTTGAGTGGGATCCTTCGCATACCTTCCATTCACTTCCAAGATTTCCTCTAACAGCCGCTGCCACTCCTCTCTTGCCTCCCTATCCACCTGAGCCTTAAACAAGATGATCTCGTGCCTCACCATTGCCTTCAGCGCCTCCCACACCACTGACGGAGAGATCTCCCCCATCTGATAGAAACATTTAAAATTATGAAGGGAATAGATAGGATATATGCGGGCAGGTTGTTTGCACTGGCAGGTGAAAGCAGAACTAGGGGGCCTAGCCTCAAAATAAGGGGAAGTAGATTTAGGACTGAGTTTAGGAGGAACTTCTTCACCCAAAAGGTTGTGAATCTATGGAATTCCTTGCCCAGTGAAGCAGTTGAGGCTCCTTCATTACATGTTTTTAAGGTAAAGATAGATAGTTTTTTGAAGAAAAAAGGGATTAAGGGTTATGGTGTTCGGGCCGGAAAGTGGAGCTGAGTCCACAAAAGATCAGCCATGATCTAATTGAATGGCGGAGCAGGCTCGAGGGGCCAGATGGCCTACTCCTGCTCCTAGTTCTTATGTTCTTATGTTCTATTGAACCCCAAATTGTCATCAATCATCTTTCCAATCTTTGCACAAAAACCCGGGTCTGCAGCCCCACATCCAATCACCATGCCGGCTCCTTCTCTAGGACCATGTCCAGCAAATGCAGAGCATAATCCGAAATAAGAATCACTAAGTACTACGCCTTCCTCAACGATGCCCCCCCCCCCCCCCCCCCCCCCCCCCCCCCCCCCCCCCGTCGCCCGTCCCAACAACCGCTCTATAATAAAGAAGTCGGTCCTTGAGTAGCGGTGAAAAGTAATATGCCCGACCCCGCAGGTTCAGAATTTGCCATGGATCTGTTCCCCCCCCCCCCCCCCCCCATCTCAGCGTGACCACTTCGGAGAGAGCTCTGAGGTGTCTTGTTATGCTCTTGGTGTGGCATAAGTGGCTTCCTTGATGTTCACTCTGACAAAGCAAGGTTCAGACGTGGAGATAACTTCAACATGTTTATTAAACTATTTACAATTCTCCTATGCAGATTCGCCTCTACTGTTAATCCTTCTATAGCTACTCAGACTGGAAAACCAGTCTGCTACAATCCACGTGGTGGGTGTGATGTTGAATCAACCCTGTGTCTATACTCACTGACTGTCTCCACTGGAAAGAGGAAGATCATGTGTGCTGTGTCCTTTATATATGGGCTGGTGTAATGCCCCCCTGTGGTAGTGTCACCTCTGTGTGTATCGTGAATGCCCATTGGTCGTGTCCTATCTTACTGGCCTATTGGTTGAGTGTCTGTGTGTCATGTCTCTGGTGCTCCCTCTAGTGTCTAGCTAGTCTACGTGTATTTACATTAACCCCTTGTGTATCTACAGTGATGCATATCACCACATGAGGATGCCAACATTATAGTCGCGGCACAACTGTCATCCCTCCACCATCACAGATATATGCACGTCGGTGGATCATATTCATGGACAGCCATGAGGGGCAAAATCTGGCCACCACTCTGCTGCTGATGCACATCAGGTGGGGCAGGTAGGAACCCCCAGGCGAGACAGCAGTCGGAGGGCTGCTGGACTCCAGGACCCAGCTGGGTTCCAGCCTGATGCTGAGCCTGTGTAATAGTTACCCGGAGCTGATGGAGACCATAGGGATCAGCTGGGACATTCAGAGGGAGATGTCAGCATCACTCCAGCAGATTCAAAGCCAATTGGAGGAATCCCAGAGGCTACAGGCACAGGCGATGTCGCCGGCACTGCACTGCTAGTATGGCGACTGCAGTGGGGAGCCTGGTGCACGGCCTTGGCAGCATTAGTGAAGGTGTCCAAGGCGTTGCGCAGTCGGTGACGGCCATGGCTCAGGATCTCGGCAGAAAGTCTGCCTCGCTGGGGAATGTGACCCAGTACCAGGCTGACCTTGATGAGGTTGCATCGCAAACGGTTTGGCGCCTGGCGCGGTTCTCGTTTTTGGCCTCTCCCACTTTTCACCAGCCTTGTTTCGCTTGAGCGAGTGCGTAACGAGGCTGGAGAATTACGTCTCTTATTCTAAAAGGCAAAAAAGCGGGTAACTATAGGCCAATTAGTCGAACAGCTATTGTTGGGAAAATTTTGGAATCAATCAGTACGGAAGTAACAGCACATTTGAAAAATCATGACCTCATCAAGCAGAGTCGGTATGGCTTCATGAAAGAAAAACTGTGTCTGAGCAATTTTTCGAGGAAGTCACAACCAGAGTGGATAAAGGGGAACCAGCGGACTCAGTTCAGCGCTGCCACAGTTAGGGGAGGGCCGATCCGAGAGCGGGGCAGGGGACTTTGGCAGGGGCTCGGGGCACTGTTTGGGGGGTGGTCCAGGGGTCGCGAGCCGGCCAAAGGGGGGATACTATTTTGCAGGCCGGATCCGGCCCACACGCAGCCGTGTGCATGAGCAGCCACGGACACGGCAACTCGGCAGCTAGAGCCGGGTGATCTGTGCTGCCTGTCTACTAGCCCCCCCACCAAACAAACTTTTGGTCATAAAATGCCACCGTTGCCACGCTGGCGTCAGGACATAGCCTGAAAATCAGAGAATCCAGACCAATGAGTTTGCAACCTTTAACCACTGGGGTTTTACAGGGATCAGTGCTGGGACCACAACTGTTTGCCATGGGCGCGATCTTACCACCGTGTTGTGTCCGACTGATTTGGGTGCATCGGGAGCATCGCAGGAGAGACCCAAATTAGGCTTTGCACCAGGCGCAAAATCTCACGCCAACCCGTGGCGCTCGCCACAATCTGGATCACGCCCTCACTGCACATGATCCAGATAGTTATATTTCTAAAAATATTAATAATAATTTTTATTATTATCACAAGTAGGCTTACATTAATAAATGCAAATTACTGCGGATGCTGGAATCTGAAACCAAAGAGAAAATGCTGGAAAATCTCAGCAGGTCTGGCAGCATCTGTAGTTAGTCCTGCCCCTCCTTTAGCCAAGTTTCAGTCACAGCTATGATATCCCAGGCCCATGTATCTATCCATGCCCCGAGTTCTGCTGCCTTGCCCGTTAGGCCTCTTGCATTGAAATAAACGCAGTTCAATCTGTTTCTCTGCCTTCCACTTTTCTCCTTCCTGACTTTTGTTTCTATCCTCTCTTTACTACCCTCCGACTTCCTGCATTGGTTCCCATCCCCCTGCCACATTAGTTCAAAAACCTCCCAACAGCACTAGCAAACAACTCCCCTGGGACATCGGTTCCAGTCCTGCCCAGGTGTAGACCATCCGATTTGTGATGGTCCCACCTCTCCCAGAACCGGTTCCAGTGTCAAAAAAATCTGAATCCCTTCCTCCTGCACCATCTCTCAAGCCACACATTCATACTGTCTATCCTGTCATCTCTACTCTGACTAACACGTGGCATTGGTAGCAATTTCAAGATCCTCACTTTGAGGTCCTACTTTTTAGTTTATCTCCTAACTCCCTAAATTCAGCTTGTAGGACCTCATTCCTTTTACCTATATTGTTGGTGCCTATGTGCACCATGACAGCTGGCTGTTCACGCTCCCCCTTTAGAATGACCTGCAGCCGCTCAGCGACATCCTTGACCCTTGCACCCAGCAGGCAACATACCTTCCTGGAGTCTCGTTTACGTCTGCAGAAACACCTGTCTACTCCCCTTACAATCAAATCCCCTATCACTCTTGCTCTACCACTCTTTTCCCTTCCCTCCTGTGCAGCAGAGCCAGCCACGGTGCCACAAACCTGGCTACTGCTGCCTTCCCCTGTTGAGCCACCTCCCCCAACAGTATCCAAAACGGTATACCTGTTTTGGAGGGAGATGACTGCAGGGGACCCCTGCACTGCTTGCCAACTCGTCCTCTGTCTGACGGTCACCCATTTCCTATCTCTGTCAGCATTCTATATCTGCGGTGTGACCAACTCGCTAAACGTGCTATCCACTAATTATTCCTCAGCATCGTGGATGCTCCAAAGTGAGACCATCCGCAATTCCAGAGCCGTCAAGCGGTCGAACAGGAGCTGCAACTGGACACACTTCTTGCACGTGAAGGAGCCAGGGTCAGTGGACGTGTCCCTGAACTTCAACATCACACACGAGGAGCATGACACGGGTCTGGGATCTCTTGCCATGTCTTGAACCTTAGGTTAACTTATACAACTACAATGCCAATAAACAAAAGAAAACAAAAAGATAGACAAATGAAAAGAAAAGAAAAGCTACTTACAATATATATTGTGTATATCTGGGGTCCCAGCACCGATCCCTGCGGTACCCCACTAGTTACTGCCTGCCAATTTGAAAAGGACCCATTAGTCCCTATTCTTTGTTTCCTCACTGCCAACCAGTTTTCTATTCATCTCAATACACTTCCCCAACCCTATGCATTTTAATCTTGCATGATAATCTCTTATGCAGGACTTTGTCAAACGCTTTCTTAAACTCCAAATATACTACATCGACTGGCTCCCCCTCGTCAACTCTACTAGTTACATCTTCAAAGAATTCCAATAGATTTGTCAAGAATAACTTCCCCTTCATAAATTCATGCGAACTCTGTCTGATCCACTGTTTTCTAAATGCTCCACTTTCAAGTCCCTGATAATGGATTCGAGAATGTTCCCCACCATCGACGTTAGGCTTACTGGTCTATAATTCCCTGTTTTCTCTCTACCTCCCTTTTTGAATATTGGAGTGACGTGAGCTACCCTCCAGTCTGCAGGGACTGTTCCAGAGTCTATAGAATCCCGGAAGCTGAGTTAGGCCTCGTCTGGTGCACTGCATCCAGTTCTTGATGCCACACCTGAGGAAGGACATGAAGGCATATGGTCAGGGTAAATAGTGAGTGTCTTCACTGAAGGGAGCATCAAGAACTGGAGATCACAGATTCAGAATAATTGACGAAAATTTGATAAATTTCTTTCACCCGGAAAGTAGTTGGGAGTTTGGAACGAGAGGACGGTAGAGGCAGGTTAGGTAGAAGTATTCAAAAGGGAATTGGATTGCAATTTGAAAATAAATAATGTGCAAGGTTATGGGGATAAGGCATGTGAATGGGACTAGATAGAATGCTCTTTCAGAGAGCCAATGCAGACCTGATGGACCCAATGTCCTCCTCCTGCACTGCAATTATTTTGTGATAAATACTGTGGCCCCAGGGCAGGCCAGAAGCTGGGAATCCAATTATGCGTAATTTAACTACTGATTTCCCAAAGCCTGTTCACCATCGAAAAAACTGTGCTGTTTAGCACACTGGGCTAAATCGCTGGCTTTTAAAGCAGACCAAGGCAGGCCAGCACGGTTCGATTCCCGTAACAGCCTCCCCGAACAGGAGCCAGAATGTGGCGACTAGGGACTTTTCACAGTAACTTCATTGAAGCCTACTCGTGACAATAAGCCATTTTCATTTCATTTTTCATTTCACTTGCCTGGATGAGAACAGCTTCAACAACGCTCACGAAGCTCGACAACATCCAGGTCAGACCAGATGATTTGATTGGCCCCTCATCCACCATCATCAGCATTCACTCCCTCCACGCACACTGTGCACAGTGGCAGCCGTATGTACCACCTACAAGATGCATTGCAGCAACGCACCAAGGCTCCTCCACACCCACAAGCCTGATCATCGAGAAGGGCAAGGGTAGCAGATGCCTGGGACCACCACCACCAAGAGGTTCCTCTCCAAGCCACACATTATGGTACAATATTGCTTCGAATTGGACCAAAATAACTGTTATGGTATTATATATTTACATTAAAATTACACTATAACTGCGGGAAATCCCAGAATCCAATCAAGGTAGTAGAATAAGGGTAGATATTAGCTTATCTTCAGAAGACCTGAAACGATTGTATAATACTTTTTAAATCCCATGTTTGTTGTACAAAAAAAATTGATTTCCTGCACAGAACTGTAGGTATGCTCAAATTTAAATTTTATTTTTATTTCCATAGTGGGAAATATGTTTTAATCTAGTTTTTTAAAATGTATATTGTATAAATTGGGGGGTGGGGTCATAGGGGAGTGTACCAGCCTCCCCGGACAGGCGCCGGAATGTGGCGACTAGGGGCTTTTCACAGTAACTTCATTGAAGTCTACTCGTGACAATAAGCCATTTTCATTTCATTTCATTTTCATAAGGTACACCGTAGAATTATTGTCTGAGATGCAGCTAGAGAACTTTCTTGAAAAAGGAAAGTTAGCTTTAAAATGAAATGTATCAGTGTTCCTTCGCTGTCATGGGGCCAAATCATGGAACTCTCTTCCTCACAACACTGTGGGTCTACCATATGGGCTGCAGAGGTTGAAGAGCAGTTCACCAATTAGAGATTGACAATCAATATTGACCTAGCCAGGGTCACCCAGATCCCCTGCATGATGAAGAAGAGTGTCCTTGTGGCCATTGTGGGTAGTCGTAATGGACATAAAACACCGAATAAATTTGGCATTGGGCCATCCCAGTACTAAATCTCTTATTTTATGCCTGAAAATGAATTTGACACGCATTAATGTCTACTCCCTATAATCATATCACAGAAAGCTGAGGCAGGAAAGCTGACAAAGCGATAAATGTACATTAAAATTGTTACAAGGCACAAAATACATTTCTGTATATGATTACATAGATCAAAGCACATGTACAGAATAACTCAGAGTCATATGTCTTCGGAGGCACCACGGTAGCACAAGAGCATATCATGCTGCTCTGACATCACTGCTGTGGAAGCTTCATTTGATGTGGGGATATGATTCCGGCGTATGAACACGATATAATGACCTTCCCAACATTAAACGATGGGAAACATGACCTGACATGGGCAGCATGGTAGCATAGTGGTTAGCACTATGGCTTCACAGCGCCAGGGTCCCAGGTTCGATTCCCCGCTGGGTCACTTCCTGTGCGGAGTCTGCACATCCTCCCCGTGTCTGCGTGGGTTTCCCCCGGGTGCTCCAGGTTTCCTCCCACAGTCCAAAGATGTGCAGTTTAGGTGGATTGGCCATGCTAAATTGCCCTTAGTGACCAAAGAGGTTAGGAGGGGTTATTGGGTTACAGGAATAGGGTGGAAGTGAGGGCTTAAATAGGTCGATGCAGACTCGATGGGCCGAATGGCCTCCTTCTGCACTGTATGTTCTATATGGCTTTTATCGCTTGAAAACATACCTTTGATAACTTAGTTAGGGTTTAACCTTGTTGCGTATAATGATATATCGTAACTGCTTAAGCTATATAATTACATGACATAAAATGGGCTATTGTACCACTTTTTATTGATAGAAAATTGTGGTAGCTTTATGTGAGGAGAGTTTTGAAATAAACACCAGTGGGCTTTTATTCCTGAAGCTTTATTACAGCAGTTCAATCGTACCATCATGTTCCTCAGAGTGTTATCCATCATGCGGTTCATGATCAGTCACTAATGGTATTGCACATTGGAGGGCTTTCCTTCAAGGTGACACAAATTTGAAATATTTCATGGGTAGGTCGACAGTAACCCAAGTTCCTCAACTGTTGTATGAGTAATTGAATTGACAGTCCATTTCAGTGCTGCTGCTTTCACTGTCACAAACCTGCAGAACAAGAAGTGTTTTAGATGAGACAATAGGCTATTTCATATATATTTGCCAAGATCTAATAACAGTTTGCCACGGGCGCTAAACTGGGGGTTGCGCAGGCGAGATCTTGGTTTGAGATCTTCTCTGCCCTCTGCATGTGGTGTGATAATGTTCAGGCCATAGCATTTGCCCATGATGGATCACTCTCCGGCCGGTGTGAACAGCTGGTAAATCCTGCCTTGAATTGTGTTTCTGGAGGGAAACACCAATTTCTCGGTCAGAGCTTGACACTGACAAATTTAGGGAAAATTTCACCCACTGTTTTCATGATCTATCGGTCCACTTGTGATGTTGTATGAAGTAAGTAATGGCATGATGGGAAAACTGGTCAACTACTGGCCCATTCGTTAGCACAGGCGACCTCTAACCTGACCCTTCACCAGCCAGTACAAGTGCACACGTCGCACTCTATTGTGGCTCTCCTAACGTCTCAGCAAACCCAACATTTGACTCAAGCTCGATGGCAGCACGGGGAGGAGGCTCGTGATGAGGTTTCACTGCTGCAGAACCCCTACCTTTCTTTTTATTACTGTTCAACCTTAAATCCTGCTATGTTCCTCGATCAGCCCCCTGATAACCTTAATGATGCACCGCACGACTGCTTGCTGAGGAACCACTTCCTTACCGCGCCACGCCCAGATTTAACGGATCATCCTCTGGAACATCCAGAACTCATTTTTTATGTTGATGGGGAGTTCCTCCATTTCTATCACTGGAGTCCCACAGTCGGGATATGCCGTGTCTACGGACACTGACGTTCGGGAAGCAGCAGCCTTCCAGACCCCCGTCTCTGCACAAAAAGCCGAGCTATTCGCCCTTACTCGAGCATGTATTTTGGCCACTGACAAAAGTGTAAACATTTACACTGATTCTAGGTATGCCTTTGGCGTGACCCACGATTTTGGCCGCCTCTGGCAACAGCGAGGCTTTCTCACCTCTGCGGGGGTTCCCAATCAAAATGCAATTTGGGTTAAAAATCTCCTCGATGCTATTCAGCTTCCCCATCAATTGGCAATTATTAAATGTGTTGCGCGCACGGAGGGGGACACTCCTGTTCAATTAAGAAATGCCCATGCTGATTCAGCTGCTAAAGCTGCAGCTTCATCAACCTCTTTAATTGTTCCCAATGGGGCCAATCAGGCTCTAAACCAGGTACCTGCATTAGGGACGAAGGGCATGCCAGAGATAACTGAAGTTCAAAATTTACAGAGGGACGTCTCTGATTCTGAGCGAACACTATGGAAGTCAATGAGGTGTTCGCACTCCTTGACACGAGACCTCTGGCTTACTCCCATTGGTCAAGTTTGTATTCCGAATTCTTTATTGCCGGTCCTTGTTGATTATTTGCATTCTTGTACCCATCTTGGCAAGGAGGGAATGGTACAGCTACTCCTAAAAACTTGGTGGCACCCAGATTTGAATACAGCAGCGCAAACGCGGCTGGACCGATGCCTCATTTGTATGAAACATAATAAGGGTAAAGGTATTAAATGCCCACCATGAACCACTCCCTTGCCAGATGGCCCTTTTGCCTATATACAGCTTGATTTTATTGATTTACCAAAAGTACAATGCTACAAATATTGTTTAGTATTAATCAATGCGTTTAGTAAATGGATTGAAGCCTTCCCCACCACAAATTGTACGGCACATACAGTGGTGAAGTTGTTGGTAATAGAAGTTAATCCTCGCTTTGGGGTACCCAAAATGGTGAGCTCAGACAACGGACCACATTTTGTGGCTCGAATCAATACTGAACTGTGCGAAGCACTCACAATCAAACAGCAATTGCACTGCGCGTATCACCCGCAGGCAGCAGGAATCGTGGAAAGAGCCAACGGGACTTTAAAAGAAAAATTATCTAAATTGACTGAAGAAACTGGGTTAAATTGGCTAAAGGTATTACCCTTGGCGCTGTTTCACATGCGAGTGACTCCCCATTCGCGGACCGGACTGTCAGCTGCAGAGATAGTCTATGGTCGGCCAATGAGGACTCCCTGGGATGCCCATGGAAAGCCCTTAGAGGGCGTAGACCTCCATGTGATGGGTGAACAAATGCAGAACAATTAAAGCAATTAACTTTCTCTGAAGTTTCTCCACTCACAGGTGAAACATGCGCATCTCCCAGGGACAACAGGGACAGCCGTCCCTCGATATCCAGTAATCAAACCCAGAGATTACGTAGTGGTGAAAAATTGGGACAGGAAGAATCTAGGACAACGCTGGAGTGGACCTTTCCTGGTACTACTGACGACACCAACTTCGGTCAAGCTTGAAGGACGTTCCAGTTGGATACATTTCTCCGATTGCAAGAAGGTAGTCTCCAACACAGACGAGAACCCAGGATGAAGATCTTCAGTCCAAAGATGTGCGGGTTAGGTGGATTGGCCATGCTAAATTGTCCGTAGTGTCCTAAAAAGTAAGGTTAAGGGGGGGGGGGGGGGGGGGGGGGGGGGTTGTTGGGTTACGGGTATAGGGTGGATATGTGGGATTTGAGTAGGTGATTATGGCTCGGCACAACATCGAGGGCCGAAGGGCCTGTTCTGTGCTGTACTGTTCTATCTATATCTATCTATTATCATTTGTGGACTCTCTGGACTATTTAGCCTTAATGGCCACTCGGTAGTAGAAAAACTAACCACCTGGGAACCGCATTCTAATACCTATTTATACATGTCATATCTTAATGCTGAAAGATTGAATATAAGTAAGTGTTGGATTTTTACCCACAACCCCATCCATTCGAGAGAAGGAACACCTCTCCAATCCCTCTCCTTTCATACCGTAGAGACAGTTGAATGGATTTTACAAAATCAAACAGGGGAGATAGGGGAGATATGGAAAGATGGAGATCTGCTGGCTATGACATGGCTAAATTTTCAGCTTCATATCAACCTGCTTACAATCATGCCCTGACTCCACCCTCCCTCACTGTTCACTCGAATAATTCTTAAGCACTCCCTTTCACGAGCCAAAAGGTCTATTACTAAAACCTAATATGGAACAGGCAAGGCATCCGACGAACTGATCCACATGGCCTCAGCATTGGAACAACTGGCGAACGTAACGTCAGCAGAAGCCAGGGAAACTGGACAGACACTGGCCGAGGTCTCAGCTGAGCTAGTGACTGTCCGAACCGTGGCATTACAAAATCGACTGGCTTTGGATTATCTGTTAGCCTCGCAGGGAGGAACGTGCGCTATTGTAGGACAGGATTGCTGCACTTATATTCCAGATGGCTCTGAAAATATCACTAACCTGGCCGACCATATTAAGAGACAGGCGGATCAACTTCAAGAGATTGGCAGTGAATTTCATAACGGGAACCCGCCGGGTTGGGTAGGATGGTTGGGTCACGGATTATTTGATTGGATTTTTTAAGGCCTTCATTCTACTACTACTAATGCTACTAGGGATAGGATTGCTTGGCTGCCTGTGTAAATGCCTTTTCAATCAAGTCATGGATGTGCCCATTTGACCAGTTGGCATGATATGACAAAAGGAGGGAATGTGATATTGTACGAAGTAAATAATGGCATGATGGGAAAACTGGTCAACTACTGGGTAAAATGTAAGAAACGCTGACTTCGCATGACCTAAAGCCTGAATAAGATCAGAGAAGGTCAAGCTGTTCCGAAATGCTTGGACTCCGTAAATTCTGATAAGACTAACTCGTCATAACCCAAAGCAGTCTAAATACAACAAGATAGGGTCAGAACAAGTCTCCTCCGACTCTTAAACATTCCATCCAAGGACAAAATAATGATCTGAGTGAGGGGATAGAGTCCTGAAAGGTCAGCAAGGTGGCGCCTGTTTTATGATATTGCTTATGTTTGTACTTCTGATCGAATTCCTGACCAAGCTGTAGTCACGTAATCCTGATTCTGATAATGTATAAATACTGAGCTGATTCTCTGTGAAAGCGTGAACTTGAGTAGGAATCAGCAGAGACACTCCCTGCTCTCCGACCTCAACTTTCAGCCATCAACTGCAGTCCGTTCGTAAATAAAGGCTTGTTATGTTTTCTTAACGAGCGTTGTTGAATCTTTCTACCACAGTCCAGAAGCGGGAAAAATATTGACTTCTACACACTTATACAAGATTAATGCTTCATGTGCAGGCTGTCATACTATATTGTTTTGCCGAATAAAGGGCGAAATTCTCCCCCCCCCACGACGGGTGGGAGAATAGCGGGAGGGCCTTCCCGACTTTTTTGACGCCCTCCCGCTATTCTCCCCCACCCCCCCCCCCCCCCGCCGAAATCCCGACACGAATCGCTGCCGCCGTTTTTTTTACGGCCGGCAGCGATTCACAGCTGTTAGAAGGGCCGAAGTCCCAGCCCTTTACGACCTTTTTACGAACGGCAAACACACCTGGTCCTGCCGTTCGTAAAAACGTCGTGACCACCTGGAAAAAAATAACCATGGCACCGATTGGCACGGCAGTACCACGGCCGTGCCAAGGGTGCCATGGGCCCGCGATCGGTGCCTACCGATCGCGGGCAGCGGGCCCGATGCCCGCGCACTATTTGTCCTTCCGCCGCCCCGCAGTATCAATACGCGGGGCGGCTGAGGGGCAACCCGGACCGCGCATGCGCGGGTTTCGCGCAAAAACGCGATGACGTCACCCGAGCATGCGCGGGTGAAGTCTTCCCACCTGCGCATGCGCGGCTGACGTCATATGACGCGTCAGCCGGCGCTAAGTCCGACAAGCGGGCTTAACGATTTTCGTTAAGCCCGACTTGTCGGAGCCTCCGACGTCGGGCTGCTAGCCCCGACGGGGGACCAGAATCGGTCCCCCGTCGGGAAGGGGCGCGATGCCGTAAAACCCGCCCGGGTTTTACGGCAGTTTGACGATTTCTCCCGTTTTGGGAGAATTTCGCCCAAAAGGTTTTCTGAAAGAAATTAAACTCAGTTTACTATAATAGTAAGTAAGTTGCTGAGAAAACTGCTCCATCGATGCTGTTGAAATGCAGCTGAGTCGACAACTGATATACTTCACATCTGTCTTCATCCAAGAAAACGTGGATGTAGGTACGGAACTCAGGGACAGGGACTATGATATTCTTGAGCAAATTGACAAAGGGAGTGACAAGGTATTGGAGGTGTTGGCAAGTTTAAAAGTGGACAGATCTCCAGGTCCAGATGAACGTGTCCCAGGCTGCTGTGGGAGGTGAGCGAGGAGATTGCAGTGGCTCTGACCCAAATGTTTAATTTCTCTCTGACCACAGGGGAGGTGCCAGAGGTCTGGAGAACAGCAAAAGTGGTCCCAGTATTTAAAAAGAGTTGTCGAGACAAGCTAGGAAAGGACAGAACAGTACGTCTTACGTCAGTGGTAGGTAAACTATTGGAGAAGATTCTGAAGGAGAGATCAGGCATAGTCAGAATGACTTTGTCAGAGGGAAATCATGCCGAGAAAATTTGATTGACATTTTTGAGGAGGTGACTAGGTGTGGAGATGAGGGTAGTGCAGTTGATAATAATAATAATCTCTATTAGTGTCATAAGTAGAGTTACATTAACACTGCAATTAAGTTACTGATGTAGTTCATATGGAAGTCAGCAAAGCCTTTGACAAGGTCAACATGGGAGACTTCTTCAGAAGGGATCCTTCACATGGGATCAGGGTAATTTGATAAGGTGGATTCAAAATTGGCTTAGTTGGAGGAGACAGAGGGTGATGACAGAAGGTTGCTCTATTGACTGGAAGCCACTGTCCAGTGGTGTACCACAGGGATCTGTGCTGGGTGCCCTATTATTCGTCATTTATATAAATGATATAGATGATTATGTGGGGGCTCGGATCATTAAGTTTGCGGATGGCCCAAAGATTGGCAGAGTGGTTGAGTGTCTTGGGTTGGAGACAGAATGGTCAAACGGGTAGAGAAGTGGCAGATGGAATTCAACCCTGAAAAGTGTGAGGCAATACACTTTGGAAGGAGTAATTTGACAAGGAAGTATTCAATGAACGGCCTGACACAGGGCAGTTTCGAGGAACAATGGGTCCTTCACATGTATGCCCATTGATCGCTGAAGGTGGGATGGTGGTGTAAACGGTATATAGGACACTTGCCTTTGTCAATTGAGGCATAGATTACAAAAGCAGGGAGTTTATGTTGGAGTTGTATAGAACTTTGTTGAGGCCACAGCAGGAACACTCTGTGCAATTTGGTCACCACATTATAGGAAGGATGTGATTGCACTGGAGTGGATGCAGAGGAGATTCATCTGGAAGTTGCCTGGGTTGGAGTATTTAAGTTATGAAGAGAGGTTGGAAAGGCTTGGGATCTTTTTGCTGGAGCAAAGACTGAGGGGTAGCCTGATTGATGTGGACAAGATTATGAGGGTCATGGACAGGGTGGATAGGGAGCAGCTGTTCCCCTTAGTTGATGGGTCAGTTACGAGGGGACACAAGTTCAAGGTGCGGGGCAGGAGGTTTAGGGCGGATTTGAGGAAAAGTTTTTTTACCAAAGAATGGTGGCGTTCTGGAATGCACAACCTGGGAGGGTGGTCGAGGCGGATTGCCTCACATCCTTTAAAAATTACTTGGATGAGCACTTGGCTCCATGCTTATCATCCCAGGCCCAAAACACTCATTCCAGGTTAAGCAGAGTTTCACTTGCATCTTTTCCAATTTGCCTACTGCATTCGCTGCTCCCAATGTGGTCTCCTGTATATCAGAGAGACCAAACGCAGACTGGGTGATCGCTTTGCTGAGCACCTTTGGTCTGTGCGCATTCAGGATCCTGACCTTCCCGTTGCTTGTCATTTTAACAAAAGACCCTGCTCCCATGCCCACATGTCTGTCCTTGGCCTGCTGCAATGTTCTAGCGAAGCTCAACGCAAACTGGAGGAACAACATCTCATACGCTGCAGCCTTCCAGTCTCAACATTGAATTCAACAACTTCAGATGTTAGCACTACCCCACCTCGACCCATTTGTTTTCATCCCATTCCATTTTAACTTACCATTTCTTTCCTTCCTAATATATATTTCACCACCCCTCCTCAAATCTTATCCACCTTTCCTTAACCTTTCTTCTCTTTGCTTCCCCCCTTTCCCCACCCCCACATCTACAGTTCACCCTCTGATGTTAGTTTCTCTGCTGTTTGACCGTTCACATCTTTTGTCCTCTCTGGGGACTGCCATTAACACTCTTTCCCCTTGGCATCTGTGGCCATTAGCACCCGGTTTCCCTGGGTTTCTGTGGCTATGACTTATCTTTCATTCTCACTCCGCAGTATAAATATTTCCCACTCTGTCTGTTAGCTTTGACAAAGAGTCATCGGACTCTTTTCTCTCCCAACAGATGCTGCCAGACCTGCTGAGCTTTTCCAGCATTTTCTCTTTGGTTTAACATTCAAGGCTTTAGGTTAAGTGCTGGCAAATGGGGGATAGGTAGGCCGGCCAGATGTTTTTCACGTGTCGGTGCAAACTGGATGGGCTGAAGGGCCTCTTTTGCACTGTATTTTCTGTGATGCTGTGATATGATTTCAGAGTGCTTATTTCTATGAAGTGGATGCATCCTTATTTTCAAACTGTGAGCCCTGGTCCTAGATTCTGCGACAAGAAGAAACATCCTCTCCACACCTGCCTAAGACCAGAACCTGTGTTTCAATCACATCACCTCTTGCATTTCTAAACTCCAGCGAATACAAGCCTAGGCTGTCCAATCTTCCCTTCCAGTCAGGGCACACTTCCGCAGTCAAGGGCATTCAGCCTCTGATCTTAGGGTAAGCGTTCTCCAAGGCGGTCTTCAGGACGCAAGACAACGCAGAATCGCCGAGCAGAAGCTGGTGGGCAAGTTTCGCACACATGATTACGGCCTCAATCGGGACCTTGGATTCATGTTGCACTACATTCACCCCCTACCATCTGGCCTGGGCTTGCAAAATCTTACCAAATGTCCTGGCTGGAGACAATTCACATCTCTTTAACCTGTGATTATCCCTTTCTCCAGTCACACCATCTAGACCTGTATAAACTTCATTACCTGTAAAGACTCGCATTCAAAGTATCATCTTGCATCATTGACTTTGTCTGTATATGTGCTTGTGGAACCCTCCTCTTCACTTAACTTAGCTGTGCTCCGAAAGCTAGTGATTCCAAACAAACCTGTTGGACTTTAACCTGGTGTTGGAAGACTTCTTCCTGTGCCCACCCCAGTCCAACACCGGCATCTCCACATCATGTCAATCTTTTCTGATGAGACAATTCACCCATTCAAGGTATTGGGCCAGTAAATCTCAACTGCTTTCCCGCACATTTACATCCTTTCTTAAATAAGGAGACCAATAGTGCTCCTGATGTGGTCTTCCCAGTTCCCCATATATCTGAAGCGCAGGTTGGATTTTTCATCCCCGCCATCCGCAAGATCACCACGGACGGTGCAGGGACCATAACAGGGACCATGTTGACCTCAGGCAAGAATTTCTGGTCACCGGACAGGCGTGGCCGAAAAATCCCACCTATAATCCCCTTCCTCTTTTCGTATTCAGTTAACTTTGCAATAAATCTATTAACTTTCCTAATTACTAGCTGCACCTCCATTTTAGCCTCTTACGATTCATGTGCCAGGACACCTCAGTCCCTCTCCAGCCCATAGCTTGGCATTTTCTCACCATTTAGAGACTATGAGGCTGGATTCTCCGATTGTGAGGCGACGTCCGGAGCATGTATCTAGTCTTACGACAAAATAGTTGGCACCGCCCCAGCACTGACGTTCTGCCCGGTAGGGGGCTAGCAGCCACGTTACGTAAAACCCCCGACGTTCCTGAAAGAAACAGTCGGAGAATTGCCGGGTCCGTGGTCGCGCACGGCGTCAACCTGCGGCGGTCGCACCGTACAACACGGCGCCAGTCGCATGCGAACACAGCCTGCCAGATAGTGCCCCTCTGTAACCCCCCCATTGCTATCCCCGGACCGCTCCCCCACCAGTCCCCCCTGCCCCACCAAAGCCCCCCCCCCCGGCCAGCGGAACAGCTCCCCCCTGACTGACGGTGCTGGACACTGTCTGCAGCCGCCATGCAAGGTTGACGAAACTTCAGACCGCAAGTGATGCACGCGGTCGGGAAGTCGGCCCATCGGGGGCGGAGCATCGGGGGAGGGCCTTCAGGCTATGTCCTGAGGCCGTCCCAACGGCGTGCGGCCTACTCACCGATGATTTTTGGAGGGGGCGGAGCATCTGGAAACAGGCGCTCCCCTGATTTCAGCATCAAAAGGGATTCTCCGCACAACTTCCAAATGCGATTTTGGGGCAATCGGTGAATCCCGTCCATGATTTTTCATTGAAATAATCATTCTGAGTTATATTTCCTCATCTGGAATCTGCAGACTTTAGCAATCATTCTTCAAACTTATTTGCAGAAGGAGGAACACAGTTGCCTGCCTCACTTACTCAGGCCCCAGATAATCCTTGTAGGGTATTGCGCAAGAACTGATATCTGCACAGCACAATCCCACCCAGTTCATAAGCTCAGAGAAAGCCAATGAACAAGTCTGAGTGCAGCGAACTGCAGACACCGTTTCATTGCTTCTGATCGGCTCATATCGGACAAGAAATGTGAAACACCAGGGGCGAGATTCTCTGCAAATGCGGAGAGTCGTAAAGGCTGCCGTGAAACTGGCCGTGTTTCACGGCAGCCTTCACGCCCGCTTCCGGGACCCGATTCTCCCCCCCCCATCGGGACTAGGAGCGGGACCCCGGGATTCACGGCGTCGCGGCCTTAACGATCGTCGTTAAGGCCGTGCGCCAAGCCGGCTCCAACCGGTGCATGCGCGGGTGACGTCATCACGCCATTGACGGAACCCGAGCATGCGCGATTCCGCATTTCTCCACCGCCGCCCGACAAGATGTGGCGGCTTGATCTTGTCGGGCGGCGGAGGGGAAATAGTGCGTCCATTTTGGACGCAGGCCCGACGATCGGTGGGCACCAATCGCGGGCCTGTCCCCTCCCGAGCACAACGGTGGTGCTCCCGCCCCAAACGGGCATCGAGCGCCCGTTTGTACGACGGCAGCGAGCAGGTGTGTTTGCTGCCGTGAAAAAACGGGCGTAAAGGCCCGGCCGCTCGGCCCATCGGCCGTGGAGAATCGCCGCTCGCCGTAAAAAACGGCGATGGGCGATTTGTGACGTGGGTCAGGCGAGAGGAGGGGAGAATAGCAGGAGGGCGCAAAAAATATCAGGAGGCCCTCCCGCTATTCTCCCAACCGGCGTGGGGGGGGCGGAGAATCGCGCCCCAACATTGTGGGGCTGTTTAGCACAGGGCTAAATCGCTGGCTTTTAAAGCAGACCAAGGCAGGCCAGCAGCACGGGTTCGATTCCTGTACCAGCCTCCCCGAACAGGCGCCGGAATGTGGCGACTAGGGGCTTTTCACAGTAACTTCATTGAAGCCTTCTCGTGACAATAAGTGATTTTCATTTCATTTTTTTCATTTCAAAGCTTTGATCGATTAGCACTCCGAATGTTTTGAACTAGGTGACTGTGGGCAGAATGTTGCCAGAATTTGGCAAAGTGTCAGGCTCAAAATGAAATCTGGCATGAAACCCTCCTGTTGCACAGCCCAGTTTTCCCTCAGATCTTGAGCCCCTTTGAAGATAAAGAATGGTGGGCAAGGTTTACACCATCATTCTGGTCGGGTGGGGCTGGATAGAGCCCGCAACTGGCTCCACAGAGACCGGAGCACCATCGTTAAAGGGTGCTTCGATCAGCACTAAGACCTCACTGCCCCCAGCCCCACCGCGGAGTTATTGGGGACTCTCCCCGAACCCCCTACAATAATCGCCGGCTTTCAGCTCACACCCGACAATCATCACTAGCATTCCTCCCCCCCCCCCCCCCCCCCCACCACCATCCCTGACAATCGTCGCTGGCATTCACCACCACCCCCACCCCCACCGCGGACTTATCGGCAGCACAACCCCCACCCCTTCACTTCAGTGCCCATTCTCCCCCACCACATATAAATTAAGTGCCTCCCCTTTGGGCCCGATCCTGGCACTGCCCCAGCACCCAGCGCAGGCCGGCACTGCCAGGTTGGTACTGTGCCAATCTGGCAGTGCTAACTTGGCAGTCCCAACCTGTGCCAGAGGGCATGTCCCCCCCCCCCCCCCCCCCCCCCCCCCGCCCCCGCCAGGGCCACACTTACCTCTGCCCCGGAAGGAACCCTAAACTGATTCACGTTTGCCGAAACCTGTTGCAAACCTCGGCCACGGGATGTCTAATTGGCGCGGTATGAATAGTTAGAGGCGATCATGGAGCGGGAGGCCCATTAATAATACTTAAATGAATTAAAATCGATTTCTGAGATTCCCGCCCATTGTGGGTGTGAACCTCGTGATGTTGCCAACGAGGATTGGGGGAAAATCAGGAACCGTGATTCTCGACAGATTTTGCACCTATGTCGCCGATCCTGCTCAAGGCTAGAGGGTGCTCAAAATTGGCAGCTATATATCTCAGAATATACCTTGAAAGTCACAAGTTTGGTCATCTGTATCAGAAGTATCTGGATAATTGGCTGGCGGCAGTGCTGTCAAGAAACAAAGAGAATTGTCACTCAATGTGCATTTAGAACATTAATAATATCAAATCCCTGAATATGTTCGTCATTTTCTTCATCAAATCTCCTCACCCCTTGTCCCTTAAATGTGTTGACTTGATGTTAGTGTTCATGACAAGATGCTTCACACAAGCAGCTATTGTACATGTAATAGTGTTACCTCTGGAGTCCCCCAATATCCAAACTTGACCCCTTCTATTTTTCTACACACTGCTGCTCAGGGACATCATCATCTGAAATCACATCATGTGCATTGTCGATAATAACTCTATCTCGCTTGATCACCTCTCTTGATCCCTCTGGTTCTGAAGTCAGGTATAAGATGTCCAAAGTTTTCCTCCAAATAATTATTGCGGAGACACATTTTGCCCGAGACACTAATCCCAGCTGCCTCCTTGATCGCCGTCTGAAGCTGAACAGGACTGTTTGTTCCTGAGCAGAACTTCCAATCCCATATCCCATAGGGGCTGGTTTAGCACACTGGGCTAAATCGCTGGCTTTGAAAGCAGACCAAGGCAGGCCAGCAGCACGGTTCGATTCCCCCGTAACAGCCTCCCTAAACAGGCGCCGGAATGTGGCGACTAGGGGCTTTTCACAGTAACTTCATTTGAAGCCTACTCGTGACAATAAGCCATTTTCATTTCATAGGGGCTGTTTAGCACACTGGGCTAAATCGCTGGCTTTGAAAGCAGACCAAGCAGGCCAGCAGCATGGTCCCCGAACAGGCGCTGGAATGTGGCGACTAGGGGCTTTTCACAGTAACTTCATTTGAAGCCTACTCGTGACAATAAGCCATTTTCATTTTCATATGTTCTCCCTCACCAATACTGCCTACTTTCACCTTTAGAATTTCTAGTCTCAGTCTATCTGCTTCTGACACTCTCATCCATTCTCAATTCATGGGCATCTCTCATCTTCCATTTCTCCAAACTTCAACTGATGTAAAATTCTGCTCAGAAAAACATCGAAAATAGGAGCAGGAGGGGCTCATTCGGCCCTTTGAGCCTGCTCGCCATTCATTATGATCATGGCTGATAATCCAACGCAATAGCTCGTTTCCCCTTTCCCCCCCATACCCTTTGATCTCTTTTGTCCTGAAATAAATTTAACTCCTTCTTGAAACAATACAATGTTTTGGCTCACCTCTTCCTGTGGTAATGGATTCCGCAGGCTGACCCCTCTCTGGGTGAAGAAATTTCTCCTCATCTCTGTCCTAAATGGTCTACCCCGTATCCTCAGACTGTGACCCCTGGTTCTGGACCCGCCCACCATTGGGAACGTCCTTCCTGCATCTACCCTGTCTAGTCCTGTTAGAATTTTAAAGGTCTCTATGAGATCCCCCCTGAACTACAGCGAATACAATCCTAAATGACTCAATCACTCCTCATACATCACTCCGACCATTCCAGGAGTCAGTCTGGTAAACATTTGCTGCACTCCCTCTCGAGCAAGAACATCCTTCCTCTGATAAGGAGACCAAAACTGCACACAATACTCCAGGCGTGTTCTCACTGAGGCTCTATTTAATTGCAGAAAGATGTATTCTTGTACTCGAATCCTCTCAGTATGAAGGCTTACCTTCAGTGACTGGTGTACAAGGACACCCAGGTCTCATTGCACAGTATCCTCTCTCAATCTAAAGCCAATTCAGATAATAATCTGCTTTCCTGTTTTTGCTTCCAAAATAGATAACCTCACATTTAGACCATAAGACGTAGGAGTGGAAGTAAGGCCATTCGGCCCATCGAGTCCACTCCGCCATTCAATCATGGCTGATGGGCATTTCAACTCCACCTACCAGCATTCTCCCCGTACTCCCCAGTGCATTTATCCCAATTGTACTGCATCTGCCATGCATATGACCACCCACTTGTCCAAATCACACTGAAGCATCTCTGCATCCTCCTCACAGCTCACCCTCCCACCCAGTGTTGTGCAAATTTGGAGATATTACATTCAGTTCCCTCATCTATATCATTGATATGAATTGTGGACAGCTGGGGGCTTAGCACCAATCACTGAGGTACCCCACGAGTCACCGCCTGCCATTCGTAAAAAAAATCCGGGGCTAGATTCTCCGGTCGCCGACACCGAAATTGCGTTCGACGATGGGCCGGAGAATCCGAATTCCCGACAGAATCGGGGGCAGCACCGCCTTCGTGATGCTCTGTCCCTCCACAGCGGCTTACCCGCAGAGTACTCCGCACCACGTATCTAAGCCCTCAGGCCTGAGGCCCACCCCCCCCCCGATGCTCCGCCTCCGACTGGCCGAGTTGTTGACAGGGTGGGTCTCTCACGGTCTCACCCGTCGGGGACTCAGTATGGCGGCTCAGTCCAGCATCGCCAGTCGGGGGAGGGCCGCGGGTAGGGGGAACATTATTTAGGGATGGGGGCACTGTGGTGGGGCACCCAGGGCACGCCAGCTGACCGATGGGGGGACTATTTCACGGGCCAGGCCCGCAAGCGGCATCCGCCATGAGACAGGGCGCGGCCGCTGGAGGCCGCCTCCGTGCGCATGCATGGCCACAGACCTGGCCATTCTCCAGGCCATATCGGCAGTTAGAGCTGGGTGCTTTACACTGCCTTCCTGCCAACCCCGGACAAAACGGAGAAGCGGTGGCTGGCGTAAACCGTCACCGTTCCCATGCCGGCGTGGGAGTAGAGTCTCCAAATCGGAAAATCCAACCCCCGTTTATTCCTGGTTTCCTGTCTGCCAACCAGTTTTCTATCCATCTCAATGCGCCACCCCTAATCCCAAGCGCATTAATTTTAATTGCTTATCTCTTCTGTAGGACCTTGCTGAAAGCCTTCTAAAATCCAACTGAACCACATTCTCTGGCTCCTCCTCATCAACTCTACTGGCTACTTCCTCACAGGATGTATCAAGCCTGACTTCCCTTTTGTAAATTCATGCTGACTTCATCCGATTTTGCTACTGTTTTCTAAGTGCTCCAGAATGTGATCTAGAATGTGCTCTAGAATTTTCCACTACCGATGTCAAGTCTGTAATTCCAGACGAGGGCCCATTCACCCTCCCCAGGACCTCAGTCCTCTCGCTCTACACCCACGTCCTCTCCTCCAACATCCATTTTATATCCCCCACAGGGGCCCCCTCCCAATCCATCAGCTCCATGTAGACCTCGGACACCTTCCCCTCCCCTATCTCCTCCTTCGACAGCATCTTGTCCTGAAACCCCGAGGCTGGGAACCCAGGAAAGGACAGCACTTCTCTCAAAATCCCAAACCTGTAAGTATCTGTGGTGAATGTAACTTGGCAATTCACACTGTATCTTTGTAACCGCAGTGGCGTTATCCGACCACTAGGGGGAGTAGCTCTGGGAATGCTCAGGAGCTTGTATAGGGCTCCATCCTTGGCTCTGCCCACGACTCCTCCCCCTTGTGCTGCTGTATAAATACCCTTGTCCAGAGTCAGCCTGCAGTTCCCTGAGAGTTCATCAACGGGTAACAGGCTGGCTCTGTAGTAAGTAGATTAAAGCCTATATTCATATCGGAAAACACGAGTCAGGTGAATTGATGGTTCCATCAGTATCTGAAATCATTCCCCCTGGGCAGCTCATACTCTTCCTCCAGGTCCTCTAATCCCGCAAAACTGCCCCCTACAAACAGATCTCCAAATTGTTCAATCTCTGCCTGCCGCAACCCCCAAAACCTCACATCCAGCCCCCCCCCCCATTGCAAACCTATGATTATCACCAATCGGTGCACACATAGGGGCTGTTTAGCACAGGGCTAAATCGCTGGCTTTGTAAGCAGACCAAGGCAGGCCAGCAGCACGGTTCGATTCCCGTAACAGCCTCTCTGAACAGGCACCGGAATGTGGCGACTAGGGGCTTTTCACAGTAACTTCATTTGAAGCCCACTTGTGACAATAAGCGATTTTCATTTCATTCATTTCACTTCGGGGTTCCCTAAACCCTGGCCCATAACAGTAGCATGGATAGGGGATTAATGGGTGTTTCTTTGGTTGGCAATCAGTAGCTAGTGGTGTCCCTCAGGGATCCGTGTTGGGCCCACAATTGTTCACAATTTACATAGATGATTTGGAGTTGGGGACCAAGGGCAATGTGTCCACGTTTGCAGATGACACTAAGATGAGTGGTAAAGCGAAAAGTGCAGAGGATACTGGAAGTCTGCAGAGGGATTTGGATAGGTTAAGTGAATGGGCTAGGGTCTGGCAGATGGAATACAATGTTGACAAACGTGAGGTTATCCATTTTGGTAGGAATAACAACAAAACGTATTATTATTTAAATGATAAAATATTAAAGCATGCCGCTGTGCAGAGAGACCTGGGTGTGCTCGTGCATGAGTCGCAAAATGTTGGTTTACAGGTGCAACAGGTGATTAAGAAGGCAAATGGAATTTTGTCCTTCATTACTGGAGGGATGGAGTTTAAGACTAGGGAGGGTATGCTGCAATTGTATAAGGTGTTAGTGAGGCCACACCTGGAATATTGTCTTCAGTTTTGGTCTCCTTACCTGAGAAAGGACGTACTGGCCATGGAGGGTGTGCAGAGGAGATTCACTAGGTTAATCCCAGAGCTGAAGGGGTTGGATTATGAGGAGAGGTTGAGTAGACTGGGACTGTACTCATTGGAATTTAGAAGGATTTAGGGTGATCTTATAGAAACATATAAAATTATGAAGGGAATAGATAGGATAGATGCGGGCAGGTTGTTTCCACTGGCGGGTGAAAGCAGAACTAGGGGGCATAGCCTCAAAATAAGGGGAGTAGATTTAGGATTGAGTTGAGGAGGAACTTCTTCACCCAAAGGGTTGTGAATCTATGGAATTCCTTGCCCAGTGAGGCAGTTGAGGCTCCTTCATTAAATGTTTTTAAGATAAAGATAGATAGTTTTTTGAAGAATGAAGGGATTAAGGGTTATGGTGTTGGCAGTAAAGTGGAGCTGAGTCCACAAAAGATCAGCCATGATCTAATTGAATGATGGAGCAGGCTCGAGGGGCCAGATAGCCAAGTCCTGCTCCTAGTTCTTATGTTCTTTTGACCCGTGGGTCTTCCCAGCCTATACAAACCCAACGATCAGCACGTTAACCTTTTTAAAGAACGACTTCCGGACAAAGATCGAGAGGTTCTGAATTACGAACAGGAACCTGAGCAGCTCGGTCATCTTTACCGTCTGCATGCGTCCCATCAATGACAGTGGCAGCACATACCAGCTCTTGAAGTCCCTCTTCATCTGCTCCACTTGTGCAGCTGCGCCCAGCAACCCCGCGTCGCCTAAATCCTCAGGTATCCACAACTCGCCCCCACTACCTTAAACAGCAACTCCTCTAACCTCCTCTCCTGCCCTGTGGCCTCAATCAGGAACGTCTTGTCCTTTTCCCATGTTCAAGCAGAGAACCAGCCAAAGTCCTCCAAAATCCCCATGGTCCCTCTTTCCATCCAAAACCTTGCCCTTCAGACGGGGAACGGACCTGTAAATACCATCCTGAGCAGAAGCTACCAGATGAGCGACTGCTCATTCCATGGCTGCCACCGTGAGTGAGTCCAAACATGAAAAGATTAACTGATATATTTATCTTGCCCCGTACCTTATGCATCACAAATCCAGAAATCACTAATTCCGTGACCGGCTCCCACGCCAAAGACGGCTGGAGAATGGCCGGGTTCGTGTCTGCGCATGAGCACGGCGGCGGCCTGTGCAATATGCGCTGGCCTTGCGCGGGCCTGTCCCCCTGGTAACCCCGCCTCGCCACCCCTGGAGCACCTCCCACCAATCCTTCCAGTCCTCGCTGATGCCCCCGGCCAGCGGAACGCCCCCCCCCCCCCCCCCCACGTGGGTCTCCATGACAACAGAAAGCTTCCGTCGGGGACTCGGCCCATCGGGGACGGAGCATCGGGGAGGGCCTCAGGTGATTTTCCTGAGGCCGTCGCGACGCCGTTTGTGAGGGGGCAAAAGCGGCGCCGCCTCTGATTTCGGTGCCAACGAGGATTCTCCGGCCGATGGCCGAACACAATTTCAGCGATCGGAGAATCCTGCCCAGTCTGTCTCGCAAAATGTCGGGCTGGCCAAACCTTGTTAATATGGGTATAGAAACGCACTTGTGTCAATACAATACCATTTTTGGACTAATGATAGTCTTGATGGTGTGTTCCTGACCAAAAAAAGCTTTTGATTTGTACTTTTGCTGTTAAAACGACTCACTGCAGGATTTAGTACAATAGGATAAATAATCTTATGGAAACAGTACTAGTAAGAATATATACAGCAGCACTTTGGGCTTCAAAACACTTACGTCGATAATCTAATGTCAAATCAACGGGTGCATCTGGATCAAAACGTGGAAAAGATTGTTGTGGACATGGGCACGATTGTGCTATAAATAGAAGAGAAATATTGAAATATTAATTGCCAACACATCTGAAACATCTGCGGTCATGGTAAATGGCCGATTATTACACAATATACAACAGTGCTAGCTGAGGAACTTGTTGGGCGTTATACCAAGAGTTGATATCCTACTCTGCAGTCGGCCTTGCTTCAATGTCTGATCTGAAAGATGGAAACTCTTGACAATGCAAGAATACGTGCACAAGCCACTTTCGCAGAGGCAAGATATGGGCGAGGCTGGGCTGCACGCAAGTGGCAAGTACCAATTCACTTAGTTCGTGGTCAATTGCAATTTCTGAATCTGCTGACCCCCGTTTGAACTTGAGAGCAGGGTCCTGAATCACACAGGAAATATCATGCCCCATATTATTGTGCTGAATTGATTTCCCAATAAGCGGTCCTGTTTGCATTCACCAAACTATACAATTAGCCAGCGCATAATATCTTGGAACAGCTAATAATCGCAGAAATGGAAATGATACAGGCTCTTCACCACAGCTTTTGTACTCTTTTAAATGTCTCACATCCTCTCACCGTTTGAAGTTGATGCGCGATCAGTAACGACTGAAACAAAGGAGTAGTCCGAATTGAAGGCTTTAATCTACAAGATGTTTCCCCAGCAGCTCAAGTACAGAAAGAAGGCCGGCTGGTGGGGAACACGGGTTCTTATACCCCACCTCACTGGGCGGAGCTACCTTACGTTCCGACCAATGAAATGCAAACACTTGGGCCAATGAGCAGCGAGCCTTCTCCACCAATGGTAGCTCACACTCCCAGGTACCGTAGTACCTCTAGTCATACTACCACAGAAGTCAAGTTACATTTGTGACAGACTGGATTGCCCAAATTGCCTTCTGACATGAATGGAATGGTTAACAAAGGTTACTGGCTGCTTGCTAGGGTGGCATTATGATTCAAAGTGTGTGGTTTATGGCACTCTGAACTTGTGGGAAGTTAACAGGGACGGCATTTTCCAAAATTCCCTCAGACTGACCTGTCATCAGGACTGGGCAATCTCAGGCTGATTTGCCGAATGAACAATTGCAATGATATGAATGGTCAATTATGTATTTTCTTCCGACTTGGAATCTATGAGCACGATTCAGCGGACCAAAGCTAATATCCGGTTTTGAACGTGTTTGACAGGGAGTTTCATGACTGCTGTGGCGGCGAGATCGTGGCCCGTAACCATGGCATTTAGTGCCAAAAATGAGCTCCCACAAGATTCTCAACATTACTGGATCTCTCGCCGTCTGATTTGCCCGATTCGTACCTCAGCAGCTTGCTCTAACGTTCCCCCACTTAAATCCCTTATCACAACTACCCCAAAAACTATATGCCGAAGTTACAAATATTAACAGAGAAAACAGGTGAAGGAGAGTCCATCAAAAAGTCAATCGATGAGACCTCCAGGTCCTCCCAGACCTCCATTGCCCTCCCCTAGTCTTGACACTCTTTTGGGCGATTGAGTGGTGCCATCTCAGGAGGCACCACTTCAATGACAGTTGGACTGACATCACTGGCCTCACTGGCCTCGACAGGCTGGGCTGGTTGAACAGAAACGGGAATCCCTGGCTCACCTGGGTTGGACAGAGTTACAGGAGTCTTCATGATGCTAGCTGGACTTGCAGAATTGACACTTACCTCTCCACCCCTCCAGTGGTCGACGTGCTTTCTGATGATCTTCCTGTGATCGCACAAAATGCCAGCCCTGACTGGGCGACAAGACGTCCTTTTAACCACGGCGAACCTGACGCGACATTATCGGCCAAAACCGGGACTCCACGTGAAACAGCCTTTCACCCTCTGCTTTGACCGCTGACTCTTCTGGGAGGCCTGGCATACTGCCACCCTCCTCGCTAAATTTGGTAATGCAAGATCCAATCGGGTTCTCGACTGACGGTCCATGAGCAGCTCAGCTGGTGTGACCTCTGTGGCTGAATGGGGGGCTGAGCTGGACCACAACAATAAAATAGCCAACCTCCGGTGGAAGAGTTTATCAGGTTGTTTTTTTCGTGGCATTTTTCAAAGTTTGGGCAGCCCTCTCAGCCAGCCCATTCAACGCTGGCTGGTAAGTGGCTGTCCAGGTGTGTCATATGCCATTGGCTCGTACAAAAACCTGAAAATCATCGCTGGTGAAATGGGCGCTGTTGTCTGAAACAATTGACCCAGGAAGGCCTTGAATGGCAAACGCTCGACGTAAGGCGAGGCATCTACATGGCTGCTGAGGTTATTGGTCCCAATCTCTTGAACCAATGGCCACTTGGAGTCTGCACCAAAAACATCTTGCCCATAAAACGGCTCGCATAATCAAGATGGACCCTGGACCACAGGCAACCTGGCCATTTCAATGCGTGATTGGTGGACGGAAGTAGCAAAGATCGCTGCATTCTGCATTTGGCAATGGTGGCAATATTGTTACAGTCCTTCAATGGCTTTATCGATGCCCAGCCACTGCCTGCATCTTTGTCTGCCCAGGCTGGGCAGTATGTCACTCTTGAAGGAGGGGGGCCACCTGGCCTGAGGCAGGATGACCACCTGTGAGCCCCACAGAATCCGTCTTCACGTGTCAAATTGCCCAGATGGGGCCTCAGCGGCTCAGACATCTCATAGCGCCAACCAGGCCATATTATTCGCTGAATAGGGGGCGGGATTCTCAGTCGCTGAGACTAATTGCTGACGCCGGCGTGGGAACTGTGGTATTTTACGACAGAAAAAATGGTGCAACAGCTGCACCGATTCCGTTTACTTTAAATAGGTTAGCACCATCACCACGTGGAACGCAATCAATTCCATGGAGAACAGTGCCGGATTAGCCGGGTCTGTGATTGGCGTATATGAGTCTCACACGCCGCAACCGCACTTTAAAGGCCCTTCCCCCCCCACACACACACCGTCCCAGACAACAAGATGGCTGTGCGGAGAGCAGTGCCACGGTTCAGGAACGCTGAGGCGGACACTCTCCTGGACGCCGTGGAGGAGAGAAGGAAGACCCTGTACCCCGGCCCGGGAGGAAAGCCGCCAGGTGCCACCGTTCAGCACCGTGGGCAACGCCGTCTGGACTGGCATGCAGTGCCGGAAGAATTCCATGACCTCCTCAGGGCAGCCAGGGTGAGTTGGTTGTTCCGTGCCCTTGGAACTAACCCCGCCATCCACCCGCACCCACCTATAACCCGGCCCCCCTCCTCCCCTCCGGGGAAAGCCAAACCCCACCCTGCCCCGCATGCCAGCACCCGTGCCAGCCGCCCTGACCGGGTGCCCTGGTCACTGAGACCACCATCTACCCAACCTCTGGGCAGCTTGCGTTGGAAGATCTAACGGTTGTGCTATTTGTAGCCCCCCCCCCCCCCCACACACACACACACACACACACCGCCGTGAGCAAGAGGAGACAGGAGGGGCATCACCAGAACTGCAGCTCCTCATCATGCCCGGGCGGCCCAGAGGAAAGGGAGGTCAGCGAGGTGGAGTTCAACGGCGGGCGAGGAAGTCAGATCCTGCATTGTCGCGGATTCCCATGACATGTGTGCCCCGCCCCCCCACAGCCCCTCTCCCCCAGACCCCACACCCCTCTCACCCCTTACCCCACCCTCAACCTGCACCCCCTCACCCACCTCACCCCCAGACCCCACACCCCCCTCACCCCTTACCCCCCCCCCCCCCAACCTGCACCCCCCTCACCCTCCTCACCCTCCTTCAGCCCACACCTCCCGCTTCAGCCCCCACCCGAGACTCAGGACATCCCGTAGCTCAGGTCGGAAGACATGGGCTTTCTGTCACAGCTGCTTCCGTCACCCTCCACCATCCCAGGGAGCATCACCTCGGTTGGGCACATTAGCGAAGCAGGCCAAGGCTGAGCACATTGGCAGCATGGCCCAGTCACAGCAGGCCAAGGCTGAGCACATCGGCAGCATGGCCCAGTCACAACAGGCCAAGGCTGAACACATCGGCAGCATGGCCCAATCACAGCAGGCCAAGGCTCAGCACATCGGCAGCAGCATGGCCCAATCACAGCAGGCCCAGGCTGAGCACATCGGCAGCATGGCCCAGTCACAGCAGGCCAAGGCTGAGCACATTGGCAGCATGGCCCAGTCACAGCAGGCCAAGACTGAACACATTGGCAGCATGGCCCAGTCACAGCAGGCCAAGGCTGAGCACATCGGCAGCAGCATGGCCCAGTCACAGCAGGCCAAGGCTGAGCACATCGGCAGCATGGCCCAGTCACAGCAGGCCAAGGCTGAGCACATCGGCAGCAGCATGGCCCAATCACAGCAGGCCAAGGCTGAGAGCATCGGCAGCATGGCCCAGTCACAGGAGGCCAAGGCTGAGCACATCGGCAGCAGCATGGCCCAATCACAGCAGGCCAAGGCTGAGAGCATCGGCAGCATGGCCCAGTCACAGCAGGCCAAGGCTGAGAGCATCGGCAGCATGGCCCAGTCACAGCAGGCCAAGGCTGAGCACATTGGCAGCATGGCCCAGTCACAGCAGGCCAAGATTGAGCACATTGGCAGCATGGCCCAGTCACAGGAGGCCAAGTCTGAGCACATCGGCAGCAGCATGGCCCAGTCACAGGAGGCCAAGGCTGAGAGCATCGGCAGCAGCATGGCCCAGTCGCAGCAGGCCAAGGCTGAGCACATCGGCAGCATGGCCCAGTCACAGCAGGTCAAGGCTGAGAGCATCGGCAGCATGGCCCAGTCACAGCAGGCCAAGGCTGAGCACATCGGCAGCAGCATGGCCCAGTCACAGGAGGCCAAGGCTGAGAGCATCGGCAGCAGCATGGCCCAGTCGCAGCAGGCCAAGGCTGAGCACATCAGCAGCATGGCCCAGTCACAGCAGGCCAAGGCTGAGAGCATCGGCAGCATGGCCCAGTCACAGCAGGCCAAGGCTGAGAGCATCGGCAGCAGCATGGCCCAGTCACAGCAGGCCAAGGCTGAGCACATCGGCAGCATGGCCCAGTCACAGCAGGCCAAGGCTGAGCACATCAGCAGCAGCATGGCCCAATCACAGCAGGCCAAGGCTGAGCACATCGGCAGCATGGCCCAGTCACAGCAGGCCAAGGCTGAACACATCGGCAGCAGCATGGCCCAATCACAGCAGGCCAAGGCTGAGCACATCAGCAGCAGCATGGCCCAGTCACAGCAGGCCAAGGCTGAGCACATTGGCAGCATGGCCCAGTCACAGCAGGCCAAGGCTGAGCACATCGGCAGCAGCATGGCCCAGTCACAGCAGGCCAAGGCTGAGCATATCGGCAGCATGGCCCAGTCACAGCAGGCGAAGGCTGAGAGCATCGGCAGCATGGCCCAGTCACAGCAGGCCAAGGCTGAGCACATCGGCAGCATGGCCCAGTCACAGCAGGCCAAGGCTGAACACATCGGCAGCAGCATGGCCCAATCACAGCAGGCCAAGGCTGAGCACATCGGCAGCATGGCCCAGTCACAGCAGGCCAAGGCTGAGCACATTGGCAGCATGGCCCAGTCACAGCAGGCCAAGACTGAACACATTGGCAGCATGGCCCAGTCACAGCAGGCCAAGGCTGAGCACATCGGCAGCAGCATGGCCCAGTCACAGCAGGCCAAGGCTGAGCACATCGGCAGCATGGCCCAGTCACAGCAGGCCAAGGCTGAGCACATCGGCAGCAGCATGGCCCAATCACAGCAGGCCAAGGCTGAGAGCATCGGCAGCATGGCCCAGTCACAGGAGGCCAAGGCTGAGCACATCGGCAGCAGCATGGCCCAATCACAGCAGGCCAAGGCTGAGAGCATCGGCAGCATGGCCCAGTCACAGCAGGCCAAGGCTGAGAGCATCGGCAGCATGGCCCAGTCACAGCAGGCCAAGGCTGAGCACATTGGCAGCATGGCCCAGTCACAGCAGGCCAAGATTGAGCACATTGGCAGCATGGCCCAGTCACAGGAGGCCAAGTCTGAGCACATCGGCAGCAGCATGGCCCAGTCACAGGAGGCCAAGGCTGAGAGCATCGGCAGCAGCATGGCCCAGTCGCAGCAGGCCAAGGCTGAGCACATCGGCAGCATGGCCCAGTCACAGCAGGTCAAGGCTGAGAGCATCGGCAGCATGGCCCAGTCACAGCAGGCCAAGGCTGAGCACATCGGCAGCAGCATGGCCCAGTCACAGGAGGCCAAGGCTGAGAGCATCGGCAGCAGCATGGCCCAGTCGCAGCAGGCCAAGGCTGAGCACATCAGCAGCATGGCCCAGTCACAGCAGGCCAAGGCTGAGAGCATCGGCAGCATGGCCCAGTCACAGCAGGCCAAGGCTGAGAGCATCGGCAGCAGCATGGCCCAGTCACAGCAGGCCAAGGCTGAGCACATCGGCAGCATGGCCCAGTCACAGCAGGCCAAGGCTGAGCACATCAGCAGCAGCATGGCCCAATCACAGCAGGCCAAGGCTGAGCACATCGGCAGCATGGCCCAGTCACAGCAGGCCAAGGCTGAACACATCGGCAGCAGCATGGCCCAATCACAGCAGGCCAAGGCTGAGCACATCAGCAGCAGCATGGCCCAGTCACAGCAGGCCAAGGCTGAGCACATTGGCAGCATGGCCCAGTCACAGCAGGCCAAGGCTGAGCACATCGGCAGCAGCATGGCCCAGTCACAGCAGGCCAAGGCTGAGCATATCGGCAGCATGGCCCAGTCACAGCAGGCGAAGGCTGAGAGCATCGGCAGCATGGCCCAGTCACAGCAGGCCAAGGCTGAGCACATCGGCAGCATGGCCCAGTCACAGCAGGCCAAGGCTGAACACATCGGCAGCAGCATGGCCCAATCACAGCAGGCCAAGGCTGAGCACATCGGCAGCATGGCCCAGTCACAGCAGGCCAAGGCTGAGCACATTGGCAGCAGCATGGCCCAGTCACAGCAGGCCAAGGCTGGGAGCATCGGCAGCATGGCCCAGTCACAGCAGGCCAAGGCTGAACACATCGGCAGCAGCATGGCCCAATCACAGCAGGCCAAGGCTGAGCACATCGGCAGCAGCATGGCCCAGTCACAGCAGGCCAAGGCTGAGAGCATCGGCAGCAGCATGGCCCAGTCACAGCAGGCCAAGGCTGAGCACATTGGCAGCATGGCCCAGTCACAGCAGGCCAAGACTGAGCACATCAGCAGCATGGCCCAGTCACAGAAGGCCAAGGCTGAGCACATCGGCAGCAGCATGGCCCAGTCACAGCAGGCCAAGGCTGAGCATATCGGCAGCATGGCCCAGTCACAGCAGGCCAAGGCTGAGAGCATCAGCAGCAGCATGGCCCAGTCACAGCAGGCCAAGGCTGAGAGCATCGGCAGCATGGCCCAGTCACAGCAGGCCAAGGCTGAGAGCATCGGCAGCATGGCCCAGTCACAGCAGGCCAAGGCTGAGCACATCAGCAGCATGGCCCAGTCACAGCAGGCCAAGGCCGAGCACATCGGCAGCATGGCCCAGTCACAGCAGGCCAAGGCTGAGCACATCGGCAGCATGGCCCAGTCACAGCAGGCCAAGGCTGAGAGCATCGGCAACAGCATGGCCCAATCACAGCAAGCCAAGGCTGAGCACATCGGCAGCAGCATGGCCCAGTCACAGCAGGCCAAGGCTGAGAGCATCGGCAGCATGGCCCAATCACAGCTGGCCAAGGCTGAGAGCATCGGCAGCATGGCCCAGTCACAGCAGGCCAAGGCTGAGCACATCGGCAGCAGCATGGCCCAGTCACAGCAGGCCAAGGCTGAGCACATCAGCAGCAGCATGGCCCAATCACAGCAGGCCAAGGCTGAGAGCATCGGCAGCAGCATGGCCCAGTCACAGCAGACCAAGGCTGAGAGCATCGGCAGCAGCATGGCCCAATCACAGCAGGCCAAGGCTGCGCACATCGGCAGCAGCATGGCCCAGTCACAGCAGGCCAAGGCTGAGAGCATCGGCAGCATGGCCCAGTCACAGCAGGCCAAGGCTGAGAGCATCGGCAGCAGCATGGCCCAATCACAGCAGGCCAAGGCTGCGCACATCGGCAGCAGCATGGCCCAGTCACAGCAGGCCAAGGCTGAGAGCATCGGCAGCATGGCCCAGTCACAGCAGGCCAAGGCTGAGAGCATCGGCAGCATGGCCCAGTCACAGCAGGCCAAGGCTGAGAGCATCGGCAGCAGCATGGCCCAATCACAGCAGGCCAAGGCTGAGCACATCAGCAGCATGGCCCAGTCACAGCAGGCCAAGGCTGAGCACATCGGCAGCCTGGCCCAGTCACAGCAGGCCAAGGCTGAGCACATCAGCAGCAGCATGGCCCAGTCACAGCAGGCCAAGGCTGAGAGCATCGGCAGCATGGCCCAATCACAGCAGGCCAAGGCTGAGCACATCGGCAGCATGGCCCAGTCACAGCAGGCCAAGGCTGAGAGCATCGGCAGCATGGCCCAGTCGTTTGCCGGTGCGGCCCAGACACTGGGTGGGGTGGCCCAGTCCCAGAGGGAGGTGGCCCACTCACTAGTTGAAGTGGTGCAGTCCCAGATGGAGATGGTCCACTCCCTGTGTTCCATGTGATCAAGGCACTGCGCAGCATCTTCACACTGTTTGGTTTCCCTGCTTATATCCACAGCGACCGGGGTACATTGTTCATGAGCGATGAGCTGCGTTGGTATCTGCTCAGCAAGGGCATCGCCTCGAGCAGAACGACGAGCTATAACCCGCGGGGAAACGGGCAAGTGGAGAGGGAGAACGCGACAGTTTGGAAGGTCGTCCTCCTAGCCCTACGGACAAGGAGTCTCCCAATCGCCCGCTGGCAGGAGGTCCTACCCGATGCCCTGCACTCCATTAGGTCGCTCCTCTGTACGGCCACGAACGAGACCCCTCACAATCGTTTGTTTGTCTTCCCCAGGAAGTCCACCTCTGGGGTCTCGCTTCCACTCTGGCTGACGACTCAGGGACCAGTCCTACTCCGGAGACAAGTGAGGAGCCATAAAACAGATCCCATAGTCGAGAGGGTCCAATTGCTACACGCGAACCCTCAATACGCCTACGTCGAGCACCCCGACGGCAGGCAGGATACCGTCTCCCTGCGAGATCCGGCACCCGCTGGCTTGCCTACCGACCCCGACGCTTTCCCCACTGACCCCCCCCCTCCTACCGACGCTCCCCTCCCCGCATCGACCACCGACCCTGACAGCGCCCCCCCCCCCCCCCCCCATAGCACCCCCTGCCCCCCCAGCCGGCGCCGGCACCGATCACCCTAGTCACCCCGGATACCCCCCCCCCGCTCCAAGGCTCGCAATGGCTCAGTCAACCGTGCTCCCGGATATACCACCATCAAAACCGACGGCACCACCACCGGAGCGGAGAAGGTCAGCACGGACGGTCAGACCACCCACAAGACTGAACTTATAACTCCACTTCACCCCCAACGGACTATGTGTTTTTTTAAACAGGGGGTGAATGTGGTGAATGGTATCAGTAGCTGCTGTAACTGTACCTTGCCTTTAATACATTGGCCCTTTAAGACCGGGCTTGGAACACTGGGGGACTCCGCATCTGGCTCCGCCTCCAGGAAACGGTATATAAGATGAGGCTCACTCGGCAGCATGTGGTGAGCACACTTCTCGGCTGCTGTTTAGTTCTCTGATGATTAAAGCCTTTGAATTACCAATCTTCTCTCCTGTGTCGTAATTGAGGGTATCTCAACTTAATCATCAGACACAACAAGATGGACAGCGCTCTAAAGCCGGAGAAACTGAACCTGGACGCTCGGTCGGCGGAAGCCCCGGAAATGTTTAAATATTGGCTCCGGTGCTTTGAGGACTATATTGACTCCTCAGCGACTGATGTCGACGGCGCTCGCAAGCTGAGATTACTACATGCCCGGGTGGGCCACCAACTCTCCTGCGTGATCGAGAACGCTACGACCTACGAAACCGGTCCAGATACTGAAGAAACACTTCGTAAAGCCGATTAACGAGGTACACGCCAGACATTTGCTCTCAAACTGCAGCCAGCGTTCCGGGGGAAACTCTGGACGAGTACGTGGAGAGACTCACTGCGCTCACGAGGAACTGCAACCATAAAGCAGTGACGGCAGAAGCCCACATGAACTTGCATATCCGCGATGTCTTTGTGTCCGGTATCAGGTCCTCGTACATCTGGCAGCGGCTCCTAGAAGACGGGGCAAAGGATCTCCAAGGCACGGTAACGCTCGCCTCTTCCCTAGAAACGGCCCACCGTAACCTCCGTACATACTCCGCGGACCTTGCGAGCCCCTCTCGATCCCCTCCAGACTCGGCCACGCTACAGGCCTGCACCGCGCGGTGATCCGCTCACTCCAGGGGTTCCCCATGCTATTTCTGTGGGCAAGGCCAGCACCCACTTCAATTTTGCCCGGCCCGCTCCACGATCTGCAACGACTGCGGGTAGAAAGGGCACTTCGCTAAAGTCTGCCTGGCTGGGCCCAAAGGCCACAAACAAAATCCTCACCAGGCTCAGAAATCAAGCTCCCGGCCTCACAGGCCCCGCAACGCGGCCGCGCGGCGGCCGGACACGTCCACTTCCGACGCATCATCGACTTCGTTCGAGTCATGGGAGCAGCCATCTTGGCGGCGGCCATCTTCAAACCCCGACACGTGCGACCGACGGCGGCGGCTATTTTGTGACTCCAGGCGGCCATTTTGTGAGTCCGACTTAACCGAGGACTCTGACTACCCGCAACAAGGAGCGATCACGCTCGATCAATTGCGGCCAAAGCACCTGCAGCACTCAATGATGCGGGTACAAATCAACGGCCACGACACTCCCTGCCTATTCGGCTCCGGGAGCACGGAGAGCTTTATCCATCCAGACACGGTAAGGCGCTGCTCGCTGCGCACCCACCCCGCCTCCCAAACTATCACCCTCGCCTCTGGGTCCCATTCGGTCCAAATCACGGGGTATTCTGTCGCTGGCCTCGCAATTCATGGCGCTGAATACACCCTTTTTAAACTTTACATCTTTCCTCGACTCTGCGCCCTCCCCCTGCTGCTGTCTGGACTTTCAGTGCAGCCACCGGAGCCTGACACTGAAATTCGGCGGACCCCTGCCCCCACTCGGTCTGCAGCCTGGCGACACAAAGTTGCGCCACCCCACCTCTTCGCGAACCTCACTCCCGACTGTAAGCCCGTCGCCACCAGGAGTCGCCGGTACAGTACCCAAGACATGACTTTCATCAAGTCGGAGGTTCAGCGGCTACTAAAAGAGGGGGTCATAGAGGCCAGCAACAGCCCTTGGAGGGCCCAAATATGGGTAGTCCGCTCCGGGGAAAAGCAATGAATGGTAGTGGATTATAGCCAGACCATAAACCGCTTTACACAACTCGATGCTTATCCACTTCCCTGCATAGCTGAAATGGTGACTCAAATCGCCCAGTATCGGATATTCTCCAAGGTCGACCTAAAATCGGCCTACCACCAACTCCCTATTCGCTCAGAGGACCGCCCCTACACGGCTTTTGAAGCAGCCGGTCGGCTGTTTCACTTCCTCAGGGTACCCTTTGGTGTTACAAACGGAGTCTCCGTTTTCCAGAGGGCGATAGATCAAATGGTGGACCAGTACGGCTTACGGGCGACCTTCCCGTACTTGGACAACGTCACCATCTGCGGCCATGACCAGCAGGACCACGACGCTGACCTGAGGAAGTTCCTCCAGACTGCCCGGGCCCTCAACCTCACCTACAACAAAGAGAAATGCGTGTTCCACACAACCCGGCTAGCCATCCTCGGCTACGTCGTGGAGAACGGGGTCCTAGGCCCAGACCCTGACCGCATGCGTCCCCTTAAGGAACTCCCGCTCCCCCGTAGCCTCAAGGCACTCAAACGGTGCTTGGGGCTTTTCTCCTATTACGCCCAGTGGGTCCCCAGATATGCGGACAAAGCCCGGCCACTCATTAAGACCACGGTTTTTCCTCTGACGGCTGAGGCCCAGTCGGCTTTCAGCCACTTCAAGGCCAGCATCATCAAGGCCGCCATGCACATGGTGGACGAAGCCATTCCCTTCCAATGGTCGGTCGCCTTTATGTTCGATAACGCACAACGGGGCAAAATAAAGAATTACAAAATTCTGAGGTGGAGGATAGAGCTCTCCACCAATACGTACGATATTAAATATTGCCCGGGGAAGCTCAACGAGCCCCCGTATGCCCTGTCCCGTGGTACGAGCGCCAACGTGCAAAAAGACCGCCTGAGAGCCATCCACGATGACCTCTGCCACCCGGGGGTCACCCGGCTTGCCCACTTCATCAAGTCCCGCAACCTACCCTACTCCACAGAGGAGGTCAAGGCCATGACTAAGGCATGCCAGATCTGTGCGGAATGCAAACCGCAATTCTATCGACCAGACAGGGCCCGCCTGATAAAAGCCTCTGGGCCCTTTGAGCAACTAAGTGTGGACTTCAAAGGGCCCCTCCCGTCCACCAACTGCAACATCTATTTCCTCACCGTCATCGATGAGTTCTCCCGCTTCCCTTTTGCTGTCCCCTGCCCCGATATACCTCGGCCTCCGTGATCAAGGCACTGCGCAGCATCTTCACACTGTTTGGTTTCCCCGCTTATATCCACAGCGACCGGGGTACATCGTTCATGAGCGATGAGCTGCGTCGGTATCTGCTCAGCAAGGGCATCGCCTCGAGCAGAACGACGAGCTATAACCTGCGGGGAAACGGGCAAGTGGAGAGGGAGAACGCGACAGTTTGGAAGGTCGTCCTCCTAGCCCTACGGTCAAGGAGTCTCCCAATTGCCCGCTGGTAGGAGGTCCTACCCGATGCCCTACATTCCATTAGGTCGCTCCTCTGTATGGCCACGAACGAGACCCCTCACAATCGTTTGTTTGTCTTCCCCAGGATGTCCACCTCTGGGGTCTTGCTTCTGCGTTGGCTTTCGACTCCGGGTCCAATCCTACTCCGGAGACAAATGAGGAGCCATAAAACAGATCCAATAGTCGAGAGGGTCCAACTGCTACATGCAAACCCTCAATACGCCTACGTCGAGCACCCCGACGGCAGGCAGGATACCGTCTCCCTGCGAGATCTGGCACCCGCTGGCTCTCCCACCGACCCCGACGCTTTCCCCACTGAGCCCCCCCCCTCCTACCGATGCTCCCCTCCCCGCACCGACAGCGCCCCCCCCCATAGCGTCCCCTGCCCCCCAGCCGACACCGGCACCGATCACCCTAGTCACCCCGGATACCCCCCCGCTCCAAGGCTGGCAATGGCTCAGTCAACCGTGCTCCCGGATATACCACCATCGAAACCGATGCACCACCACCGGAGAGGAGAAGGTCAGCACGGACGGTCAGACCACCCACAAGACTGAACTTATAACTCCACTTCACCCCCGATGGACTATGTGTTTTTTTAAAACAGGGGGTGAATGTGATGTATCGCTGCTGTAACTGTACCTTACTTTAATACATTGGCCCTTTAAGACCGGCCTTGGAACCCTGGGGGACTCCGCCTCTGGCTCCGCCCTTAGGAAATGGTATATAAGATGAGGCTCACTCGGCAGCATGTGGTGAGCACACTTCTCGGCTGCTTTTCAGTTCTCAGATGATTAAAGCCTTTGAATTACCAATCTTCCCTTCGGTGTCGTAATTGACGGTATCTCAAACAGGGACCCTTGTCGCAGAGCAGGAGTGACAGCAGGGCCGCCTCCACTGCTGCTGAACCGTCTGGGGAAACCACCTAGGCATAGTGTTAGGGCCAGTAATAGATAATAGACAATAGAACATTCCAGCTCAGTACAGGCCCTCGATGTTGCGCCGACCTGTGAAACCACTCTGAAGCCCATCTACACTATTCCCTTGTCGTCCATATGTCTATCCAATGACCATTTAAATGCGTTTAGTGTTGGCGAGCCCACTACTGTTGCAGGCAGGGCATTCCACATCCTTACTACTCTCTGAGTAAAGAAACTGCCTCTGACATCTGTCCTATATCTATCTCCCCTCAATTTGAAGCTATGTCCCCTCGTGCTGGACATCACCATCCGAGGAAAAAAGCTCTCACTGTCCACCCTATCTAATCCTCTGATCATCTTGTATGCCTCAATTAAGTCACCTCTTAACCTTCTTCTCTCTAACGAAAACAGCCTCAAGTCCCTCAGCCTTTCCTCATAAGATTTTCCCTCCATACCAGGCAACAGCCTGGTAAATCTCCTCTGCACCCGTTCCAAAGCTTCCACATCCTTTCTAGAATATAATAATTTTTCATTTTCATTTTTCATGTAACGGTCCGCCTAGGCATCTAGGGCCTCCGTGACGGTGCGGATGCACCTGTGTGCTGAGGTCTGTGAGGTCCTGGTTAGGTTCCCACTCGGCGACTGGAATAACTCCGTCGCCTAGAGGTTCAGGGCGACCGTCACCTTGACGGTCCCCAGGAGCGGGTGTCCACCCCCATATCCCGCCGTACCACGTCTGTCATCATATGGCAGATGTGTCGCACTGTCTCCCTGCTCAGCCGGGGTCTCCGACAGCATGCCCGGTCCGGCAGGTCCTCGAATGACAGGTGCTGCTGGTACACACAAGGCCTCATGGGGCACCTCCTTGGCAGCACAGCCTCCTCGACTGTTGGGCGGCCAGCCCTCCAGCCTGTGCGGCTGCCACCTGTCCTCTGCAGCCCGTTCCTCTGCAGCACATTTCTCTGCTGGCCACTCTGCTGCTGCCCGCTCCACTGCTGCAGCTTTCCCCTCCTCTCCGAGTGGGCCCCCACTCACATGGCCGCAGTGCATCTCGCAGAGCTGCGGTCATTGCCAGGGTGGCCAGCATTGTTGGTTGAAAGCCAAACGCCATTGTCTGCAGGGGGTGGAAGGTCAACATGTTAGCATTGCGCATAATCCCGGGCCCAGCCAGGTTCCATGGGTGACGCAGTGGCCCCGGTTGGCACTGCGGGCTCTGCCCACGCATGTCCCTCCCGCATCCCTGCCCCATCGGTATCCAGCACCGATGGACTCCCCAATCCTGGCACCTGTTCCAGCTGCCAGGGGCACTGTTACCTCACACTGCCCTCACTGGAGGCTGCTGTGGGTATAGCCCTGGGTGGTCTGCCAGTTGGTGGTAGCCAGTTGGGCTGGGTGTTTGGTGGTGAGGGGGTAGCTGTGGAAGGGTTGTTGTGTGGGGGTGGGCGCACCCATACTGCCGGTGTCACTCCGTAGAACCAGGTGCCGAGATGGGTGGTCAGTAACCGCGCAGCAAGATGGCCACCGTAATGGCGGTCGGTGCTGGAGCATTGTCCCAGTCCTGTGAGGGGGGGGGGGGTAGCCGAGCTGCCTGACCTGGCTTGTCCCCTCCCCTCCCCCTCCCCTCCCCTGGCTCTGGCAGGGGCCCCCACAGCAGCCAGCAAGGCCCGTGTCTGGGCCGGCAGCCCGCAGTCACTCCACGCCATTTCCCACCTTCTCTCTCTCTCTCTCTCGCTCAGCTGCCAGCAAGGCCAGTGTCTGGGCCGGCAGCCCGCAGTCACTCCACGCCATTTCCCACCTTCTCTCTCTCTCTCGCTCAGCAGCCAGCAAGGCCAGTGTCTGGGCCGGCAGCCCGCAGTCACTCCACGCCATTTCCTACCTTCTCTCTCTCTCTCTCGCTCAGCAGCCAGCAAGGCCAGTGTCTGGGCCGGCAGCCCGCAGTCACTCCACGCCATTTCCCACCTTCTCTCTCTCTCTCGCTCAGCAGCCAGCAAGGCCAGTGTCTGGGCCGGCAGCCCGCAGTCACTCCACGCCATTTCCCACCTTCTCTCTCTCTCTCGCTCAGCAGCCAGCTTCACAATTTGTGAGACCACAAGTGAACTACGCTGTCGGGAACTCGGCCCATCGGAGGCAGAGAATCTCAGAGGCCCCGGAGAATGATGTCTGGCTCGCTGATGATATGCTTACTGCACTTTGACCCCGTGTGGAGAGCGACAGGTTTACGCCATTTTCTGGATGCCGGAGTTTCCCGACTTGGCATCAAACCGGCGCCGACCCCGATTTTGGCATCGGAAGCTATTTTCTGCTCAATCACGCTTCCCGGTTTCGGCGAGCGGAGAATCCCCGCCCCCAGTGTTGACGCCAATGGAGAATCCGTGGACTTTTATGACAGGAAGACAAGCGCCGGACCTGGATGGATTCCGCTACCATTGAGGGGCTAACACTGGTGCCGTGTGGCACACAATCGATTCCAATGAAAAACGGTGCAGGATTTGCCGGGTCCTTGATCGCCACACGGGAAACTGACAAGCTGCAGCCGTGCATCCACATTACACTCCCTACTCACACTTATTCCAGACAAAAAGATTGTACCCTGTTGTGCTGGAGCGCGCCCACACAGCTGATGGGCCGGCTGGGGCCAGAGGGCTGCTGGGCTAGCGGGCTGCCCGAGAAGGACACCTGTACGACCCGTGGCATCAAAGTGGGCTTGTTAGCGGTGTGCGCAGCTGCATGGCTGTCTTGCCGGCTCCTGACCACCCTCCACGGTTCCCCCCAGCCCTGGCAGAAGCCCCCACCGGCCAGCGGCTCAATTGTCAGCAAACTATGGCGATGTTGGACACCTTCCGTACCTCCTCTCTCCCTCAGCAGCCGCCACGCCGGTTTCATCATTTTTAAAAGCGCAAGTGAACGGCGCCCTCGGGAATGTGGCACATCAGCGATGGAGAATTGTTGAAGCCCTGGTAAATACCAGGCCCACTAATGATATGCAAACAGTACCTCCTATACGTGCGGAGTGAAATTTATTGAAGCCGTTTTCGAGGTGACAGAGAATCCTGATTTGGAGTCAAATCAGCGCCTGCCGCGATTTTGGCGTCGGAAGCTATACTCCGCCAAATCGCATTTGCCAATTTTGGCAGCGGCTAACCAAGAATCCTGTCCAGGGTCTTTTTGGGTTCTGTTACAGATGTACCCAATGGATACTGGCAGAGTGTCTCAGAGATTTAAAGTAAGAATGATCTCCTGGGGTACAGGTGGCGCCGGAATGCACTTGGGTAGGGGCAGGCGACTTAATACATCCGCATTCTCAATTTGTGTCCCAGGCCAGTGCTGAAAAACATGGTTGGAAGCTGCCAACAACAAGGACTAATACTGCCCCCTCACCGAGTCCCTGGATGGTGAGGGCTTATCTTTCCTGAAAAGACCCAGTAATGGCTTATGGTCGATCACTTGCTTCACCCTCTATTTTTCCGATTAATATTCTGCCCTCTTGTACAATCTCTGTTGGGAGGCCTAGAAAAACTGGATCTGGAGTCACATGTAGGCCAGAGCAGGCAAGGACTACAGATTTCCTTCCCTAAAAGACATTAGTTAACCGAATGGGTTTTAACAACAATCGACAATAGTTTCATGATCACCTTTAGGCTCTTAATTCCAGATTTTTATTGAATTCAAATCTGTCAAGGTGGGATTCGAACCTGGTGATATTATTAATTAAAATTATTATTAATTATTAGGTAATATTATTAATTACAAAAGCCAAGAGTGTAAAGTGTAGTTGATGTTAAATTACCCATCTCTCCCAATTCTCTACTATATACACACCAATTCTGAGGTGTGTCATGGGAGTGTACCTTTAAGAAAGGTTTTTGTCTTGTCACATGGCTTCAGTGATGTAATTGTGTGGGTGGAGCTGGGCTGTGGCTCTTGTGAGTTTTATTTTCGCTTTTAGATTTGGCTGCTGTGGACTCAGAGAACAGAAGTATTTTTTCCTGTCCCTCTATTTTCATTTTAAAGAGTTGTTCCAAGGAAGAAACGCATTGATTATAGCTACCTGCTGTTTTGGTAGAAAGATTTTTTTGATTTATGGGATCTTGTTTCTGAATTGGAACAGTTAAAGGGGAATTCATTAAGGGTTATACATAGAATACTGTCGCTGTGTGGGGTCCTTATGTTTGGAATGGATAAAAATTCTTGCTGTGTGTGTTTTTACAAATGTGAACTAAATTCGTAGAATAAAGCTTTCTTTTACGATTAAAAGCACCTAAGAAGTCTGTTGAATAACACCTAAAAGGCACCTCTTGTGCTCATCCCAACTAAATTCAACTAAATGCCATAGGTCAGGTGGACTCCATAAAACCCTGGCCCATAACAAGTGAAAGTGAAAAGTAGATCTTGGATGGGATTCTCCGGCCGTGTTTGCCCGGCGACTGGAGAATCCTGCTTGAGGTGGGTCGATTTTTACATTGTCAGTGTCTCGCCCATGGCAGGCAGAGTGGAAGAATCTAGCCCAATGTGTAGTTTTGTCGCTGCAGACTCAATGGGCCGAAGGCCTCTTCTGTACTGTACGGCTCTGTGACTCTAATTGGCGTGCTGTAAAGTCCCTCAAAAGGCAACTAAATGCATGATCAATTCTTGTGTTGTGTTGTTTCAGGGTTAAACATTGACAAGGCACTGAAAAAGCTCCTCTGATCTTCTTGCAATAGTGTCTTGGAGTCTTGAATGTTCAGCAAGGGAATGACTGAAAATGCGCAACTATAAGGTATGATTCATGTTTGTATGCCTCTCCAAGGGGATCAAGTGTTTGAAGCCAATCTAGTAATGGCCCAGCTAAGTACACTGATAACGGATGGATGCACCCCTTGAACTTCATGTAGCTTTACAACACAGAAAAGCAGGACATTTGTTATTGGACAACATTGAATTTATATCAGAAGTGCTACCCCTGGACCATCCGGAGATTACTACATAAAATAAAACTTTTATTTTATTAAATAAATTTAGAATACCCAATTCTTTTTTTCCAATTAAGGGGCAATTTAACGTGGCCAATCCACCGACCCTGTACATCTTTGGGTTTTGGGGGTGGGACCCACGTAGGCACAGGGAGAATGTGCAAACTCCACACGGACAGTGACCCGGAGCCGGGATTGAACCCAGGTCCTCGGCGCTGTGAGGTAGCAGTGCTAACCACTTTGCCATCGTGCCATCCATTGAAAGCACGGTAGCGTTGTGGATCGCACAATTGCTTCACAGCTCCAGGGTCCCAGGTTCGATTCCGGCTTGGGTGACTGTCTGTGCGGCGTCTGCACGTCCTCCCCGTGTGTACGTGGGTTTCCTCCTGGTGCTCCGGTTTCCTCCCACAGTCCAAAGATGTGCAGGTTAGGTAGATTGGCCATGATAAATTGTCCTTAGTGTCCAAAATTGCCCTTCGTGTTGGGTGGGGTTACTGGGTTATGGGGATAGGGTGGAGCCGGTGCAGACTCGATGGGCCGAATGGCCTCCTTCTGCACTGTAAATTCTAGGATAAAGAAAATAAAACTGAGACACTTCTTACATCAAATCTTATTTCAATCCATTACTTACCGGCTTGTTCTTGAGCGGCTCGTTCTTGAGCAGCTCGTTCTTGAGCAGCTCGTTCACAAGCAGCTCGTTCACAAGCAGCTCGTTCACAAGCAGCTCGGTCACTAGCCTCTTTCTCCTCCATCTCCCTCTCTGTTGATAAATAATGAACATGTGCTTATTTGTAGCATTGATAATTAAAACATCTCACCATTATTATTTCTAATCTTCAAAGCACAAGCTATTGATGCTATTTTTAAAAAAATTTGTTCATGGGATGTGAGCAGCATTTATTGTCCATCCCTAATTGCCCTTGATTGGCCACTTAAGTGCTGCGGGCCTGGAGTCACATGTAGGCCAGATCAGGGAAGGCCGGCAGATTTCCTTCCCTATAGGCCAACGACAATGGTTTCATGGACATCATTAGACATTTTTAATTCCAGATTTTTTTCGAATTCATTTTTCACCATCTGCAGTGGTGGGATTTGGACCTGAGTCCCCAGAGCATGACCCTGCGTCTCTGGTTTACTAGCCCAGTGACAATACCACTACGCCATCGCCTCCCCTGCATAGCTGTACTGATAGGTTTCTAATGGAGTTGATTGATTTCCATATTTAGTGCTCTGAATCTTGCCTGATGACAGCCCACATCCAGAAATGACGAGGCATTACCTTGTTATGTAAATTGAAATCAATGAATGGGTTAAAAAAAAAACCTCATGAAAAATTCTGGGCAGTTTTGAATCTGATATTTTTAAAATATGCTATTCCAGCGGCTCGTTTCTGGAAAAGGATTGAAAATTGTGAATACATACAAATATACAAAGCAGGAGCAGAAACAGGCCATTCGGCCCCTCAAGCCTGCTCTGTCATGCAATAAGATCATATCTGATCTGTTTGTGTTTTGAATTCTGCATTCCCATCTACCGTGCAAACCTTTGGTTCCTTTGCCTAATGAGAATCCATTTACATCTGTCTTAAAAATATTCAATGACCCTGCCTCCACTGCCTGCTGAGGCACACCACTCTCTGAGAGATACATATTCTCCGCATCTCTGTCCCAGAAGGGCGATCCCTCATTTTCAAACAGATCCCCCCTCCTTCTGGATTCATCCACAAGAGGAGAGTCCACCACAGGTCCACGTTATTGAGACAGTTCAGAGGTTATATACCTCAAACAAATGTTACCGTGAACAAAGGAGACCGCTAAATGCTAAATGCTCCCATCAAGGCATTTGACTGTGAACATCGGGGGCGGGATTCTCCGACCCCCCGCCGGGGGGAATGCCCGGGGTGAGGGGGGGGGGGGGGGGGCGGGGGGATCCGGTCCCGGGTAGGGGGGGGGGCACAGTGGCCTGGCCTGCAATTGGGGCTCACCGGTCTGCGGGCGGGACTGTGCCGTGGGGATCACTCCTTCCTTCTGCGCCGGCCTCTGTAGGGCTCCGCCATGGCCGGTGCGGAGAAGAACCTCCCTGCACATGTGCATGAACACGGCGGCCAGTCTGTGCATGCGTGGAACCACGTAGGTGGTTCTGCGCATGCGCCAACCCGCCATGACCCTTCGCCGCCAATTGCCACAGCACCAACCCCTCCGCTGCCGGCCTAGCCCCTGGAAGTGCGGTGGATTCCGCAACTTCCGGTTGGTCCGATGCCAGAGTGGTTCGCGCCGTTCTTGGCGCCAGCGTCGGGCCATCCCGCCAATTGTGGGAGAATCCCCCCCATCGTCTATTTCAGCTTAAAGTCTGGAGCACATTGATTGAATGAGTGGTGGAAGCAAATTGAATAAGAACTTTCAAAAGTGAATTGGATATTTATAATTCAAAAGGAAGATTTTTCTGGACTGTATGGGAAGAGGAGGGGGACTGGGATAAAGTGAACAACTCTTCAGAGAGCAGGCACAGTCACGATGAGCTATCAGCCTTCTTCTGTGTTGTTAATTCTCATGATTGCAGGAACTGTTGGGCTTAAGTTGAGAAGCTACTGTAAAACATGTTATGGTTGAAGTCAAAGATAAATAGGTATGCACGATGAAGTATATTTACCAATATTATAAGGCATTATTTTTTATTAAACCAAATGCATGTGGCTTAAAAAAATGACGCTACAGCAATATCTGTATCTGTTGAGATTTTCATTGAAAGACATTGATTTAGATTAGCCGTCGGCTATTCAGTATTGAAAATAATTCCAAAATGTTTTTCCATCAAATCTTATTTCCATATGTATTGTATTCTTCTCTTTGAAGTTTAGGTATTTTTTGAGTCATCGATTAGCTGAGGTCTGCATACAAGACAGATAGAGAGCGCACTCAGTAAGCTAGCGCTTTTCAAGGACACACATCCTGAGTGAGACTCATCCAGAGTGGGGATTGCAACTTGGTAATTTGGTGCAGTGAGGTAATTCGGTGCAGAGTGTAAGGAGGTGCTTTTTAACCCTGGTAAGTAGTTTTCCTTTTCATTGCCTAATTTATTTATTTTTATTTTGAAATTGTTGTTGTATAAGTTTACCTAAGGTTTAAGACATGGCAGGAGATCCCAGACCCGTGTCGTGCTCCTCGTGTGCGATGTGGGAGCTCAGGGACATGTCCACTGTCCCTGGCTCTTTCACGTGCAAGAAGTGTGTTCAGTTGCAGCTCTTGTTAGACCGCTTGACGGCTCTGGAGCTGCGGATGGACTCACTTTGGAGCATCCGCGATGCTGAGGAGGCCGTGGATAGCACGTTTAGCTAGTTGGTCACACCGCAGGTTAAAATTAACGAGGGAGATAGAAAATGGGTGACCAAAAGAGCAAGAGTAGGAAGGCAGTGCAGGTGTCCCCTGCGGTCATCTCCCTGCAAAACAGATATACCGCTTTGGATACTGTTGAGGGAGATGGCTCACCAGGGGAAGGCAGCAGAAGCCAGGTTCATGGCACCGTGGCTGGCTCTGCTGCACAGCAGGGCAGGAAGAAAAATGGCAGGGCTATAGTGATAGGGGACTCAATTGTAAGGGGAATAGACAGGCGGTTCTGTGGACGAAATCGAGACTCCAGGATGGTATGTTGCCTCCCTGGTGCAAGGGTCAAGGATGTCTCGGAGCGGCTGCAGGACATTCTGGGGGGGGGGAGGGTGAACAGCCAGCTGTCGTGGTGCACATAGGCACCAACGATATATGTAAAAAAAGGGATGAGGTCCTACAAGCGGAATTCAGGGAGTTAGGAGTTAAACTAAAAAGTAGGACCTCAAAGGTAGTAATCTCAGGATTGCTACCAGTGCCACGAGCTAGTCAGAGTAGGAATGTCAGGATAGATAGGATGAATGCGTGGCTCGAGAGATTGTGCAAGAGGGAGGGATTCAAATTCCTGGGGCATTGGGACCGGTTCCGGGGGAGGTGGGACCAGTACAAACCGGACGGTCTGCACCTGGGCAGGACTGGAACCGATGTCCTGGGGGGGGTGTTTTCTAGAGCTGTTGGGGAGGGTTTAAACTAATGTGGCAGGGGGATGGGAACTGATGCAGGAAGTTGGAAGGTAGTAAAACAGGGACAGAAGCAAAAGGAAGTAAGGGGAAAAGTGCAAGGCAGAGAAGACATAGTCAAAAATCTAAAAGGGCGACAATACAAGGTACAGTGACTGAGGGGAGCTCAGTGAATAGGTCCAGTAATAACAAAAGGAATACAACTGAAGATGTTAAGATTCAAAACAAAGGTAAAAAAACCAACATAAGTGTACTTTACCTGAATGCTCGTAGTATTCGGAATAAAGTAAATGAGTTGATGGCACAAATCATCGTAAATGACTATGATTTAGTGGCCATTACTGAAACATGGTTAAAGGATGGTCACGACTGGGAGTTAAATATCCAAGGGTATCAAACTATTCGGAAGGACAGAGTGGATGGTAAGGGAGGTGGTGTTGCTCTGTTATTTAAGGATGACATCCGGGCAATAGTAAGGGATGACATCGGTGTTATGGAGGATAAGGTTGAATCCATTTGGGTGGAAATCAGGAATAGTAAGGCGAAAAAGTCACTGATAGGAGTAGTCTATCGGCCACCAAATAGTAACGTTATGGTGGGGCAGGCAATAAACAAAGAAATAACTGATGCATGTAGAAATGGTACAGCAATTATCATGGGGGGTTTTAATCTACATGTCGATTGTTTTAACCAGTTCGGTCAAGGCAACCTTGAGGAGGAGTTTATAGAATGTATCCGCGATAGTTTCCTAGAACAGTATGTAATGGAACCTACGAGGGAACAAGCGGTCCTAGATCTTGTCCTGTGTAATGAGACAGGATTGATTCATGATCTCATAGTTAGGGATCCTCTCGGAAGGAGCGATCACAATATGGTGGAATTTAAATTACAGATGGAGGGTGAGAAAGTAAAATCAAATACTAGTGTTTTGTGTTTAAACAAAGGTGATTACAAGGGGATGAGAGAAGAACTAGCTAAGGTAGACTGGGAGCTAAGACTTCATGGTGGAACAGTTGAGGAGCAGTGGCGAACCGTCCAAGCGATTTTTCACAGTGCTCAGCAAAGGTTTATATCAACAAAAAGGAAGGACGGTAGAAAGAGGGAAAATCGACCGTGGATATCTAAGGAAATAAGGGAGAGTATCAAATTGAAGGAAAAAGCATATAAAGTGGCAAAGATTGCTGGGAGATTAGAGGACTGGGAAATCTTTAGGGGGCAACAGAAAGCTACTAAAAAAGCTATAAAGAAGAGTAAGATAGAGTATGAGAGTAAACTTGCTCAGAATATAAAAACAGACAGTAAAAGTTTTTACAAATATATAAAACAAAAAAGAGTGGCTAAGGTAAATATTGGTCCTTTAGAGGATGAGAAGGGAGTTTTAATAATGGGAGATGAGGAAATGGCTGAGGAACTGAACAGGTTTTTTGGGTCGGTCTTCACAGTTGAAGACACAAATAACATGCCAGCGACTGATAGAAATGAGGCTATGACAGGTGAGGACCTTGAGAGGATTGTTATCACTAAGGAGGTAGTGATGGGCAAGCTAATGGGGCTAAAGGTAGACAAGTCTCCTGGCCCTGATGGAATGCATCCCAGAGTGCTAAAAGAGATGGCTAGGGAAATTGCAGATGCACTAGTGATAATTTACCGAAATTCACTCGACTCTGGGGTGGTCCCGGTGGATTGGAAATTAGCAAACGTGACGCCACTGTTTAAAAAAGGAGGTAGGCAGAAAGCAGGAAATTATAGGCCAGTGAGCTTAACTTCGGTAGTAGGGAAGATGCTGGAATCTATCATCAAGGAAGAAATAGCGAGGCATCTGGATAGAAATTGTCCCATTGGGCAGACGCAGCATGGGTTCATAAAGGGCAGGTCATGCCTAACTAATTTAGTGGAATTTTTTGAGGACATTACCAGTGCAGTAGATAACGGGGAGCCGATGGATGTGGTATATCTGGATTTCCAGAAAGCCTTTGACAAGGTGCCACACAAAATGTTGCTGCATAAGATAAAGATGCATGGCATTAAGGGTAAAGTAGTAGCATGGATAGAGGATTGGTTAATTAATAGAAAGCAAAGAGTGGGGATTAATGGGTGTTCCTCTGGTTGGCAATCAGTAGCTAGTGGTGTCCCTTAGGGATCCGTGTTGGGCCCACAATTGTTCACAATTTACATAGATGATTTGGAGTTGGGGACCAAGGGCAATGTGTCCAAGTTTGCAGATGACACTAAGATGAGTGGTAAAGCAAAAAGTGCAGAGGATACTGGAAGTCTGCAGAGGGATTTGGATAGGTTAAGTGAATGGGCTAGGGTCTGGCAGATGGAATACAATGTTGACAAATGTGAGGTTATCCATTTTGGTAGGAATAACAGCAAACGGGATTATTATTTAAACGATAAAATATTAAAGCATGCCGCTGTGCAGAGAGACTTGGGTGTGCTAGTGCACGAGTCACAGAAGGTTGGTTTACAGGTGCAACAGGTGATTAAGAAGGCAAATGGAATTTTGTCCTTTATTGCTAGAGGGATGGAGTTTAAGACTAGGGAGGTTATGTTGCAATTGTATAAGGTGTTAGTGAGGCCACACCTGGAGTATTGTGTTCAGTTTTGGTCTCCTTACTTGAGAAAGGACGTACTGGCACTGGAGGGTGTGCAGAGGAAATTCACTAGGTTAATCCCAGAGCTGAAGGGGTTGGATTATGAGGAGAGGTTGAGTAGACTGGGACTGTACTCATTGGAATTTAGAAGGATGAGGGGGGATCTTATAGAAACATTAAAAATTATGAAGGCAATAGATATGATAGATGCGGGCAGGTTGTTTCCACTGGCGGGTGAAAGCCGAACTAGGGGGCATAGCCTCAAAATAAGGGGAAGTAGATTTAGGACTGAGTTTAGGAGGAACTTCTTCACCCAAAGAGTTGTGAATCTATGGAATTCCTTGCCCAGTGAAGCAGTTGAGGCTCCTTCATTAAATGTTTTTAAGGTAAAGATAGATAGTTTTTTGAAGAATAAAGGGATTAAGGGTTATGGTGTTCGGGCCGGAATGTGGAGCTGAGTCCACAAAAGATCAGCCGTGATCTCATTGAATGGCGGAGCAGGCTCGAGGGGCCAGATGGCCTCCTCCTGCTCCTAATTCTTATGTTCTTATGTTACTTACCAAGTTGTTCAAAGGCCTCCAGTTCTTCTTGTTCCCTCTCTGTTTCAAATAACAGAGATGTCAGTTTTAACCTCATCTGAACAAGGCTACACATAAAATCCAAAGTATAAGCCAATGCTATATTTGGATGTTTCATGAAGTATGAATTGGATATGGTGTAAAACCGAAACTTCTGGAAATTCTCGCCAAGTCATAATGCATCCGAGGAGAGAGGCAGAGTAAATGGGTGAATTTTCTGAAAGTTGGAAAGGCTCCGTGGCATGGGAGCCAAAATCTGGAAATTCCACTTCTGAACCCAGCACCCACTATTTTCGCTGGGGGATTTATTGGGGGTTTTTTGGGGGTGAGGGAGTGGGCAAAGAATGGAACAGGGTATGAAGTATTTATTACATCTATGGTTTATGGAGGCAGCAGCAGATTTAAAAGTGCAACTTCTTTCAAACAATTATGATCATCCGGATTTCTGAAACACGATTCAATAGCTATAAAAGAGAAAGTTCAAAACTTAACAGAGTTCTGTGCAGGGGTAATGTGCACCTTGGCGCATGTAAAGTGGATATTATCTTTGGAACTGTCAAGTCGTTCCAATACCCTTTCCTTTAAATTAAAAAAACAGCCAGTTTTCAGTTGAAAAAAAAAATCAGTGCTTGCAATTTCAGTTGGTTGATGTTGAAGAAGCTCAATGGTTATCATTATAGCATTAATTCTCTTTTATTACTTCCATGATCCTTTTTTTTGAAGAAGGGATTAAGTACTTGAAGGGAATCAAATGTACTGCATATGCATGTGTCAGCAATAGTTGATTTTAATATCGTGAGGTCTGTAATATACACTTAGAACTTTATTTTATTAATCTTAGCATAAGGGTAGCATGGCCGCACAGTGGTTAGCACGGTTGCTTTGCAGTGCCAGGGTTCCGGGTTCAATTCCCGATTGAGTCACTGTCTGTGCGGAGTCTGCACGTTCTCCCTGTGCCTGCGTGGATTTCCTCTGGGTGCTCCGGTTTCCTTCCATAAGTACTGAAGGACCTACTGTTAGGTGAATTGGACATTCCGAATTCTCCCTCTGTGTACCTGAACCGGTGCCAGAGTGTGGCGGCAAGGTGATTTTTCCAGTAACTTCATTTTAGTTTTAATGCAAGCCTACTTGTGACAATAATAAAGGTTATAATTATTATTAGATCTTAAGGACTTCCCATGGTGGATAGCCTGACATGGATAAAGTGAACAACTCTTCAGAGAGCAGGCACAGCCACGATGAGCCTTCTTCTGTGTTGTTAATTCTCATAATTACAGGAACTGTTGGGCTTAAGTTGAGAAGCTACTGTAAGACATGTTATGGGTGATGAAGTCAAAGATAAATAAATATGCATAATGAAGTATATTTACCAATATTAAAAGGCATCATTTTTTATTAAACCAAATGCATGTGGCTTAAAAAAATGACACTACAGCAATATCTGTATCTGATGAGTGATTTTCATTAAAAAACATTGATTTAGATTAGCAGTGGGCTATTCAGTATTGAAAACAATTCCAAACTGTTTTTACATCAAATCTTATTTCAATATGTTACTTACCAAGTTGTTCAAAGGCCTCCAATTCTTCTTGTTCCCTCTCTGTTTCAAATAACAGAGATGTCAGTTTTAACCTCAATGATCAAAATACCTCAACAAGGCTACAAATAAAATCCAAAGTATAAGCCAATGCTATGTTTTTTTTTCTATTAATTCGGAGTACCCAATTGATTTTTTCCAATTATGGGACAATTTAGCGTGTTCAGTCCACCTACTTTGCACATCTTTGTGTTGTGGGGGCAAAACCCACGCAGACACGGGGAGAATGTGCAAACTCCACACGGACCCAGAGCCGGGATCGAACCTGGGGCCTCGTCACCCTGAGACTGCAGTGTTAACCACTCCGCCACCGTGCTGCCCAAGCCAATGCTATATTTGGATGTTTCATAAAGTATGAATTGGATATGGTGTAAAACCGAAACTTCTGGAAATTCTCGCCAAGTCATAATGCATCCGAGGAGAGAGGCAGAGTAAATGGGTGAATTTTCTGAAAGTTGGAAAGGCTCCGTGGCATGGAAGCCAGAATCTGGAAATTCCACTTCTGAACCCAGCACCCACTATTTTCGCTGGGGGATTTGTTGGGGTTTTTTCGGGCAGGGGGGGGTTGGCAAGGAATGGAACAGGGTATGAAGTATTTATTACATCTATGGTTCATGGAGGCAGCAGCAGATTTAAAAGTGCAACTTCTTTCATACAATTTTGATCATTCGGATTTCTGAAACACGATTCAATAGCTATAAAAGAGAAAGTTCAAAACTTAAGAGTTCTGTACAGAGGTATTGTGCCCCTAGTGCATGTAAAGTGGATATCATCTTTGGAACTGTCATGTCATTTCAATACCCTTGCCTTTAAATAAAAAAACACAGCCAGTTTTCAGTTGAAAAAAAATCAGTGCTTGCAATTTCAGTTTATTTATGTTGAAGAGGCTAGATGGCTATCATTAGAGCATTAATTCTCTTTGATTGCTTCCATGATCCATTTTTTTGAAGAAAGGATTAAGTACTTGAAGGGAATCAAATGCATTGCAGACGCATGCATCAGTAATAGTCGTTTTTAATATTGAGAAGTCTGTAATAGACATTTGGAACTTCATTTTATTCATCTTAGTATAGGGGTAGCATAGTGGTTAGCACTGTTGCTTTATAAGGCCAGGGTTCCGGGTTCAATTCCTGATTGGGTCACTGTCTGTGCAGAGTCTGTACGTTCTCCCTGTGTCTGTGTGGGTTTCCTCCGGGTGCTCCAGTTTCCTCCCACAAGCCCCGAAAGACGTACTGTTAGATGAATTGGATATTCTGAATTCTCCCTGTGTACCCGAACAGGCGCCGGAATGTGGCGAGTCAGGGATTTTCCCAGTAACTTCATTTCAGTGTTAATGTAAGCCTACTTGTGACAATAACAAAGATTATTATTATTAGACCTTGAGGACTTCCCTTGGTGGGTAGCCTGGCATGGAGGGTGTAAGGACAAAAAGTGGTGGGTGGTGGAGCACGGGTTAGAATGAGCTGGCAGAAACATGGCAGAGGGACTATAAGGCCCATGGGGATCATGGGTTTGCATGCATTGACACTGTTGGCATTGAGGATCTGAAGAGCCATGGATGGGCTGTTTGGGGGAATAAGGTGGCATGACTTGACTTGGATGCAGAAGGAGGCTTGTGTGGATGTGAGGGGTAAAGGCTTCGGGACTGTTTTTAGTTTTACTGTATTTTTTTAACCACTGTGACAACATTCCAGCGTATTTAGGTTATTCTTTTTAAATAGCCTACTTGAGGACGTTGCGGTCCCAGTGGCAAAAGCTAATTAAGGAAAGTCAGCATGGCTTTGTAAGGGGAAAGTCATGCCTCACAAATTTGATTTGAGTTTTTTGAAGGGGTAATTAAAAAGGGAGATGAGGACAGTGCAGTTGATGTTGTCTACGTGGACTTTAGTAAGGCCTTTGACAAGGTACCGCGTGGTAGGTTGTTGCAAAAGGTTAAATCTCACAGAATCCAGGGTGAGGTAGCCAATTGGAGACAAAATTGGTTTGGCGGCTGAAGCCAAAGCATGGTTGTGGAGGGTTGTGTTTCAAACTGGAGGCCTGTGACCAGCAGTGAGCCTCAGGGATCGGTGCTGGGTCCACGATATATATTAATGATTTGGATGAGAATTTAGGAGGCATGGTTCGGAAGCTTGCCCATGACACCAAGATCGGTGGTATAGTGGGTAGTGTGAAGAAGATTATACAAGATTGCCAATGAATGGCAGATGGAGTTTAATTTGGATAAATGTGAGGTGATGCATTTTGGTCGATCAAATCAGGGCAGGATTTCTGGACACGAAACGTCAGCTCTTTTCTCTCCCTACAGATGCTGCCAGACCTGCTGAGATTTTCCAGCATTTTCTCTTTGGTTTCAGATTCCAGAAATTTGCTTTTATCAACTCATCAGACTCACTGAGTAGTCTCCAAAATAATCCTTTGGGTATCAGTTAGTTACTTAGGGCTTGGTAGCAGAATCTGCCACTGAGAATTAATTGACAATCGACTGTAAATATAGTCATCATAGGGCAAATAGAGTAATTTTCACCCCTTATTAAACTCATGCACTTGGTTTTTACCGTCTCCAAATTTGACTAGCCCCTCAGTGCTTTTGGCTGGCTGTCCCTTGTGCCATTAAGTTTTTGAACGTAGGTTCAAGTAGCTTCTGTGTATCCAATTCTCATTTTCATACTTACTCATGTCCTCAAGCTGTTGTTCCTCACGTTGTAATTTTTCTGTTTGAACACAGTAGAAATTTTTAGTTGCAATCTTAGTTAAAGTTAAATATACTGAATGATTACGTCAAAAAATAATTGTTTCGAACAAGTACGTATTCTCAATAAAAGGTGTTGTAGGGGTTTCTGTATTAGTTCGGGTATTCAGGGTTAGGGATGCTTTGGGGCACAGATTGGGAGAATTTTAACCTGGAGTAGAGTGTTTGGGAGATGTGGGAGAGGGTGTTTGAAAGTGGTAAAAATGTAAGCACGTCAGCAAGTAGACCTCAGCCTACCGACAGCCAGTGTGCTGTGGTGCTTGATGGCTTGAGAGAGGCAGGGGGTGCGATTCTCCAAAATGGAGAGAAGCAGCCGACGCTGGAGTGAAACCCGGAGTGTTTCACTCCGCTGTTCAGAGGCCGCTCCTCGCCCCCTATTCCCCCCCGGGGGGCGGGCTAGGAGCAGCGGTGCGCGAAACTCGGGCGCCGGGCCTTGATGCTTGCATCAAAGCAGCGCGCCGAGAATCACGCGGCCGGCAGCACCTACGTGGCGTCAGCCGCGCATGTGCAGGTTGGCAGGTGCCAACACGCGCATGCGCGGTTGCCGTCTTCCCCTCCGCTGCCCCGCAAGACATGGCGGCTTGATCTTCCGGGGCGGCGGAGGGAATATCTTGCCAAACAATTTCCTGTTGAATGGCCATAAAATCAAGGAGCATACATTAAAACTAGATACAAGAAGTAAGAAAGGAAGACAGCAGATCCCCAGATAAAACCCTCATGAGGCCCACGGGGTCCCAATTGATCTCCCCGTGGGGTACGGGAATTCGAGCTCCCCCACTGAGGGGCAAGCCTAACAGGTGGGGCAGTTGAAAGCTAGTCATAGAACATAGAACATTCCAGCGCAGTACAGGCCTTTCGGCCCTCGATGTTGCGCCGACCTGTGAAACCACTCTAAAGCCCATCTACACTATTCCCTCATCATCCATATGTCTATCCAATGATCATTTAAATGCCCTTAGTGTTGGCGAGTCCACTATTGTTGCAGGCAGGGCATTCCACACCCTTATTACGCTGAGTAAAGAACCTACCTCTGACATCTGTCCTATATCTATCTCCCCTCAATTTAAAGCTATGTCCCCTCGTGCTGGACATCATCATCCGAGGAAAAAGGCTCTCACTGTCCACCCTATCTAATCCTCTAATAATCTTTTATGCCTCAATTAAGTCACCTCTTAACCTTCTCTCTGACAAAAATAGCCTCAGGTCCCTCAGCCTTTCCTCATAAGATCTTCCCTCCATACCAGGCAACATCCTGGTAAATCTCCTCTGTACCCTTTCCAATGCTTCCACATCCTTCCTATAATGCGGCGACCAGAACTGCACGCAATACTCCAAATACGGCCGCGCCAGAGTTTTATACAACTGCAACATGACCTCATGGCTCCGAAACTCAATTCCTCTACCAATAAAAGCTAACACACCGTACGCCTTCTTAACAACCCTATCAACCTGGGTGGCAACTTTCAGGGATCTATGTACATGGACACCGAGATATCTGTTCATCCACACTACCAAGAATCTTACCATTAGCCCAGTACTCTGTCTTCCTGTTACTCTTTCCAAAATGAATCACTTCACACTTTTCTGCACTAAACTCCATTTACCACCTGTCAGCCCAGCTCTGCAGCTTATCTATGTTCCTCTGTAACCTGCAACATCCTTCCACACTGTCCACAACTCCACCGACTTTAGTGTCATCTGCAAATTTACTCACCCATCCTTCTACGCCCTCCTCCAGGTCATTTATAAAAATGACAAACAGCAGTGGCCCCAAAACAGATCCTTGTGGTACACCACTAGTAACTGAACTCCAGGCTGAACATTGCCCATCAACCACCACCCTTTGTCTTCTTCCAGCTAGCCAAATTTTGATCCAAACTGCTCAATCCCCCTGAATCCCATGCCTACGTATTTTCTGCAATAGCCTACTATGGGGAACCTTATCAAACACTTTACTGAAATCCATATACACCACATCAGCTGCTTTACACTCATCCACCTGTTTGGTCACCTTCTCAAAGAACTCAATAAGGGTTTGTGAGGCATGACCTACCCTTCACAAAACCGTATTGAAATCCCTAATCAAATTATTCCTTTCTGGATGATTATAAATCTTATTTCTTATAAACCTTTCCAAGACTTTGCCCACAACAGAAGTAAGGCTCACTGGCCTATAATTACCAGGGTTGTCTCTACTCCCCTTCTTGAACAAGGGGACAACATTTGCTATCCTCCAGTCTTCTGGCACTATTCCTGTAGACAATGACGACATAAAAATCAAAGCCAAAGGCTCTGCAATCTCCTCCCGAGCTTCCCAGAAAATACTAGGATAAATCCCATCCGGCCCAGGGGACCTACCTATTTCACACTTTCCAGAATTGCTAACACCTCCTCCTTATGAGCCTCAAGCCCTTCTAGTCTAGTAGCCTGCATCTCAGTATTCTCCTCAACAACATTGTCTTTTCCCTGCGTGAATACTGATGAAAAATATTCATTTAGCACCTCTCCTATCTCCTCGGACTCCAAGCACAACTCCCCACTACTGTCCTTGACTGGCCCTACTCTTACCCTAGTCATTCTTTTATTCCTGACATACCGATAGAAAACTTTAGAATTATCCTTGATCCGACCTGCCAAAGACTTCTCATGTCCCCTCCTGGCTCTTCTTAGCTCTCTCTTTAGGTCCTTCGTAGCTAACTTGTAACTCTCGAGCGCCCTAACTGAACCTTCACGTCTCATCTTGACATAAGCCTCCTCCTTCCTCTTCACAAGTGATTCAACTACTTTAGTAAACCACGGTTCCCTGGCTCAACCACTTCCTCCCAGCCTGACAGGTACAGACTTATCAAGGACACGCAGTAGCTGTTCCTTGCACGAACTGCACATTTCCATTGTGCCCATCCCCTGCAGTTTCCCTCCCCATCCGATGGGGAACCGGCACTTCAGATGGTCCCGGCTGGGACTGATGTACTGCACGCTGCGTTGTGCCTTGGTTTTATTTGACAGAATAACTGTGTGTTTAAGCCTTCTTGGGACACCTGTGCATATTATAAGCTCTAAAAAAAAGCTCCACTGTGATCTACATATAGATAAATTGAAGCATATGTTAAAAAGCGGATTTCGATCAATTAAAGTTGGCCAGAGATGTTGTGCAAGTGACTTTTTTTGATTAAATAAAATTGACACCAATGATCCATGAAAGGGAAGCTCAGACTTTGGCCTCCCTGTTTTAGACAAGCTGGTTTAGCTCACTTAGATATCCAGTTGGTTCATGATGCAGAGCAAGGTCAATCAGAGTGGGTTCAATTCCTGTACCGGCTGAGGTTATTCATGAAGACTCAACCTTAACTTCTCACCTGAGGTGTGGTGACCCCCAGGTTAAATCGCCACTAGTCAGCTCTCCCTCAAAGGAGAAAGCAGCCTATGGTGATCTGGGGCTATGGCGACCGTACCTTTATAACAAGCTGATCTGCTATGGCAGAGCCATGATGAAGAAAGAAGTTTTCAAGTATTTTGGCTGAAAGGTGAATATCAGTCAGGACACCAAGAAGAACTTCCCAGCTCTTTACGGGTTGCCTCATACCTTTTTAAAACGTACCTGGATGAGCACTCGGTACATCTTAACATTCGAGGATATGGGCCAAGTGCTGACAAATGGGATTAGTATTGGTAGATCAGGTGCCTTTCATGCGGCAGTGCAGACTTGATCTGTGATTCTGAAGTGACCAGTTTTCAGTGTAGGAAAGATGTCTTTGTTCTTCTTGGAATTTAGCAATATCTAATTTGTGCTGCGGGTTGAATTTGAGTCAAAGAATAAGGAAGATTACACAAAGAGTTGTCATAATAATCGAAATCTAAAACTTACCTTGTTCCTCGTGCATTTGTAGTTGAAGCCTTCTCCGCTCTATTGATAGAGAATAGAATTATACAATTGTATGGTTGCACATCATAGTAACTAGCTGTAGATTAAAGCTAAATTATAGCAATATCAAATAGCAATAATTAATATCATAAAGCATGATGCAATTTTACAAATATTCCTTGGCAGGATCATTCATATCCTTTAGATCTTGATAACATCTACATGGAATGTGACATCACCTTTCTTTGTTTAAATGTTTTACACAAAATCGGAGCCTCCTCTTTATGCAGGTTATGCTATGCTGTAGATGATTTTTGTTACAATCCCAGTTTGTGTTACTACTGGACGGGAAGGTCCCAGAATGGAACCCTGGGTCAAGTTTCATTTTATTTGAGAAAATTTGGATGGACAGTGTCATGTGAGAGTACCTTTAAGAAATGGATGTTTAAGCAATGCACCTTTAAGAAATTGAGCAGCTCATATTACTGAAGTGATGTCAGAGGGTGGGTGGAGCTGGGTTTTCAGCTCAGCCATTTTGCAGTGTTTAGGTTTTCAGTTTTGAGGAAGCGAGCTTGGGTGTGTCTGTGTTTGCAGTGAGCTGGATCTGCTGTGATCTCTGCCAGGAAAGACTATCTCTGAATCATTTGGGTGATTTAAACTCATAATAGTTAATGTCTTTAACCTGATGTGTTTCTGTTTAAAGGTGTTAAGTCTTTTGGAGGTTTGAAGGAACATTTTGAGGGATTATTTAGTGTTGTATTATTTTCGGGGTTATCTTTGAAGTAAGGGGTGTTAAGGGATCCAGTGTTTATTTAAAAAGGTTAAGTTGAATTCATGGAATAAACATTGGTTTGTGTTTAAAAACCCACGTGTCCATAATTGCAGTACCACACCTGGAGAACAAGCCGTGTGCTTCAAAAGCAACAATACATTAAAGGGAGAGGTTGGTTGAACTCCATGATACATTTTGGGGTTCTGAAAACGCCGCTCCCACAACAACAGGGTCACAAGACTGCCAATTAGCTTTTAACAAAAAAAAATTATTAAACATGAAAAGTTTGACTTTTTCACTCCAACTTATCTTCACAAATGTCCACCGACTCTAAAGGTGGCACAGGTTAAAAAATATATCTTATGTACAAGGTTTTCAGTAAACACTGTAAACCAACAGGCTACTAGTCAGGCAACATCCCTCTCTGAAACCAAATGGCAGATGCTACTCAGTCGGTCGTCAGTGGATTTCACCTCAAATTCCCTCCCCCAGATGATAGTCACACAAAGCTTCACTCTTTAAAATCTTCTTTCAAATAATGCTTTCCCTCAGTTGGGTTGGCAAGGATCTGGATCCAGGATTTCCAACTCTTTTGAGTATTCCTTTGTCATTTATAGGCGTGAAAACTCAGACTCTCACATAATCTCTCAGGAATTAAGCCACCAGTCGCTTCACAATTGCTTCAGCAATTGTTTCACATGCGCAGTAGGATATCACCAACCTTATAATTACTTCAAATGTCTCTGGCTTCTTGTGAGCCAACTTCACCAATTGCTTCACTTTTCCACTGTCCTTAACCTCAGTGAACAGTAAATCCCTGTTCCAGTTACTGTTTTACTTTTATTTCAATCTTCCTGTGAACCTCTCTTTTCATTGCCTCGTTTCTAGATCGGTACCTGCACTTTCCTGGCTCATGCACAGTCAGTTCCAACCCCTCACGATGCAGAGTTGCAGCACAGGTGAAATTAGATTTGCATTATATCCCAGGATTTGGTTGAGTTAAATTGACCACTGTCACCAGGTTTGTAAAATTTAAACACAATTAACCTTGTATTATCTACAGTATCTGATTAAACTGACAGTAAAATGTAACTAATATCCCTTTCCTAACTCTTCCCCCTTTCTGACGACCCACATTCTCTATACACACACACACAAATAAAACAGAAGATACAGAAGTCTGAAGACCCGCACATCCAGCTTCTTCCCCACAGCTACTGGACTCCTCAACGACTCTCCCTCGGACTGATCTGTTCCCTGTAAGAACACTATTCACGACGCCCTATGCTGCTCTTGTATTTGCTTTGTTTGGCCCCTTGTTCTGCACTGTAACCAATCACTGTTTGTCGATGTTCTCTGTTGATTATTCTTTTGTCTACTGTGTATGTACTGTGTACGTTCCCTCGGCCGCAGAAAAATATTTTTCACCGTATTTCGGTAGATGTGACAATAAATATCAATCAATCAAATATCGACATTCAATTCATCTTCCTAACCACTTGCTGTACCAGCTTACTGACATTTTAGTGATTCATGTAGGATCCTTAGATCCCGTTGTACCACCGAATTCTGCAATCTCTCCATTTAAAAGTACACTGGTGGGAGTCTCCGTCCGGAAGCCCTGCTGTCAGCAGTGGAATTCTCCATCCCGCCAGCCGGCCAATGGGGTTGCCCATTGTTGTCAGCCCCACACCGTCGGGATAATCCCCGGGCGTGGGTCGCTGCTGGCGCAACGGAGAATCCAGCCCACTGCTTTTGTCTTCTTCCTGCTGAAGTAGACAAATTCAATTTTCCAACATTATATTCCATCTGCCAAATGTTTGCCCACTCACTTAAATTTGTCTACATCTTTTTACAGACTCTCTATCTCCTTTTGCCGACTTACTTTCCTACCTAGCTTGGTGTACAAATTAAGTTATCATATTTTCGGCCCCCCTTCATCCAAATTATTGACATAAGACCATTAGACAGCGGAGCAGAATTAGGCCACTCGACCCATCGAGTCTGCTCCGCCATTCAATCATGGCTGATATTTTCTCACCCCTATTCTCCTGCCTTCTCCCCATAATCCCTGATCCCCTTATTAATCAAGATGGATTGTGAATAGTTGAGGCCCCGGAAGCTATCCATTTGTTCCATCTTGCCAATCCAACCAAGACCCGTTTTCCCCTATTCTCTCTTTACTGTTAGCTAACCGATCCTTTATCCACGCTATGACGTCACCTCTGACACCATGAGTAGTGGGATGCTCCGGTCCCATAGCCGCGTGTTTCACGATGACGCGCTATCTGTTGTCACGGGATTCTCTCTTACAGGCGCTTGTCAATGGGATTTCCCATTGAAGTCACCCCACACAACCAGGAAACCCATGTGTGCTGCCAGTGGGGACTGAAAATCCAAACAGCCGGAGAATTATGACCCATGTGTTCTTTGATTTGATTTGATTTATTATTGTCACAAGTATTAGTATACAGTGAAAAGTATTGTTTCTTGCATGCTGTACAAACAATGCATACCGTCCATAGGGAAGGAAGGAGAGACTGCAGAATATAATGTTACAGTTATAGCAAGGTGTAGAGAAAAGATCAGCTTAATATGAGGTAGGTCGGGAAGAAGCTGTTCTTGAGTCGGTTGGTACGTGACCTCAAACTTTGGTATCTTTTTCCTGACGGAAGGAGGTGGAAGAGAGTATGTCCCGGGGTGCGTGGGGGTCCTTAATTATGCCGGTTGCCTTTCTGAGGCAGCGGAAATTATAGAGTCTGGTGAATGTGATTCACACTATATATAGTTGTCAATATCACTCCATGTATATATGTTCGTTATCTACCCGTTGTAAGATCAATGCTGTATATAGTTGCTAATATAACTCCGTGTATATATGTTCACTATCCACCATTGTAAGTGCAATTGCACTATCCGACCACCAGGGGGAGTTGCTCTGGGAGTACTCGAGAGTTTGTACTGGGCCCCTCCCTTGGCTCCGCCCAGGACTCCTCCCCCTGGGACCGATGTATAAAGATCAGTGCCTTAGAGCCAGCCTGCCATTTCACCTGAAGTTCAACGACGAATAGGCTGGCTCTATTGTAAGTGTATTAAAGCCTCTGTTCAGATCCAACTACACGTGTTTGCTGAATTGATGGTTCCATCAATTTAATACACTTAAGAAGCTGCCGAAGTAAAGCATGGAATCCGCTCTAAAACCAGGACGTCTAGAACTCGATCCGCAGGATGCAGAGGCGAAAGAAACCTTCTGCCACTGGCTGAAATGTTTTAAGGCCTACCTGGCCGAAATCAGCACCGCTGAAACTACGGAGGAACAAAAGCTCAGCCTACTGCACGCGAGGGTAAGCCACAGAATTTCTACACAATTAAATCCAGCCGGTTCCTACACCGCAGCGCTGGCGATTTTGGACAAAATGTATATTAGGCCCATGAACGAGGTCTTTGCCCACCATGTGTTCACGACTCGCCGACAACTAGTTACTGAAACTTTAGCTGAATTTGCATGCGAGTTGAACAATCTCTCAAATGACTGCAATTACCAGGCTGTAACCGGGGCCGAACATAGGGAGCTTGCTGTGCGGGATGTTTTTGTAGCGGGCCTTCGATCTAGCTATGTACGCCAGAGACTATTAGAAATGGGGCCCAGGGCTTAGAGACTACCGTAGAGGCTGCTATCATGATGGAAGTTTCCTTCCGCAGCCTCAACTCGTTTCCCGCGGACCCCGCTAACCCTGCATGGGCCCCCGACCTGAGGACCCCCCAAGCCTGTGCCGCAAGGCCCCCCAGCTATCGCGCTGCCACAGCCGGTCGCCCTACTATCCCAGTCAACTACTCAAGCTATCCTGCTGCTCCAGCTAATTACTCAGCTTCCCCAGCCAGCTACTCAGCTCGCCAAACCAGTTATTCAACTGCTCCAGCCTGCCACTATTCAGCTCCCCAAACCAGTTATTCAACTGCTCCAGCCTGCCACTACTCAGCTCCCCAAACCAGTTATTCAACTGCTCCAGCCTGCCACTATTTAGCTCCCCAAACCAGTTATTCAACTGCTCCAGCCTGCCACTATTCAGCTCCCCAAACCAGTTATTCAACTGCTCCAGCCTGCCACTATTTAGCTCCCCAAACCAGTTATTCAACTGCTCCAGCCTGCCACTATTCAGCTCCCCAAACCAGTTATTCAACTGCTCCTGCCTGCCACTTCTGTGGACAAAGCCAGCACCCACGGCAGCACTGCTCAGCCCGATCCGCGACCTGCAGCAGCTGCGGGAAGAAAGGCCACTATGCTAAAGTGTGCCTCAGCAGAAGGGCCCCAGCCCTCAACACCCCAACAGTCCAAAAAACATCGCCCCCAGCACCAGCAGGCCCGCGGGGCCCGAAACGCTGCGGCCTACGCTCAGGCTCCGCCCCCTCCCGCCTCGTGCGATCCATGGGGGCCGCCATCTTGGCAAACCTCCACCATGCGGCCGGCCACGTGCGAATCATGGGGGCCGCCATCTTGGACGCCATCTTCATCACCACCCTCCACGTGCAATCCACGGGCCCTAGCTGCATACCCAGACTCAAACAACTCGTCGGAGGAGTACGACCTCCCCGGACAGTCACCACATGGCCCGCAACTCAGCGCAGTGTTCCTGCATCAAGCTTGCCAGAATGCAGCGGCATCTACTCGACAGGACGCCCAATCGGAAGAATTCGACTCCCCTGGGCACCCACCACGCGGCCCGCAACTCAACGCGGTCACCATCGACCAATCTCGCCCCAAGCATCTGAGAAATTCGATGACGGAGGTCCAGATCAACGGGTACAACACGTCGTGCCTCTTCGACTCCGGGAGCACAGAGAGCTTCATACACCCAGAGCTGGTAAGACGCTGTTCCCTCCCTATTTATCCCATCAACCAAACTATCGCCCTCGCTTCGGGCTCCCATTCCATCCAAATCCAAGGCCGCACTACAGCAACGCTAACGATTCGAGGCGCTAGCTATTCCAAATTTAAACTGTATGTCTTGCCCAACCTCTGCGCGCCACTCCTCTTAGACTTGGATTCCCAATGTAATCTCAAGAGTCTCACCCTCAGCTTCGGCGGGCCCCTGCCCCCACTCACTATCTGCAGCCTCGCCACGCTGCGCATCGCCCCCCCCTCCTCTCTTCGCCAACCTCACCCCGGATTGCAAACCGGTAGCCACCCGCAGCAGGCGGTACAGCCTGCAGGATAGGGTATTTATCAGAACGGAGGTCCGAAGGCTGCTCAGTGAGGGAATCATAGAGGCCAGTAACAGTCCCTGGAGAGCTCAGGTGGTGGTCGTCAAGACCGGGGGAAAATTCCACATGGTCGTCGATTATAGCCAGACCATCAATCGCTTTATGCTCCTAGACGCGTATCCCCTCACCAGAATCGCAGACATGGTAAACCAGATCGCCCAATATCGGGTATTTTCCACGGTGGATCTGAAGTCTGCATACCACCAGCTCCCAATCCGCCTGGAGGACCACCACAACATGGCATTCGAGGCCGATGGCCGCCTCTTCCATTTCCTCCGGGTTCCCTTCAGCGTCACTAACGGGGTTTCGGTGTTCCTACGAGCAATATATCGAATGGTGGACCAGTACGGGCTGTGGGCCACGTTTCCGTATCTGGATAATGTTACCATCTGCGGCTATGACCAGCAGGACCACGACGCCAACCTCCACCGTTTTCTCCAGACGGCCCAAAAATTAAACCTTACATATAACAAGCAGAAATGCGTGTTCCGCACAAACAGACTAGCCATCCTCGGCTACGTCGTGGAGAATGGAGTCCTGGGCCCAGACCCGGACTGCATGCGCCCCCTCTTAGAATTCCCCCTCCCCCATGGCCCCAAGGCCCTCAAACGGTGCTTGGGGCTCTTTTCGTACTACGTCCAGTGGGTCCCCTAATATGCGGACAAAGCCCACCCACTCTTCAAGGCCACACTATTTCCCCTGTCTGCTGAGGCGCGCCAAGCCGTCAGCTGCATCAGGGACGACATCGCCAAAGCAGCCATGCGGGCGGTGGATGAACCCACTCCCTTTCAGGTTGAGAGCGACGCCTCAGAGGTAGCGCTAGCAGCCACTTTAAACCAAGCAGGGCGGCCCGTTGCATTTTTCTCCCGTACCCTATCCGCTTCAGAACTCCGACACTCCTCAGTCGAGAAGGAAGCACAAGCCATCAGTGGAGGCTGTCCGACACTGGAGGCACTACCTCGCAGGTAGGAGGTTCACCCTAATTACCGACCAATGGTCGGTCCCCCTTCATGTTCGACAACTCGCAAAGGGGCAAAATTAAAAATGACAAAATTCTTTGGTGGAGGATTGAACTCTCCACCTACAATTACGATATCAAATATCGACCGGGGAAGCTCAACGAGCCCTCGGATGCCCTATCCCGCGGGACATGCGCCTGCGCGCAAATCAGTCGCCTAAAGGCCATCCACGATGACCTCTGCCACCCAGGGGTCACCCGGCTCGCCCACTACATCAGAGCCCAAAACCTGCCTTTCTCCAACGAGGAGGTAAAAGCGGTCACCAGGGACTGTCCGATCTGTGCGGAGTGCAAACCGCACTTCTATAGACCAGACAGGGCCCACCTGGTCAAGGTTTCTAGGCCCTTTGAACGCCTTGTGATCGATTTCAAAGGGCCACTCCCCTCCACTAACAAAAACATTTACTTCCTTAACATTATTGACGAGTTCTCCTGATTCCCCTTCGCCATCCCATGCCCCGATATGACCTCCCACACAGTCATTAGGGCCCTGCATAGTGTCTTCACCCTGTTCGGTTTCCCCAGCTACGTGCACAGCGACCGGGGTGCATCCTTTATGAGCGACGAGCTGCGTCAGTACCTGCTCGACAAGGGCATCGCCTCGAGCAGGACTACCACTTACAACCCCAGGGGGAACGGACAGGTGGAGAGGGAGAACGCGACGGTCTGGAAGACCGTCCTACTGACCCTCAGGTCCAGGAAGCTCCAAGTTTCCCAATGGCAGGAAGTCCTCCCTGACGCGCTCCACGCAATTAGATCCCTCCTGTGTACAGCTACCAACCAAACCCCCACGAGCGGCTCTTCATTTTTTCCAGGGGCACTAGCACAGGGGTCTCACTTCCGGTGTGGCAGAGGACGCCAGGCCCGGTTCTCCTAAGGAAGCACGTCAGGGCGCACAAGACCGACCCCATTGTTGAAAAGGTGCGCCTGCTTCATTCCAACCCACAGTACGCATTTGTTGAGTTCCCGGACGTTCGCCAGGACACAGTATCCCTCCGGGACCTGGCACCAGCTGGATCCAGCCCCCCATCTACCCCCACCGAGGAACTCCTTTCCCCGTTCCCTATGCGGCCGCCCCCTTGCGCCCCCGATTCTGCGAGCTCACCCCACCAGTCCCGAGCGCCAGCACCAGTCCGCCCCCCACGCCCCCCCCGTCTCCATTCGACCAGGAGGTGTATGAGGCTCGGACAATACTCGCCCCGGAGCCGGCAACCGTACCCCAGACCTCGACGTCCGCCCAGCCACCGCAAGAGGCTGCAACCCCGGTGCTCCGCAGATCAAAACGGACAATTCGTCCACCGGACAGACTGACCCTTTGAGCCATCACCCCCGCCGGACTTGGTTTTTTTAACAGGGGGTGAATGTGGTGAATGTGATTCACACTATATATAGTTGCCAATATCACTCCATGTATATATGTTCGTTATCTACCCATTGTAGGTGCAGGTGCACTATCCGACCACCAGGGGGAGTCGCTCTGGGAGTATGCGAGAGTTTGTACTGGGCTCCCTTGGCTCCGCCCAGGACTCCTCCCCCTGGGACCCATGTATAAAGATCAGTGCCTTAGAGCCAGCCTGCCATTTCACCTGAAGTTCAACGACGAATAGGCTGGCTCTATTGTAAGTGTATTAAAGCCTCTGTTCAGATCCAACTACACGTGTTCGTTGAATTGATGGTTCCATCAGAGTCAATGGATGGGGGGCTGGTTTGCGTGATGGACTGGGCTACATTCATGACCTTTTGTAGTTTCCTGCGATCTTGGGCAGAGCAGGCTCCATACCCAGCTGTGATACAATCGAAAGAATGCTTTCTATGGTGCATCTGTAGAAGTTGGTGACGGTCACAGCTGACATGCCAAATTTCCTCAGTCTTCGGAGAAAGTAGAGTCGTTGGTGGGCTTTCTTAACTATAGCGTCGGCATGGGGGGACCAGGACAGGCTGTCGGTGATCTGTACACCTAAAAACTTGAAGCTTCTTATCTTGTGTAGTAACGTTTAGTGTGGCACCTTGTCAAATGCCTTCTGGAAACCCAAGCACACCACATCCACAGGCTCCCTTTGCCCACCTTGCTTGTTACTTTCTCAACAGACACTAAGAAATTAATAAAACACTTTTCCCTTCTTTCAGAGACCCACGTTGACTCTGCCTGAACAAATTAGGACTTTCTAAGTATCCTGCTGCAACCTCTTTTAATAATGGATTCTTGCAATTTCCCCCACAACAGATGCTAGGCTATCTGACCTCTAGTTTGGTCATCTAGTGCATATGTTCACACATGTAGTGATATGCATCACTGTATATACACAAGGGGTTAAGGTGAATACACTACAACTAAGTAACAACTAGAGGGAGCACCAGAGATGTATATATGCATAGACAAACAGGAAGTAACCTCTCTCCCTTCACAGGAATGGCAGCTGGTGAGCAGGACACAGACAGGCAGCTCAGATGTAACATAGTATAAGCGCTGGAGAGAGAACGAACTCACAGAAATAAAGCATCGACTTCAACTGTAAGACTACGAGCTTTATTCAGACACAAGGAATAATACATGGTACCAGGACCAAGTGACTTCAGAACGCTTACTAGAAAAGTTACACAAGAGGCAGACAAAGCACGATCGAAAACAGAAGAAAATTCGGACGTGGGGAGATTTCTCTGAGTCCATGCAACTCGTTGGAACTCCACCGCAGCTGAAAACAACCGGTAATTTAAGTCATAGATGGAAAATCTTTAAACAAATGTTTGAACTGTATATCGTAGCTAATGAGTTGAGTGCAGCCTCAGAAGAAATTAAAATAGCACTTCTCCGAGCAGGACATGAAGCTAGAGAAATCTATAACTGCTTTAATTACTTGAAAGGTGAAGACAACACCAAATTAGAAGCAATACGTAAAAAAAATTAAGATTACTGTAACACCAGTAGCAATGCAGCTTTAAGACATTCAATGCTCAGAGACCAAATTGCACAGGGGATGAGTGAGACGAAACTCAAACAATCATCAGAACAGAAAGGTTTAATGCTGGAAATCACGATTGACAAGTGCAGATCGCAACAAAAAATAACTTTAAGTTTTTAACAAGAAAAAACGGCAAAAAGTTATTTTCCACGTGTCTGAGGAAGTTAAAATGACGTCTGAGCACATTTTAAACTCCCCGGCTGGGGACCAAAAGATGCAAATCTGGGTCTGTGCATACGCAGGAAACAGCAGCCGCGCTTGTACAATTGAAACAAGACGTTTTTGATTCAGATCATTCTGTGCATGTGCAAGCCGCGCATGTGCAATTGAAAAAAGAGATTTTGGGTGCAGATCATTGCAACTTGCGTATGCGCAGTTGAATGCATGCGCAGTTTACGTAAAAGCGCACAGTAAAGGAAAAGCGATTTGCGCATGCACAATCCATTCCTACGCTTTATGTCATGAGTGTCATGATGTCAGAGGCCCTGGACCACGCCCACTTAAAGGGGAAATGTCCGAATATTGAAAAAACGTGTTTTTTCACCTGGAAAGACAAAACAATGCCTGAACTTCTACCAACAGTTAAAAATGACCTCCGCAGCACCCTGGAACAAGCAGCTTGCTTGTGAAGAGCACAGTGTCAAATCCGAAACCAAAGAAGATGATTTGCTCATTGAACATGAAGAGCACGATGACAAATCCGAAACAAAAGAAGATGATTTGTTTATCGAAGAATACTACTCAGTCATGGCTGAGTTATTCGGATATGATGATCATAAAAGCATCAGCGCCATGGTTGAAAAGCTCAACACGACTATACCCATGGTGGATGAATCCAATACCATGATGCAATGGCAGATAGTCGATACATTGGATGACAGCAACCTGTCAAATACCCAAGAAGAAAATTATGCCACACAGCGAGTACTGAACGACTCCGCTGGGAGAGCACAGATCGACTCCACAGAAAGACCACTGCACCACTCCACACAGAGAGTGATGAAAGACTCAACAGAGAGAGCGATACAAGCCTCCACAGAGGGTTCGTGGACAGACTCCACAATGGAAGCAACTCAAGACTCCATAGCCAAGTCCATGCATGAACAAGGCCATGAAGGTGTATCAACCTTATCTGAGCAACCAGCAGCAGACTATGAAAGTCTACCAAGCTCACCTGAACAACAAAAAGACTATGACAGTCTACCCATCTTATTTGAGCCACCAGAGGAAGACTATGACAGTCTACCCAGCTTATTTGATCCATCAGAGGAAGACTATGAAAGTCTACCCAGCTCATTTGAGCCACCAGAAGAAGACTATGAAAGTCTACCCAGCTCATTTTACCACCAAAAAGACACTGAATGTCTACCCACTGTATGTGAGACAAGTGATGAAGAAATCACAATTCCCATACAAGGTGTGCAAGATCATAGCGAGACTGACAGATCTCAGCTCGTATGTACAGAAACACTCAACAATCAAAGTGAAACTACTCTTGAGATCACGCCAATTAAAACCTCATCTACTCTAACCTATCCCCAAGAAAATGAAACTTTGAAGATTTTGACTCCAGAAGAGGAGCATCAAGAAATCAATGATGATTCAAGTGAACCAGAAATGACTCCAGAAGAGGAGCACCGATGAATCAAAGGAGGAATCACATCAACCACAAAGGAGTGATGTCACCAAGATCAAAGCAACATCAGATCATTCACACAATCCTCAAGAAGAAATGCTCAATGAAACATCAGATACCACAAAGGACACTGACACAAATTACTTTGAGAAGGACTCAAATTATCCACACGGAACAGTCATTGAGCGCAATAAGAACAAAAAAAGCCACAAGAAGCACAACAGAATCAAGAACAACAACAGCAACAACAAAAACAACAAGAAGCACAACAAGAACAACTACAGGCACAACAAAAACTACAAGCACGACCGACAAAAACAACAAGAACAACAACAAAAACAACAAGAAGAAGCATAGCAAAGGCAACAACAGCAACAACAAGCATGACAAAAACAACAAGAACAATGGAAACAACAAAGACAGAAACGACAAAAATGACAACAATGAAACAACAACTTGTACAACATGGTACAACTCTGCACATGAAGGACAATGTAACAGCACAGCTCAAAACAATGGCAAGAGTATAAACATACCATGGCATGACAACGAATCTTACAAATTCAAATTTGCTCCACTACAAACAAGCAAACCAGCTTCCAAGGCAGAACCTGTACCCCAGATCTCTTTGTTCTGTAATTCTCCCCAATTCCCTACCATTAACTGAGTAGGTCCTGCCCTGATTTGATCTACCTCACATTTATCCAAATTAAACTCCATCTGCCATTCATCGGCCCACTGGCCCAATTGGTCAATATCTTGTTGCAATCTCATATAACCTTCCTTATCCACTATGCCACCAATCTTGGTGCCATCTGCAAACTTACTAACCATGCCTCCTACATTCTCATCCAAATCATTAATATATATAACAAATAAAGTGGACCCAGCACCGATCCCTGAGGCTCACCGCTGGTCACGGGCCTCCAGTTTGGAAAATAACCCTCTACAACCACCCTTTGGCATCGGTCGCCAAGCCAATTTTGTCTCCAAGTGGCTAGCTCACACTGAATTCCATGAGATTTAACCTCTTGCAACATCCTCCCACACGGTACCTTATCAAAGGCCTTGCTAAGGTCCATGTAGACAACGTTGACTGCACTTCCCTCATCTACCTTCTTGGTTACCCCTTCAAAAAACTCAATCAAATTTGTGAGACATGACTTTCCCCTTACAAAGCCATGGTGACTTTCCCTAATTAGTCCTTGTCTGTCTAAATGCCTGTAGATCCTGTCCCACAGAATACCTTCTAACAATTTACCCACTAAAGAAGTAAGGCTAACCGGTCTGTAGTTCCCAGGCTTATCCCTATTGCCCTTCTTAAACAAGGGCACAACATTTGCTACCCTCCAATCTTCAGGCACCTCTCCTGTGGCTGTCATTGATTTAAATATCTCAGCTCGGGGGCCGGCAATTTCCTCCCTAGCCTCGCACAACGTCACGGGATACATTTCATCAGGACCTGGGGATTTATCTATCTAAATTTGATTTAATACCTCCAGCACCTCCTTCCCTGTAATATGTACACTCCTCAAGACATCACTTTTTATTTCCCCAATTTCCCTAACATTCCTGTCTTTCTCAACAGTAAATACTGCCGAGAAACATTCATTTAGGATCTCTCCCATCCCTTGCGGATCTGCACAGAGATGACCTTGTTGATCCTTAAGAGGCCCAACCCTCTACCCCATCACCCTTTTACCCTTTATGTATCTGTAAAAGCTCTTTGGATTTTCCTTTGCCTTATCTGCCAAGACAATCTCATGTCCCCTTTTTGCCCTCCTGATTTCTCTCTTAACTCTACTCCGACAAGCCCTATACTCTTCCAGGGATCCACGATCCCAGCTGCCTATGCATGTCATATGCCTCTTTCTTCCTTTCACCAGGGCCTCGATATCCTGAGTCAGCCTGGGTTCCCGTCTTCTACCAGCCTCACCCTTCACTCTAAGAGGAATGTACTCACCCTGAACTCCAGTTAACACCTTTTTGAAAGACTCCCACTTCCCAGCTGTCCCCTTGCCTACAAATAGGCAACCCAAATCAACTTTTGAAAGTTCCTGCCTGATACCCTTGAAATTGGCCTTTCCCCAATTTAGAATTTTAACTTTTGGGCCGGAACTATCATTCTCCTCAGCTATCTTAAAAGTAATGGAATTATGGTCACAAAGTGATCCCTCACTAACACTTCCGTTACCTGCCCTTCCTTATTCCACAAGAGGAGGTCAAGTTTTGCCCCCTCTCTAGTCGGGCCACCCACATATTGAATGAGGAATTCTTCCTGAATACACTCGACAAATTTCTTTCCATCCAAATCCCTTGTGCTTTGGCCGTCCCACTTAATGTTGGGAAAGTTAAAGTCCCCAACTATTACCACCCTATTTTATGGCAGCTATCTGTAATCTCTTTACATATTTGCTCCTCAATATCCCGCTGACTATTTGAGGGCCTATAGTACAGTCCTATCAAAGTGACCTCACCCTGCTTATTTTTCAGTTTGACCCATATAGACTCAGTGGGAGAACCCTCGGATATATCCTCTCTCTGTACTGTTGTGATGCTGTGCTTAATCAAAAATGCAACTCCCCCTCCTCTCCTATTGTATACACCTCTGCCACTGTGCAGCAGTGATGGTGGGAGTGAATGTCTAAGGTAATGGATAGGGTGCCGGTCAAGCATGCTGTTTTGTTTTTTGACCTAGATGACGTTGGGCTTCTTGAATATTTTTGGAGCCGTACTCGCCCAGGCAAGTGAAGAGTTTCCCAACACATGAAAGATGTTTTTCAAATTTCCATCCCAGATATATTTTCAAGCCGTCATTGGTGATGTATTATATATTTTTGCAGGAATATTGAGATGGACTTTACTGGTCCTCTGTGTGGTAGTCACCACTGATGTATATATAGGATGTTGATAGAGGTGCTTTACGGTAAGGCCCCTGTACTACAGGTACGGTGGGGGGGGGGGGGGGGGGGGAATATCCCTGCGTGCTGGCTCCGCCCAGTAGGTGGAGTATAAATATGTGTGCTCCCCGTACAGCAGCCATTTAGTCAGCTGCTGTCGGAGGCCACACATCTCAGTGTAATAAAGCCTCAATTACATCCCACTCTCGTCTGTGCGTAATTGATAGTGTATCACTCTGAGAATGGACTGTGAGGCGGGAGGGCTCAACAAAAGGCTGCAGGAGGTGTTGGGAAGGGAGCCTGAAATCGTCCTACTCCCATAGGATTTTCTCAACAATCGGTACTTCAGCACTGTGGCTCTTCGCTGACTGTAGACAATTAACCACTTTAACCAATTAGTTGGCCCATGTTTGCATTTTAGCAGCATTGCGTGGGGCTGCCGCTGTGTTGGGATACCTCCAGGTAAACCATGTTTCATGTATAAGGACAGTAGCCTTCCTCAGCGTCTATTTCTGTGAGATGATTTATTGAACTGATCTTAAAATATCTGCCCTCAGTAGCCTCATAGAACATAGAACATACATGGCATAAGCATTTGACTATTGAAAGCCAGAGTTAGGACATCATTTCAAAACATGACATTGACCTTTTCATCTCAAACAAAAGATACAATCAGCCCTCTTTTCCAAAAGAGATATTTGCATGCACGATCCTGTGTGATTTTGAGTTGCCCAGGTTTCCCACTGAACCCCACCATATATTAGCACATTGTTCCACTAGTCATTTGCTGCACACGTATTTCACACATCATCTTTAAATTAACAGGAAACACATGTGAGTTGACATTGGCTGTTCTTCTGCCTTGTCCAGAGAGTGTCATTTCCTTGGTCCTGGTTGCCTTTATGACTGTTGTTTTTCCACTGTGGCTGTTGTTGACCCGTGGACCTCTGGGATTAATGGTAGGTTCTGTTCTCAATACACCTTCATCCTGACCACCCAGTTGCTGTGAAGGAACAGTGTTTCTAGTTGTTCAGATATGGTTGTAGTTGCAATGGTATAAATAAGTCGTTCACTTACATTATATACGATCGAGATGAAAATTTCTTTGCACATGTGTCAGGTTTCCATGTGGCCTGACCCGTGATGAAAGTTTGCACCTTGACTGGCTCCCCAATGCTCAGCTCAAGTCATAGTTTGCCACTCCTGTCAAACTGAAATTGGGCTTTCTTCTGTCTTTTCACCTTGACATTTTCACTCATGCCAGTTTCTATTCTGGTCCCAGTAGCTTTTATTCCTTTTGGAAGAGTAGTTTGTGTATGGCATGGTATTAATCTCTGCACAGAACTACTTTCCTCACCTTCAATTGGTGTGTTTCTCCAATCAAGGATTGTCTTGTGTACTTGTGCTGTAGAAGGGTCAATGTACTTGAAATGTTAACTGTGCTTCTCTCTCCACCGATGCTGCCAGACCTGTTGTCTTTTTCACAGATTTTTCTGTTTTTATTGCCTTTCGGGGGTGATGTGCAGAGCTGAATTTCCCAGTCTTGTGATTTGGCTGATTTCTTCACTGAGGGCTATTGTCATACATCACAATGTCTGGAATGCCATACCGACTGAGGTGGACTTTTAGGCATTCTAACCCTTCTCCCATCATCACTGAAGTCAGCTGGTCAAACTCCCGGTGGTGAGAATGCTGGTTGAAACTGACCAGATAATCAGTTAATCACAGATCATCTGACCAGATAATCACAAAATGAAAAGGTCGACCCCCCAGCTTCATCCATGGTCTGTTTGGGATATCAGGCATCATCAATGGCTGTATGGGATATCAGGCATCATCAATGGCTCTCTCGCTTTTGTTTGCTTAATACTCGGCACACACACTGTACCGGCCAATACAGTCTTTCATAGAAACATTGAAAATAGAAGCAGGAAATACACACAATAATCTTTATTGTCACAGGTAGTCTCATATTAACGCTGCTGTGAAGTTACTGTGAAAAGCCCCTAGTTGCCACCTTCCAGCACCTGTTCAGGTACACAGAGGGAGAATTCAGAGGGCTGGAAGAACTGGCGTAAAAGGGCCACAAATTCCTAGTCTTGCAGGGGGCGAGCAGGGACCCGGGGTAGATCTCGCAGCTTTTGCTGCAGATACGGGCCCCACACTTCCGGGTCGGAGGCTGCGCATGCGCACGGCGACGGCCTCCATCGGCCGTGTCGTGCTCCATGGCGGACTCGGACCTCAGAGCTAGACCGTAAAAATAAACCCTCCGATCGGCCGCGCGCCCGACCCTGACCGCCTGCACAAACATTTCCCGAACGCCTAGAAACCCCTGCGATCGGTTTGCCCCGACCAGGGCAGCCACAGACTGAGTCTGCAGCCGCCACACTAATATCCCTACCGTCTGGACCACATTAGATCCACGTGGTCAGGACTTCGGCCGGTCAGGGGCAGAGAATGGCTGAGCGGGACTCTGGCAATGGCCCCAGGTAGGTCCGAGGCAGTGCGGCGTACTCCACGAGTATGGTACCGATTCCTTGCGGGAAAATGGATTCTCCCCCCCCCCCCCTCCCCGCGGTGGCTGTGGTTACGGCATTGGGGTGCAGAGAATCCAGCCCAGAATTTCCAATTCACCTAACAAGCGTGTCTTTCAGGATTTGTGGGAGGAAACCCACGCAAACGCAGGGAGAACGTGCAGACTCCGCACAGACAGTGACCCAAGCCGGGAATCGAACCTGGGACCTTGGCACTGTGGCGCAATGGTGCTAACCACTGTGCTACCGTGCTGCACGTCTTTGTACTCCTTTGGGATCTGTTCTATTGTCAATGGTTTTGTGTGTAATGACACGTTGTGAAGCTGTCAGGTTACCAGCGCTGGACGAACTGTACACAGTTATAAACAACAGAACACCCGGAGGTCTGGTTCATCGTGGCCGGAGACTTCAACAAGGCCAACCTCAAGAGTGTACTGCCAAAATTCCACCAGCACATCTCCTGTCCCACCAGGGCGACAACACTCTTGACCACTGCTACTCAAAAATCAAGGGCGCCTACCGTTCCATCCCCCGACCGCACTTTGGGAAATCAGACCATAAGACGGCGCTCCTTCTCCCGGCATACAAGCCGAAACTCAAGCGGGAGCATCCAGCTAAGAAGGCCGTGCAGTGCTGGTCCGAGGAAACAGAATAGCTCCAACATGACTGCTTCGAGACAGTGGACTCGTCCATATTTAAGAACTTAAATGAGTATGCCACCACCGTCACAGAGTTCATCAGTAAATGTGTGGACGACTGCGTGCCAAAGAAAGCAGTACATATGTTCCCCAACCGGAAACCATGGCTCAATCGGGAGATTGACAGGCCTTCCTACTGAGGGACAGGTCTGAGGCGTTCAAGGCAGACAACCCTGTCCTATACAAAAAATCCAGGTATGAATTCCGCAAAGCCATCCGAGATGCTGAGAGAGAATATCAGACCAAGCTAAAGTCACAGACTAGCGTTACAAACTCTCGGCGGTTGTGGTAAAGCCTAAACAACATAATGGGCTACAAAGCAAAGCTGAGCAGTATCTCTGGCAGCAGCGCACCCTTCCCCGATGAACTCAATGCATTCTATGCTCGGTTCGAGCAGGTAACCAACGATCCACTGTCGAGTGCTCCAGCAGCCCATAACTCACCCATTCCCACCATCACAGCTTCCAAAGTCAGATCGGCTTTCCTGAAAGTGAACCCTCGGAAGGCAACGTGTCCAGACGGGATCCCTGGTCGTGCACTCAGAGCCTGCGCGGACCAGCTGACAGATGTGTTTGCGGACATCTTTAACCTGTCCCTACTCCACTCTGAGGTCCCACCTGCTTCAAGAAGACTACCATCATACCAGTACCAAAGAACAACCAGGCAACGTGCCTCAATGACTACCATCCAGTGGCCCTGCCTTCAGTTGCAATGAAGTGCTTCGAGAGGTTGGTCATGAAGCGCATCACCTCCATACTCCCAGAATGCCTTGATCCACTGCAATTCGCATACTGCTGCAACCTGTCCATGGCAGACGGCATTCACTCCATGGCCCTACACTCATTCCTAGAGCATCTCGACAACAAGGACTCCTACATCAGACTCCTGTTTATTGACTACAGCTCCACCTTCAACACCATAATGTTAGCCAAGCTCATATCAAAGCTCCAAAACCTCGGACTTGGCTCCACACTCAGCAACTGGATCCTGAACAGACCACAATCAGTAAGAATAAACACCAACACCTCCTCCATAATAGTCCTCAATACCGGGGCCCCGCAAGGCTGCGTAGTTAGCCCCCTACTCTACTCCCTGTACACACACGACTGCGTGGCAAAACTTGGTTCCAACTCCATCTACAAGTTTTCTGACCATAGTGGGACATATCTCGAATAACGACGAGTCAGAATACAGGAGGGAGATAGGGAACCTAGTGGAGTGGTGCATCGACAACAATCTCTCCCTCAATGCCAGCAAAACTAAAGAGCTGATCATTGACTTCAGGAAGCAAAGTACTGTACACACCCCTGTCAGCATCAACGGGGCCGAGGTGGAGATGGTTAGCAGTTTCAAATTCCTAGGGGTGCACATCTCCAAAAATCTGTCCTGGTCCACCCACGTTGACGCTACCACCAAGAAAGCACAGCAGCACCTATATTTCCTCAGGAAACTAAGGAAATTCGGCATGTCCACATGAACTCTTACCAACTTTTACAGATGCACTATAGAAAGCATCCTATCTGGCTGCATCACAGCCTGGTATGGCAACTGCTCAGCCCAGGACTGCAAGAAACTTCAGAGTCGTGAACACAGCCCAGTCCATCGCACGAACCTGCCTCCCATCCATTGACTCCATCTACACCTCCCGCTGCCTGGGGAAAGCGGGCAGCATAATCAAGGATCCCTCCCACCCGGCTTACTCACTCTTCCAACTTCTTCCATCGGGCAGGAGATACAGAAGTCTGAGAACACGCACGGACAGACTCAAAAATAACTTCTTTCCCGCTGTTACCAGATTCCTAAACGACCCTCTTATGGACTGACCTGATTAACACTACACCGCTGATGCTTCAGTGGATGCCGGTGTTTATGTAGTTACATTGTATACCCTGTGTTGCCCTATTATGTATTTTCTTTTATTCACTTTTCTTCCCATGAACTGAATGATCTATTGAGCTGCTGGCAGAAAAATACTTTTCACTGTACCTCGGTACACGTGACAATAAACAAAATCCAAAGTCCAAACTTTAGGCTGGCTTCAGGTGAATGAGTGACTGTTGTGTCCCATCTATGTTCTGGAACTCCAGATCTTTCTTCTTGCCATTGCGTTAGGTTGTCGGGCTCATTTGGCATCTCGGTTTGACTTTTGTACCATCATGTAGCCTCAATCTTTCATTTTTGGGTCACTATGCATGTATCTGTAAAGGTCAATATGCTGCATGATGCACCAGTGCTTGTTTGGAATTTCTTGTTTGCAGCACGTTAGCATTGTGGATAGCACAATCGCTTCACAGCTCCAGGGTCCCAGGTTCGATTCCTGGCTTGGGTCACTGTCTGTGCGGAGTCTGCACATCCTCCCCGTGTGTGCGTGGGTTTCCTCCTGGTGCTCCGGTTTCCTCCCACAGTCCAAAGATGTGCAGGTTAGGTGGATTGGCCATGATAAATTGCCCTTAGTGTCCAAAATTGCCCTTAGTGTTGGGTGGGGTTACTGGGTTATGGGGATAGGGTGGAGGTGTTAACCTTGGGTAGGGTGCTCTTTCCAAGAGCCGGTGCTGACTCGATGGGCCGAATGGCCTCCTTCTGCACTGTAAATTCTATGATCTCTGATCCTTTCCCTGTGCTGTCAACATGGTAATAGTCACAAACTACTTGTTCCCTCTTGACTTGACTGAACCAACCTGCTGTATCGTGTATGATTCTTCATCAGATTCATCTGCTGATAAAGGTAAAGCTGCCATGGCCCCAGATGACCAAAGGCTGCTTTCCCCTTTGAGGGGGATTGCTGACCGGTGATGATTTAACCAGAGGATCTCACAGCTCAGGTGAAGGTGTGACCTTCATGAATAACTTTTGCCGGTATGGGAATTGAACCCGCGTTGCTGGCCTCTCTCTGCATCATGAACCAGCTGTCCACCCCACTGAGCTAAACCCATGGAAGCCACCCTCAGCCATCAGAAAACCCTCGGGGGTGCACTGCCAGTGGGCCCAGAGAATCCCGCCAACAGTGAACGGCCCGGGAATTCTGGCCAGTATTTTCATCATGCCGTTTGGGATTGTTCCAGTCTTTTGACTCAGACTGTCTCAGAGTAAAGGTCTGGTCTGCTCTGCCATACATCTGCTCAAGCTGACCTTTCACAACCTCCACATTTCAATACATGTCTGTCGCTTTCTTCAGCATCAATTTCTCATCTCTCATCAAAACTTACTTCGGCCACATTTGGAATATTGCGGCGTGCAGTTCTGATCGCCACACTACCAGAAGGACATGGGTGCTTTGGAGAGAGTGCAAAGTAGGTTTCCTCGGATGTTGCCAGGTCCGGAGGGTGTTGGCTATGAGGGGTTGAATAAACGTGGATTGTTTTCATTGGAAAGATGGAGGTTGAAGGGAGACCTGATTGAGGTCTACAATATTACAAGAGGTATAGACAGGGTGAATAGTCAGAAGCTTTTTCCCCCAGAGTGGAAAACTCAATTACAAGGGGGCACAGAGGTTCAAGTTGAAAGAGGGAATGTTTTGGGGAGATATGCGGGGAAAATTTTCACACAGAGGATGGTGGGTGCCTGGAATGCGTTTCCAGTGGAGGTGGTGGAGGCAGTCATTATAGCAACGTTTAAGATGTATCGTGACGGACACATGAACGGGCGGGGAATGTAGGGATATAGTTCACTTGCGGAATAAGAAGTCGGCCTAAATAAGGAATCCGGATCGGCACAGGCTTGATGGGCCGAAGGGCCTGTTCCTGTGCTGTAATGTTCTTTGTTCTTCTTTGTTTCATGAGACTTGCCCTCTCTGCAGGGTCTCTCCCACCTAAGATCAAGTTGTCTTTAGTCAGACCATCTTTTAGCTGTCCAAATTCACAAAAGTCAGCTGTGTGACTGCAATGAAATGATATTCATCAGCACCATGCATTCAAGGTTCAAAATGTGCATTTTCAGGCTTTCAAAATCTCTGCCAACTGTTATCTTTTCTCAGCTGTTAGACTTAGGGTAGTATACCCTATATATAGGTCGTCTCTCTCCCCAGCAGTGTTAGGAGTGTGGCTATTCTTATCGGCTCAGGCTTGTTAACTAAGCCTGTTGCGATTTCATAGCATTGGCATTGTCAGTGGAAAGACTTGTCAGTTTTTCCACGCATGTTTTTTCAACTGGACTCGAGATGGGATTGGAAAATAATTACAGCAGCAATTTTTACTCGCTCAGTAATTTACTTGCAGCCTCGGACTGTGTTTCTTTCGTCCTTTTTCTCTGCAGCAAGCAATTTCAAACCCAACTAACCATGGCAGCCTCCCAGTGATTTTCCAGGATGGAGGACCCCTTACTCATCTGCATGAGCCACAGAGGGGCTCCCTTTTGGCAATGACCATCACGGGCATCCATTACTGTCACGGGGTCTGCACCATTCCAATCGTCTGCTTGCCTGCATGACCCCAATGGATAAAATAAAAAATAACCCCAGTTATTGAAGAATAAAGGGAGTAAGGGTTATGGTGTTCGGGCCGGAAAGTGGAGCTGAGTCCACAAAAGATCAGCCATGATCTCATTGAATGGCGGAGCAGGCTCGAGGGGCTAGATGGCCTACTCCTGCTCCTAGTTCTTATGTTCTTATTGCGGGCGCAACAATATGGACATGAACTCCTCTTTTCTTACTGCCTTAGCATGGGTACCTCTATTGATGATGTTGCCAAGGCAACCAATCTACCGCCTTCTGATTGACTTGGCAGTTCTGTGAGGAGGTGCCCCCGTCAATTGGACAATGGTCTTAGTGGCAACCTCTAAATTGGCCGCTGTCAGCAAAATGCCTTCCCCAGGGTCCTGCGTGACTCCTGCTCTTGGTCTGGAAAACAGGACTACCTACCTTTTGATACATTGGGAATATATTTTATATTTCCTCCCATACTTGCGGTATTGTTTAAATTTCCTCCATGACACTGAGAATGTACTTTACATTTCTTCTGAGACATTGAGGATGTGTGGAGGGAATGCAGTTAAATTTCCTCTTAGTTATTGGAGGTGCATTTTAAAATTCCCCATTGTCATTCTGGATAGTCAGAGGCTTTTTCCCAGGGTAGAGGGGTCAATTACTAGGGGGCATAGGTTTAAGGTGCGAGGGGCAAGGTTTAGAGATGTACGAGGCATGTTATTTTACACAGAGGGTAGTGGGTGCCTGGAACTCGCTGCCGGAGGAGGTGGTGGAAGCAGTGACTGTCATAATGTACATCTATGTATATAATGGAGTGCAGACAGGCAGTGATTGACACATAGGATGACCAGTAAGCACACAGAACAGAGCAGCCAATCACCAGACAGGACACTACCACTATAAAGCCAGAGGGCACTAGGTTTCCCGCTCTCTCTGGACCCAGCCACTGAGACAGTCAGAGCTCGTGAGCTAGCAAACACCATGTGGTAGCTAGTAAGTCTGGTCAGGCTAGTACCAGGTCTCCAGTCAAGTCAATATAGTTAACCCACAGTTAAACATGTATAGTAGTTAAGACGTTAAATACAATCGTGTTGCATCTTATCAAGTGTTGGACGTCTGTCTCTCGCTACACTGCATCAAGTACAGTCCACATCAACCCAGCCTGCCTAACGCATCATGGACGATAGTGACATTTAAGGGGCATCTTGACAAATACATGAATAGGATGGGAATAGAGGGATACGGACCCAGGAAGTGTAGAAGATTTTAGTTTAGACGGACAGCGTGGCCGGCACGGGCTTGGAGGGCCGAAGGGCCTGTTCCTGTGCTGTACTTTTTTTTGTTCTTTGTTGGACACATTATAAATTTCCCAATTTTACTTAGAGTCCTCATTTAATATTGATACAGCAGGCTAATGGACATTCATATTCATAAATACTTCTGTTAGATGCAATAAAATGGTAAATTAGCGAATGTGTGGAGTATGGCATTGCAAAGGAATGTAGAAGATGTTCTTTGAGAAAGAAAGAAAACGCATTCCACACTGACAGACATCTGCTAAGATGATGCTGCAGCTAATTTGATTCCACGATTTCAAAAAGACAAAGCTGCCTTGGCCAAGTATTCGATTCACATTGAATAGTCTCCTTTACCCAAATTTGTTTTGTACTGGAGTTTCCTAATGATGTAGAACATAGAACATAGAACATTACAGCGCAGTACAGGCCCTTCGGCCCTCGATGTTGCGCCGACCTGTGAAACCCCTCTGAAGCCCATGTGATGTGAACTTCTTACACCTCCAATCTTTGCAAATTAGCATGTGACATTTGGGAGCAGAAATCGACCAGGGGTAATTTACATTTAGAGAAAATGCTGGAAAATCTCAGCAGGTCTGGCAGCATCTGGAGGGAGAGAAAAGAGCGAACGTTTCGAGTCCGATGACTCTTTGTCAAAGCTTTTCTCTCCCTATGTTGCCAGACCTGCTGAGATTTTCCAGCATTTTCTCTTTCGTTTCAGATTCCAGCATCCGCAGTAATTTGCTCTTAATTCACATTTAGATCAGGACGATTTGTATTATTTCTCCCCTTACAACGTATTTTAACTTAAAAATACAGCAAATGCCAAATCTGTAACTCATATCAGAATTCATGTTACATTCCTCCATCCAGATCGAAACTTTAAACTCACTTTAGATTTTAAACAAGACACTTGTAATATCATTTACACCAACTATTCTAATAACTTACGCTTCTGTATTTGAGCATTTTCCTTCTGCAGCATATTTTCTGTTGACAGAGAATAAATTTGCTTAACGTTAAGCACTGAATTAGTTATCATGTACAATTCAATAGTTCACCACTAAACAATTCCTTTGTGAATGTTGAAAGTTGGCAGTTATTTTCTCTTTCCAAACAATCGCTTAAGCAGTGCCACTTGAATTTCGAAAGTAAATTCACTGATTCCACGGTCTCAGTATGGAGACCACTTTTTTACTATCAATGCAGTTTTTTTTGTAAAACCTCAAAACGTAAAAACAATGGACCTTTGTCACTCACAACTATCCCCATTTGTCTTTTTTTTAACTCAACTCAAATTCACTTCAAGTCGTCTAAATAGTGTTTGGAGTGAACAATTCAATCGATTGGTTCACTAATTAATAGCAAGAAGCGAAAGGTAAAAGCAAGAGCAGACCGTACCGTCCCTCACTCCACCATAACCATGCAATGTGATCATGGCTGAACTTCAGCCTCTAACACAATTTCCCACCCATTCCTGATATTACTTGAATCCCCAAAAATCTGCCGATCCCAGCCTCAATTATATTCAAAGGTGGAGCATCCACAATCGTCTGGGGTAGACAACGCCAAATGTTCACAAGCCCTTATCTCAAGTCTGTACTTCCATATATATACCTTCTAAAATCCACAGAATCTCTACAGTGCAGGTGGAGGCCCATTCGGCCCATCGAGTCTGCGCCGATACTCTGAAGAAGAACTCTACCTAGAGCCACTACCCCGTCCTAACCCCGTGACCCAGTAACTTAACCTGCACATCTTTGAACACTAAGGAGCAATTTAGAATGGCCAATCCACCCATCCTGCATATCTTTGGACTTTGGGAAGACACCAGAGAACCCAGAGGAAACCCACGCAGTCAAGGGGAGAAATGAAATGAAAATCGCTTATTGTCACAAGTAGGCTTCAAATGAAGTTACTGTGAAAAGCCCCTAGTCACCACATTCCGGCGCCTGTTTGGGGAGGCTGTTACGGGAATCGAACCGTGACATTCAAACTCCACGCAGACAATAAGTACCAGAGTGGTTAGCACTGCTGCCTCACAGCGTCAGGGACTCAGGTTCAATTCTGGCCTTGGGTGGCTAGTTGAGAGAAAGTTAGAAGTCATATATCCCATATTCTGATGAGGTTCGTTACAGCCTTTCAGATTTCGACTTGGGGGCTGAACTTCCGTGACCAAGATTCTAGTTTTTAATGATGTAGAGATGCCGGCGTTGGACTGGGGTGAGCACAGTAAGCAGTCTTACAACACCAGGTTAAAGTCCAACAGGTTTGTTTCAAATCACTAGCTTTCGGAGCACTGCTTCCTCAGGTGAATGAAGAGGTATGTTTGACATAGCTCTGTTCAAACCTACCTCTTCATTCCCTGAGGAAGGAGCAGTGCTTCGAAAGCTAGTGTTTGTAACAAACCTGTTGGACTTTAACCTGGTGTTGTCAGACTTCTTACTAGTTTTTAATGACATAATTGCTTCTACTGCTAGTTTAATGCTGACGCTGCTGGAGTACATCGGGTCAGGTGACCTGCATTTAATTTGGATGTGTTTGGCAGGCATCCATGCTAGATAGGGGGAAATTCAAGGCACTAATGTGCCAGGTTTTGAATGGGGTTGTTGAAGACCCTTTCTCCAAAAGTAGAGAAAAACACATTCAAAATACTTCCTTGTCAGTGTGTGGTTGCAAACATTTTTGAAAAATTCCCATTTCCGAGGTTTAAATCATGATCATAGCCTTGAAATCCCTCCACAGTGGAGTTCATACCAGCCCTTCAGAATACTGGCTTCCAAACTTACATCTCCCCTTGCGTGGGCAGAGGGTCTGTTGTGCCCCTGTCACGGCTACAAGAAACCATAGCAATCCAGGACATGTTATCTCCAGGTTTCCCTGGAGTTCATGGCCCTCTTCGCAGACTGACTGCAGAGTCTGCCTGGTTCGCTGAACATCACTGCTCTGCTTAAAACACATTTTTTAAAAAAAACTGCTTAGCCATCTCTGGCATTGACTTTCTTCATAAGAAAACGTACCTATTTCCACGGCTCGATCTGCTAACAGCTTCTCTGTTAATAAAGAAAACGATTACTAAAGTGCTGTCTTCTTCATTAAAATAACTACTAAAGATGTCACAAGTAAAGAAGTATGATAAAATGCAAAGTTGCAATAAAGTTAGAGTCAGGTGTGCAACGACCCACAATAGGTGTTTAGATTTGTGTTTTGCGTTGTTGGACATTCAGTCTTGTTAAAAGTATCATGTCGCTCTGTAAAGGCCTTATAAACGACTCCAAAGTCAGGGGGTGGAATTGTCCGGCGGCTGGATACTCCGATCGGCCGGCAGCGCATCCGGAAGACACCCAGGGGTTTCCCAATGGCATGGGGTGGCCACAATGTGCGACCCCATTGGCCGGTTGCAGGAAAGGAGAATCCTGCTGCCAACGGGGGCCCGCCACTCCGGAAAACGCGGCTGACGGACTGGAGAATCCCGCCCAGGATATTTCATTTCCTTTGTTGGTTTCAATCGCTCCAAAGAATCAATGACAATTAGCAAAAAATAGTTCAGATTTAGATGTCACCACCTAATGTCAAAATGTAGCAACTCTCTTTGTAGTATTCAATCTGTCCGATTGATGTAGTATGGCTAGAATTCTCCGTTTGTTCACACCAACCGGAGTCTCCGTTCCTGCCCCAGTGAATGGCTGAGACCCAAATTCTCCATTCTCGCTGCCAACTGTAGCAGGGTGAATTCGGAACGGAGAATCACAGCCAATATCGCAAACCTGTCTTGCCAAACAATTGCAATTTCGTAGTCAACTTTTATCTGTTGCAGAGGTCACCAACTCCTTGGCTTTCCATGGTAATAATTTTAATTATATCTGTTGCCATCAAGTTTTTTTTAAGCAATGTCGACAAAAATTAAGAGATACTTTGGAGTAACTTAAAAGATCAAGGTCAATTTCATTACTTCCGATAAAATTAAGAACTCACTTGACCTGTGGTTTACTGGTTTGTGACATGGAATAAGTATCTACAAAGATCATAGTGGTTTGAGCCCTATGTTCTATCCCATTGGACTGTCCTTTTACCACAAACCATATCCTCTGGAACTTACGTTTTTGTATAAGTTGCTTTTCTTCAATCAGCAACCAATCTGTGGATAGAGAATAAATCAGCTGAGTCCTCGTGCTTTAAAATAATCCACTGTTACAACTGAATATCTTTGCAAAGTAATGACATTGATAAAGCATTCTGGCCGGAATTCTCCGGTTATTGGGATTCTCTTTTCCCGCTGGCTGTGCAGCCACGCCAGCAGGTTTCATGGTGGTGCGGGGTGGTTATTATGGGAAATCCCATTGACAATCGGTGGGAAGACAGAATCCCACCCCCAACGAATGGCACGTGGCTGAGAAACAGGGGGCGGCGGACTGGAGTACCCACACTTTTTGAAAGACAATTTCAAAGCAGTCGAGGAGCATTCTTGGAAAAGGAGAGACTTCCATCAGGAGACTGCCAATGTGAAAATTAAAATTCAGTGATCTCAGAATGATAAAGCGAAGGAATGACCTTTCCATGACCTATCTCCTCAGATCCCAGAAGGATTGGGTTTTTGGGAATTAGGGGGCGGATTTCTCCGTTCCAGCGGCAAAGTGCCGGCGGCAGTGGAGAATCCGCGGGTGTATCACGATGGGAAAATCAGCGGGAACCCCTCACTGATTCCGGTACCGGTGAAGGGCTAGCGGATCGCGCGGAAAATGGCCGGAGAATCGTCGGGTCCCGAACCGCGAATGCGCAGGTCTGACGAGCAGCATCGGCTGCACCGAAAGCCATGGCGCCGGCAATGCTGGATACCTAGCCCGCCCACCCTGACCCCACAGCCCATTCCCTGTCCACCCCCCCAGTACTCCCCCCAACCCTACCAGGAGCACCCCCCCCCCCGCCCAGTGGCATGGATCCCGGGTGAGTGTGGTGGCGCTGGGCACTAAGCTGCCAGCAGGTAGACTGCCTTCCATGTGGAAAGCAGGTCAAATTCCATTTGCTGTTTTTTTTTCCCTCTCCGCTAGCAGTTCCACGACTGGGGCCACTGATCCACCTGCAGTATGGAGTCTATCAGCCACTGCTCAGTTTGCCTTTGTTTACTATCCCCAGGGTCCCCATGGTCTGTCACTGTGCTCGCTGCGGTAAATAAGACTGTCCTGCCCAATATGACCACACCCCCCCCCTGTCCTGGTATTGAAACAAGAGTGAAATATTTGTCCCACCCAACCCGTCCTTACTCCCTATCGGTCTCTCTGCCTCAGGTGTGTTTCCTGTTGGAAGGCTACATCCACCTTCAGATGGGCTAGGATCTCTTCACCGACCTGTTGAGGCCTCTCGTATTCCATGTTAGCCATATTCACCTTGTGGGCCCAGCCCAGCCTGCTCGGGCCTGTCCTTGTTCTCGGGCCACTATCATATTATTTGTTTCCTCTTTCTCGCCGTCCCTGCATGCAACCCGTTGCAACCAGCACTCTACTCCTTCCCCACCCCTCCTGTCGCTCCCCATCGCCCCCCTTGCCCTTGTGTTTCCGTCTCCTGCTCACCCCCTCATCTGTACCCTCCCCCCCCTCCATACCCCTGAACCCCCTTCTTTTGCCCTATTTCCCCTGAACTCTTCTGTTTCTCCTTCCTCCTGCCAGGGATAGCCTCTCTCCTGGGAGTCGTGCCGTTGCCTCCTCCTTCATCGTACTCCCGTACACCAGCTTTTTTTAAAGTTAGATTACCCAATTATTTTTTTCTAATTAAGGGGCAATTTAGCGTGGCCAATCCACCTACCCTGCACATCTTTGGGGTTGTGAGGGAGAAACCCACGCTGATACAGGGAGAATGCCTTGTTTGTCCTGCCCAAGTACATCACCTCACACTTACTCGGTTTTAATTCTATTTGCCATTGATCAGCCCATCTGACCAGCCCATCGATATCCTTCTGTAATCGAAGGCCATCCTCCTCACTATTTACCACCCCACCAATTTTCGTATCATCCACAAACGTACTGATCAACCCTCCTACATTCATATCTAAATCCTTTATATTCAACAAGGACCCCAACACTGATCCCTGCGGGACCCCAATGGACACAGGCTTCCAGTCAGAAAAACATGCCTCGACCTTCACCCTCTGCTTCCTGCCACTCAGCCAATTGTGGATCCAATTTGCCAAAATCCCTTGGATCCCAAAGGGCCTTCACTATCAGTCTCTCATGTGGGACCTTATCAAATGGCTTTGCTGAAGTCTAAGTGTACAACATCGAATGCATTTCCCTAATCTGGGCACCTCTTTGCAAATCTCCTTAAGAAAACCGTGCTGACTGTTCTTGATGAATCCCGGCCTCGTTAAATGCAGGTTAATTCTGTCTCTCAGAATTACTTCCAAACATTTCCCCACCACTGAGGTTTGGCTGACGGGCTTGTAGTTTCCTGGTTTATCCCTTCCTCCCTTCTTGAATAATGGTACCACATTGGCTGTCCTCCAGTCCTCCGGCACCTCTGCTGTGGCTAGAGAGGAATTAATCCCTGTGGATTAACTATGCTACCATGCTGCCCGTCCACAGTCCAGGACCGCCCCCTCTCTTGTCGGTCCTTATACGGACTGGTTCAAAAGGTTCTCCTGGATGCATTTTACAAATTCCGCTCCCTCTAAACCTTTCATACTTTGGCTTTCCTCCCTTGCTATTTCCTCCCTTGCCTCATACATTTGCCTGGGATACATAGATTTCATAGAATTTACAGTGCAGAAGGAGGCCATTCGGTCCATCGAGTCTGCACCAGCTCTTGGAAAGAGCACCCTACCCAAGCCCATACCTCCACCCTATCCCCATAACCCAGTAACCGCACCTAACACTAAGGGCAATTTGGACCCTAAGGGCAATTTGTCATGACCAATCCACCTAACCTGCACATCTTTGGATTGTGGGAGGAAACCGGAGCACCCGGAGGAAACCCATGCACTCACGTGGAGGATGTGCAGACTCCACACAGACAGTGACCCAAGCTGGGAATCGAACCTGGGACCCTGGAGCTGTGAAGCATTTGTGCTAACCACTATGCTACCGTGCTGCCCATCCACAGTCCAGGACCGCCCCCTCTCTTGTCGGTCCTTACACGGACTGGTTGAAAAGGTTCTCCTGGATGCATTTTACAAATTCCGCTCCCTCTAAACCTTTCATACTTTGGCTTCCACAGTAAATAGCGGGAAAGTTGAAACCTCCCCCTACCCTGTTACTTTTACACTTCCCTGAAATTTACCTCCATATTCTCTCTTCTATTTCTCCAAACTGTTTGGGGGCTGATAGAACACTCCCACCAATGTGATAGCTCCTTTTTGCTGTTTAAGTTCTACCCATATGGCCGCAGTCCTTACTTACTGCTGTAATTGATTCCCTGATCAAAATTGTGACATCTCCTCCTCTTTTACCTCCTTCCCGATCTCACCTGAAGTTTCTGTATCCTGGGATATTGAGCTGCCAATCCTGCCCCTCCTCTCTCAACCACGTCTCAGTGACAGCAATGATATCATACTCCCATGTTTTAATTAGTGTCCTCGATTCATTTGCCTTGTTCGTCGTACTCCTCGCATTAAAATAAACACCATCCAATCTTATCAAACTCCCTGCTGACTTAACTGGTCTAGACATTTTATACCCTCCTGACTCACTTGATGTCTCCACTACTTTTGGCTGTGCCAAATGTATCCAATGTGGTGATAACCACTGTAGATACGCATACTTGCAGTAGGGGGATGTATGCCTGTACCTGTAATACAGGTTCCTCCGGTAAGCCCCTGCCGGCTAGCTCCGCCCACAGGGAGCTTGTGTATAAATATGCGTGTGAGTCACTCAGACTCTAGTCTTCAGTTGCAGCCGGAGGAATAGCATCGCACAGCAATAAAGCCTCGATTGAACTTGTCTCTCGTCTTTGACTGCAATTGTTAGCGCCACAATTTATTGCTGTGTGATGCTATTCTTCTCTCTTTCTCTCAGGCCCTGCTAAGTTAGTTTAAACCCTCTCCAACAGCCGGTGATTAGACCATAAGACATAGGAGAGGAAGTAAGGCCATTCGGCCCATCGAGTCCACTCCACCATTCAATCATGGTTGATTTCAACTCCATTTACCCGCTCTCTCCCCATAGCCCTTAATTCCTCGAGAAATCAAGAATTTATCAATTTCTGTCTTAAAGACACTCAACGTCCCGGCCTCCACCGTCCTCTGTGGCAATGAATTCCACAGACCTACCACTCTCTGGCTGAAGAAATTTCTCCTCATCTCTGTTCTAAAGTGACTCCCTTTTATTCTAAGGCTGTGCCCCCGCATCCTAGTCTCCCCTGCTAATGGAAACAACTTCCCTACGTCCATCCTATCCAAGTCATTCATTATCTTGTAAGTTTCTATTAGATCTCCCCTCAACCTCCTAAACTCCAATGAATATAATCCCACGATCCTCAGACGTTCATCGTATGTTAGGCCTACCATTCCTGGGATCATCCGTGTGAATCTCCGCTGGACCCGCTCCAGTGCCAGTATGTCCTTCCTGAGGTGTGGGGCCCAAAATTGCTCACAGTATTCTAAAATGGGGCCTAACTAGTGCTTTATAAAGCCTCAGAAGTACATCCCTGCTTTTATATTCCAAGCCTCTTGAGATAAATGACAACATTACATTTACTTTCTTAATTACGGACTCAACCTGCAAGTTTACCTTTAGAAAATCCTGGACTAGGACTCCCAAGTCCCTTTGCACTTTAGCATTATGAATTTTGTCACCGTTTAGAAAATAGTCCATGCCTCAATTCTTTTTTCCAAAGTGCAAGACCTCGCACTTGCCCACGTTGAATTTCATCAGCCACTTCTTGGACCATTCTCCTAAACTGTCTAAATCTTTCTCAGCCTCCCCACCTCCTCAATACTACCTGCCCCTCAACCTATCTTTGTATCATCGGCAAACTTGGCCAGATTGGCTGGGGGGAAGTGCCCTGCACGGATGTGAGGGGTGAGGGGGAGGCCCAGGGGCCCCTTACTGTGGGTTGAGACTTGAGGGGTGTTTAGGGGTCGCGTCGGGGCATAAGAGATTGGGACACCATTTTTAATTGGCATGCCAATCTCTCGCTACACTGAGGAGGGACTAAGCTCAGCCTCTGATTCACCTCTGAGGCCCCGTGTCTAACCGGAGTCACATTAGATAACATTGTGTTGGAACTTCTGGTGGCGACATGTCGGTGGAGGTCAGACATTGGGTGGCTCCTGCTACAGTTTCTGGTTTTTAACTCTTTACCCCCAGTTTTGGGGGGATTTTTTTGAATGATTAGGTGTTAAAAGGTCTGAGGAGGTTGTGGAATGTTGACATTCCAGAAGAAGAATCAGGGAAGGAATGCAGTGAGTGAACATCCATCGGTGTGTGTGGCTGTCAGTCCGACAGGAGGAAAGGTGGCAGGTGCTTGTTCTTCAGGAAGGCCCGCTCCCATTATGGTGCAAAAGCTGACTGACGTGGTGTCGGAGGAGTGTGAGCGGCTGTTCGCTAAGCATTTTAATGTGCATCGGAAAGGGACGATGACCTCTCTCAAGCAGTGCGTAGGTGAGACTCTTGCCCTGAAAGGCGACTTAGACTAAGATGTCGATGGAGTTGCCGGAGCAAGGAGAGGTGTTGAAGGGGGTGGAGGAAACAGTGCCGTGGCACAGAGACCAGTTCACCTCTCTGGGTGAGGAGCTGTGTGGGGCGGTGGAGAGCAATAAAGGGCTGAGAGCCAAAGTGGAGGACCTGGAGAACAGGTCACATCGGCAGAATTTGAGGCTCGTGGGGCAGTCTGAGGGGGTGGAGGGCCAGAGGCCAACGCAGTACTGTGTGGAGATGTTGACTAACTTGTTGGGGTAGGAGGAGGACCCCACACTTTGCGAGTTGGACAGGGCTCATCAGTCGCTCCGGCTGAAGTCAAAGAGAAATGATCCATCGAGGGCTGTGATAATCTACTTCCACAGCTACCAGGTAAAGGAGAAGACCCTGAGATGGGCAAAGCAGGATTGAGAGGGCGAAGTGGGAAGACATTGGTATTTCAATATACCAAGATCTTAAGGCGGAGCTGGCGGGACGCCGGGTGAAGGCGGCATTGTATAATCGCAACGTGAGGCACGGATTGGTCGACCTGGTGAAGCTGAGGGTGACTCACAACTCAAAGAACTTTTATATTGAGGCGCTGGAGGAGGTGGAGGCATTTGTGAAGGCTGAAGGACTGTGACACGGATGCGTTTGGAGTTTGGTGATGTTGTCCTGAGGCCTCCAGCTGCGCGCTGAAGACTATTACCAATCAGGAATTGGCAATCGTGGTTAAATGAGCACTTCACACATGCCTAGTGGATTCCTGTGGGTGGGCGTAGCATGTGGGAGTCATTGCCTAGCATCCCAATCACACCTTGATGCCTGGACACTGCTCAAACACTGTGGGGGGTGCCACACCACACATGCAGAAGCTAACATCCGAACACCCAAGGGATGGCACACAGCTCCGGGACATGCCCATGGGCAGAGGGTGAGTGAGTGCCACGGGTAGGGGGGGGGGGAACGTATGCTTGAAGAGATGGGCTAAGGGTCCGGAGGTCAGCCCGCATTGCGGAAGGAAGTGACAGAGGCAACACAGCGGTTGTCCAAAAAGGTTTTTAATAAGTTGTACAATACTCAACTCCTGACGGTTCCATCCCCCCCCCTCCAACCCAAACCCCCCTCCCCACTCCCTACCTACCCCACCCCACCTCCTCCCCCCAACCCTGGTGCCCTCAATGATCCTCAACGTGCTTGGCCTTCCTCGCTCTGCCACTACGCCCAGGCGTTTCCCCGGGCGGCACATCCAAGGTGGAGGCAGCGAGCTGCTTACCTCTTCCCATGACCTTCAATGCCCCTGGCGAGCATCCTTCTGGGGCTCTGCGGCCCGAGGGCCCCGGCTCACTTATCGGCGACACTTGTAGAGCAGTGCCACCCTGTCCCGTGTGCCACCCTGTCCCGTGTGCCACCCTGTCCCATGTGCCGCCCTGTCCCGTGTGCCGCCCTGTCCCATGTGCCACCCTGTCCCGTGTGCCACCCTGTCCCATGTGCTGCCCTGTCCCGTGGGCCGCCCTGTCCTGTGTGCCGCCCTGTCCCGTGTGCCGCCCTGTCCCGTGTGCCGCCCTGTCCCATGTGCCACCCTGTCCCGTGTGCCACCCTGTCCCATGTGCTGCCCTGTCCCGTGGGCCGCCCTGTCCCATGTGCCGCCCTGTCCCGTGTGCCGCCCTGTCCCGTGTGCCGCCCTGTCCCGTGTGCTGACCTCGAGACGCAGCCTCATCAGAGGGGTTGAACTCTGAGGTGGTCACTGACATCACTCCACGGGACGGGTCCGGGTTGGCACTCAGTGGTCCATCTTCCTGGTCGGTGCCCTTCGGGCCCTGGGGTTCACCTTGGGACGGAGGGGCAGCTGGATCGAGCCCCCGGCTGCCCCTGCAACATCTGGCTCTGCCAACCCTGGCCATTCCCCATGGCCCGCATAATCATGTTGATGCCCTTGGCGATGTTCCTCAGTGACTGGGCCATGCTCTGCAGCGCTTCAGCAATGCCCACCTGCGACTGGGACAAGCTCCGCAGCGCCTCGGCCATGCCCATCTGAGAGCGGGACATGTGCCGTTAAACGTCATCCCAGGCAGCACTGGCTGCCTTGTGGCTGACTCTGTGGGACCCTCGGGGGAACAGGCCATTCCTTCCGGCCTCCACTGCGTCTCGGAGCCTCCCCAGGTCAGCATCCCCAAATTATGGGGCCGTTCTCCTCAGCACCAGTATTGCGAGCTGGCTGGGGTTGGCTGAGTAAATGCAATTTAACTGCTGCTCGACCTTGTCAGCGGGGGGGGGGGGGCTGGCGGGCGCCGTACCGGTGAATCAGCTGGTGAGCCATCACTTGCGACGAGAAGCCCGTGGTGCTTCGTTAAGTGGAGCAATTAACGTTGAATTAGGTTGCCAGCCTCACTGGGCCAAGCGGCAAGAAGCTCGTGGCAACTCCCGTTCCCGACCACACTCAGAAATCTTTCAGGATAATTGTGCCCCAAGTATTTCCGTTAACAGGAAAACCGGAGTGGCAGTCGGAGCGATGCCGAGGTGCTATTAAATGGTACTTAGAAACCTTCGTTGAGAGGTTGGGTTTTTCCGCTGGCCGTGAAAGGGATTGAGATCAGGGTGTCTTTTTAAAGAGTTCCCATTCTCAGAAATCTCTTGCAGCATCTGCTTCTGCAATCACTGGTGTGGCCCTTCCACAGTCGCTGGCAAGATCGCCCCCTCTCCTATTAATGGACTGACAAGGGCACCGCCAAATTGACCCCTGGAATTGAGTGACACCCCATTATGGGCTTGTTAAATGCCCACCCCTCTTCTGGCCCCTCCCTCCTTCTGGCCCTGCCCCTTGGCAGTGCCAACCTGGCATCTTTACTCCGAGGGAGGGAAAGGGGGCGAACCCCCTGTCTGTACTTCCCTCCAGGTTACAGATAGTGGTCCTTCAAAGGAGGTGGTGGTTGAGGGGGGCTGGGCTGGAGGGGCTGAGGTCGGGGGTCTTTGCCAGGATCGTGGTCTTTGTAGCTTTGAAAATCATTAAACTGCTTTTCAGGATGTCAAGTTGTAGTTAAAACTCTTCCCTCTGTCTCTTTGAATGCCTTTGATGTCTTTCCCAGTATGTCAATTTCAAACTTGTTGGAGAAAGTAGAAGTCTTCTCTCTGTAGCCTTAAAACCTTTCAACCGCCTCCCAACATGTCAATATCAGCGATCCGTCAGATGAAGGTAAAGTCTTCCCATTAACGTGTTGGAAATGTTTGAAGTGCTTTTTATACAGCCAATTTCACTCTCCTTTAATTTTTTTCAACTCACAAAGTGTTTGGTACCCGGCAGAAATCCCAGTTTGGCCCTCACCCCTGATTCGGTGGGTTGTTGCGTTTCCCGCCCTGGAGTAGCGGCCCGGGGAATTCCCCCCCGACGTGTGGGACCCGACGATACTGGCGAGCCTGGCCTCACAGGGATGGGAAAGGTGCCCCGATCTCAAAAGTGTGAATGCAGGCCCCACCCACTCCGTAACGATCGTTGGCACATATCCCAATATTGTGGATGCTGCACACATGGCACAGCAGAGGGGTGCGAGGTTTATGGAGGCAGGCCCAGTGACTGAGAAGGAACAGCGATATTTTTCCAAGTTACGGTAGTGAGTAACTTGGGTGGGGACTTCCAGGTGGTGGTGCTCCCATATATCTGCTGCCCTTGACCTTCCAGATATCAGCACATCAATGGGTTTGGAAAGTATTACCTCAGGAGCCTTGGTGAGTTCCTGCAGTGCATCTTGTCGCTGGTATACACGGCTGCCACTGTTCGCGGTGGTGGTCAGAATTCATGTTGGTGAATGGGGTGCCAATCAAGCAGCTGCTTTGTCCTGGATTGTATCAAACTTCTTGAGTGTTGGAGCTGCACTCATCCAGGCAAGTGGAGAGTATTCCATTACACTCCTGACTTGTGCCTGGTAGGTGATGGACAGGCTTTGGGGAGTCAGGAGGCGAGTTACTCACCACAGGATTCCTAACCTCTGACCTGCTCTTTTAACCACAATATTTTAGGTCAACCACGGATTCTAGGTCCATGATAATCCCCCAGGATGTTGCTTGTAGGGGATCCAGCGATGGTAATGACATTGAATGTCAAGGGCCGATATTAGACTCTCTCTTGTCGGAGATGATCATTGCCTGGCACTTGTGTGATGCAAATGTTACTTGCCACCTGTCAGCCCACCTGCAAATTTGCTGCATTTGGACAAGGACTATTTTGAAGATGATAAATATAGTGCTTCTGTTTGAAGATTCAAGAGTTTGTTGATAGTCCCTATCCTGGTAGCATCATCAGTGGAGAGAAGCATGGTACAAGTTCACATGTTCACATGGAGGGAAGTTATGTATGGAACCACAGGAAGTGGGTCAAGTCCTCAAAAAGTAATAATAATCATTATTAGTGTCACAAGTAGGCTTGCATTTACACTGCAATGAAGTTACCATGAAAATGCCAATTTGTATCAGTATTCACCAGGGAGAAGGACACGATGTTGAGGTCTGGGATAGGTGTGTGAACGCTCTTGAGAACGTCAATATATCAAAGGACGAAGCGATGAGTATTCTAAATTGCATTAAGATAGACATGTCCCCGGTGCCGGATGGGATCTATCCCAGGTTACTGCAGGAGACAAGGGGAGAAGTAGTTGGTGCCTTATGAGATATCTTCACACCCTCTTTGACCACAGGCGAGGTTCCAGAGGACTGGAGAATAGCCAATGTTATTTCCTTGTTTAAGAAAGGAAGCAGGGACAATCCAGCAAATTATAGGCCGATGAGCCTGATATCAGTGTTGGGGAAGCTTTTGGAAAAGATACTGAAGGATAGGATCTATGCATAAATGGAAGAAAATGGACTAGTTAGTGACAGGCAGCATGGTTTTGTAGGAGAAGGTCATGCCTCACCAACTTGATTGAGATTTTTGTAGAGGTGACAAAATTGATGAGGGAAGGGCTGTGGATGTTGTTTATATGGACTTTAGTAAGGCATTTGACAAAGTCCCACATGGCACACTGGTACTAAAATCACATGGGATTCAGGGTGGGTTGGCCAGATGGATACAAAACTGGCTTGGCTATAGAAGACAGAGAGTAGCAATGGAAGAGTGCTTTTCAGAATGGAGATCTGTAGCTAGTGGTGTTCCGCAGGGATCAGTGCTGGGACCTCTGTTATTTGTAGTATATATAAATGATCTGGAGGAGAATGCGGGTGGTCTGATTAGTAAGTTTGCAGATGACGCGAAGATTGGTGGAGTTGCTGATAGTGCCGAAGATTGTCAGAGGATACAACAGGATATAGATAGATTGGAGACTTGGGTACAGAAATGGCACAATGGAGTTTAATCCGGAAAAATGTGAGGTGATGCATTTTGGGGGATCAAATCTAGGTATGAATTATACTGTGAATGACAAAACCCTGATGAACATTAACATACAGAGGGATCTGGGCGTACAGGTCCCCAGTTCTCTAACAGTGGCACCACAGGTGGCCAAGGTGATTAAGAAGGAATATGGCATGCTTGCCTTCACCAGCTGGGGCATTGAGTACAGGAGTTGGGAAATCACGTTGCAGCTATATACAACCTAGGCTAGGCTGCGTTGGGAGTATTGTGTACAGTTCTGGTCACCACATTATCAGAAGGACGTGGAAGCTTTGGAAAGAGAGCAAAGAAGATTCACTAGGATGTTGCCTGGTCTCGAGGGTATTGGCTATGAGGAGAGATGAATAAACTAGGGTTGTTTTCACTGGAAAGACGACGGCTGAGGGGAAACCTGACAGAAGTCTACAGAATTATGAGAGAGCAAAGAAGGTTCATCACCAGGATGTTGCCTGGCCTGGAGGGTGTTGGCTATGAGGAGAGGTTGAATAAACTAGGATTGTTTTCACTGGAAACATAGAATTTACAGTGCAGAAGGAGGCCATTCAGCCCATTGAGTCTGCACCGGCTCTTGGAAAGAGCACCCTATCCAAACCCACACCTCCACCCTATCCCCATAACCCAGCTACCCCACCCCACACTAAGGGCAATTTTGGACACTAAGGGCAATTTAGCATGGCCAATCCACCTAACCTGCACATCTTTGGACTGTGGGAGGAAACCGGAGCACCCGGAGGAAACCCACGCACCCACGGGGAGAACGTGCAGACTCCGCACAGACGGGAATCAAACCTGGGATGCTGGAGCTGTGAATCAATTGTGCTAACCACTATGTGACCGTGCTGAACTTTTGATTTCAAAAGACGGAGATGAGGGGTGACTGATAGAGGTGTACAAAATTATGAGAGACAGAGACTGGGGGGGATAGTCAGAGGATTTTTCCAAGTGTGAAAGTGTCAATTACAAGGGGGCACAGGTTCAAGGTGAGAGGGGGAAAGTTTAAGGGAGATGTGCAAGGTATGTTTTTCAGGCAGAGTGTGGTTGGTGCCTGGAACATGCTGCCAGAGGATGTGGTGGAAACAGGGACATTAGCAACAGTTAAGAGGCATCTGGATGGGTACATGAATAGGGAGAATATAGAGGGCCACGGACCAAGTAAGGGTAGAAGGTTTTTTTTGGGTTAGAGCATCATGATTGGCACAGGCTTGGAGGGCCGAAGGGCCTGTTCCTGTGCTGTACTTTTCTTTGTTCTTTGTTCTCATATCTGACTGTATTTTCATTGGGTAGCTGAAGTTCAAATATCTTTATAATGAAGTAGGTTTTCGTACAGCACTTACCTTTTTCTAATTTCTCAACAGTTGCCTTCTCTGTAGAAAAAGAATTCAAGCAGTCAGTTAAAATGTTACATATTTAAACACTTCTCTCTTCCTTAAAAGAACAAACTTGAAGGTTTCTTTGTGATATCTGGTTCCACATTTCGGAAAGGAGAACTGGATAATTTTTCTACAGTGCGATAGATTTTTGATTTTTTTTTGTCATGGTCACAACAGTTTTTACATCAGTCACAATATTCTTTTCCATTGAAGCACTTGATTGTTATGGAGCTGACCCTTAAGCAAGACATTGTTCTTGCAATTTTTCTGTTGAGGAAAAAAGTTGCCCAGTTGGAAATGCATGCACCCTACCCAAGGTTAACACCTCCACTCTATCCCCATAACCCAGCAACCCCACCCAACACTAAGGGCAATTTTGAACACTAAGGGGAATTTATCATGGCCAATCCACCTAACCCGCACATCTTTGGACTGTGGGAAGAAACCGGAGCACCCGGAGGAAACCCACGCACACACGGGGAGGATGTGCAGACTCTGCACAGACAGTGACCCAAGCCGGAATCGAACCTGGGACCCTGGAGCTGTGCAGCGATTGTGCTATCCACAATGCTACTGTGCTGCCCGGTAAAATGGAAATCGCTTGTCACGAGTAGGCTTTAAATAAAGTTACCGAGAAAAGCCCCTAGTCGCCACATTCCGGCACCTGTTCGGGAAGGCTGTTACGGGAATTGAACCATGCTGCTGGCCTGCTTGGTCTGCTTTCAAAGCCAGCGGTTTAGCCCTGTGCTAAACACCCCCTGAACAACCTCAGCCGCTACAGGAATTCAACCCACACTGCGTGGCCTCGCTCCGCATCACAAACTAGCAGTCCAGCCAGCTGAGCTAAACCAGCTTCCCCTTGGGTATCCTTGAAACACCTCACCATGCCCATTGTTTGCTTTGCGAGACTTGCAGCCCCAGCGTGTTGAGGGCAACCCTGCAATATTACAAAATAGCTAAAAATTAATGCTACAGACTCCTCCACTGGGAGTTTGGAATATTGTGCGTTGCAAACTGAATTTTATCATATGAGAGTACCTTTAAGAAATGGGTGTTTATAAAATAGCTGTAGTGGATGTATCTTTAATAAATGGGTGTTTATCAGTGATGTCAGAGTGTGGGTGGAGCTGAGCTGTCTGTCAGCTTTTTACTTTCGTTTGGCTCTCTGCTGCAGGGTACATTTTAGTTTTGTTTTGAGAGCTGGATAGCTGCAGTCACAGCAAAAAGATGTATTCGTCTCTCTCTCTGCAATCTAAAGACTGTCTCAGATACTTTGGTGATTTAAAAATAATACCTGTTTCTGTAGAGAAGTTAAACCTGCTGTCTTTCTGTAAAAAGGGTTTTTTTTTGTCTTGCAAGGAAAGATTAACAGTTACTTATAGAGTACTGTATTCTTTGGGGGATTTATTCGTGTTGATAGTTGTTAAGATGTTTACTGTGGGTTTATAAAGTGTTAACTGGTTTCATAAATAAACATTGTTTTAATTTAAAAGTACTGTAGATTTCTGATGCATCACACCTGCAGAGAAGGCCCGTGTGCTCCCCATACCACAATCTATTAAAAGTTGTGGGTCAAGTGAACTCCATGATAAACTTTAGGGTTCTCTCAACCCTGGCCCATAACAATTTTGATTTCAAAAGCGCCGCTTGCATATAAAGGAGTAGATTTTATGGGCTGCGAAGGTCATTCTCATCGGGTCAGAAAGGAGCAGGAAACTGGTTAGCGCTGAAGCGTGTGTACATCAGTTTTTGACGTTAGCAGGGCAGGATTGAGAAGACTGCTAAAAAAATCACATGACTTTGTTAATAGAGGCATAGAGTGCAAAGCAAAGACATTGTGCTAATTCTTTATAATACACCAGATATGCCCCAGATGTACTATTCTGCAGGATTGCATAGGATATACAGCACAGCAACAACCATTCACCCCAAGAAGTCCAAGTTGGTGCTTAGTCTCCATTTGAACAAAGAACAAAGACAAATTACAGCACAGGAACAGGCCCTTCGGCCCTCCGGCCCTCCAAGCCTGCACCGATCCATATCCTCTATCTAAAACTGTCGCCTATTTTCTAAGGATCTGTATCCCTCTGCTTCCTGCCCATTCATGTATCTGTCTAGATACATCTTAAATGATGCTATCGTGCCCGCCTCTACCACCTCCGCCGGCAATGCGTTCCAGGTACCCACCACCCTCTGCGTAAAAAGCTTTCCACACATATCTCTCTTAAACTTCCCCCCTCTCACCTTGAACCCGTGACCCCTAGTAATTGAGTCCCCCACTCTGGGAAAGAGCTTCTTGCTATCCACCCTGTCTATACCTCTCATTATTTTGTAGACCTCAATGAGGCCCCCCCTCAACCTCCGTCTTTCTAATTAAAATAGCCCTAATCTACTCAACCTCTCTTCATAGCTAGCGCCCTCCATACCAAGCAACATCCTGGTGAACCTCCTCTGCACCTTCTCCAAAGCATCTACATCCTTTTGGTAATGTGGCGACCAGAACTGTACGCAGTATTCCAAATGTGGCCGAACCAAAGTCTTATACAACTGTAACATGACCTGCCAACTCTTGTACTCAATACCCCTTCCGATGAAGGAAAGCATACGTTATGCCTTCTTGACCACTCTATCGACCTGCGCAGCCACCTTCAGGGTACAATGGACCTGAACACCCAGATCTCTCTGTACACCAATTTTCCCCAGGGCTTTTTCATTTACCGTATAGCTCGCTCTTGAATTGGATCTTCCAAAATGCATCACCTCGTATTTGCTCGGATTGAACTCCATCTGCCATTTCGCCGCCCAACTCTCCAATCTATCTATATTCTGCTGTATTCTCTGACAGTCCCCTTCACTATCTGCTACTCCACCAATCTTAGTGTCATCTGCAAACTTGCTAATCAGACCACCTATACCTTCCTCCAGGTCATTTATGTAGATCACAAACAACAGTGGTCCCAGCACGGATCCCTGTGGAACACCACTGGTCACAGTTCTCCATTTTGAGACACTCCCTTCCACTACTACTCTCTGTCTCCTGTTGCCCAGCCAGTTCTTTATCCATCTAGCGAGTACACCCTGGACCCCATGAGACTTCACTTTCTCCATCAGCCTACCATGGGGAACCTTATCAAATGCCTTACTGAAGTCCATGTATATGACATCTACAGCCCTTCCCTCATTAATCAACTTTGTCACTTCCTCAAAGAATTCTATTAAGTTGGTAAGACATGACCTTCCCTGCACGAAACCATGTTGCCCATCACTGATAAGCCCATTTTCTTCCAAATGTGAATAGATCCTATCCCTCAGTATCTTGAGCAAAGATGAGTCTTTACTCATCTAAATCTACCATTGTAACCCACTATTCCCCTCTCCGTTCTATGCTCCTCTCGTTTCCCCTTAAATGCATCTGAACTTTTGGCTTCAATCACTTTCTCTGATATTGAGTCCCACATTCCCACGATTCTTGGGCAAAGCATCATCTGTCTGCACTGGATGCTCCTTTGGACTGCAGCAGAGTGCTTAAGTTGGAGTTTGGTGACCGAGGGAATTTAGGGTTAATTTCTATTTAAAGTCTCGACTTTAATTTAGTAATTAACCAAAAGTTGCTGTTTGGGTTAGAAGAATATAAGTTTTAGGTCAGCTTTAAAACAGGGTTCATTCAGTCTCTACTTGCAGCTGCAACTCATTGAGTAGATAACAGATTCACAAATGGAACCTCACCAGTCTGACGGAGGAAGTAAAAAAGGACCTGCAAAGATGGAACACACTCCCACTCTCCCTCACGGGGAGAGTCCAGATGATCAAAATGAACGTACTGTCCAAGGTACCTCTTCCTACTTAGATCCATTCCGATCTACATCCCCAAGGCCTTTTTCAAAGCGCTGGACAAACTAATCATGGCGTCCGTATGGGGGGGGGGGGGGGGGGGGAAGAATGCTAGGATCCCAAGGAAGGTCCTGCAAAAAAAAAATCCAGGTGGGGCGCTAGCCCTCCCAAACCTACAATTCTACCACTGGGTGGCAACAGCTGAGCGAATAAGGGGATGGATCCAGGAGCCAGAAGCCGAGTGGGTGCGCGTGGAAGAGGCCTCCTGCATGGGGACCTCCCTCCGGGCCCTCGCCACAGCAGCACTCCCATCCCCACCCAAAAAACACTCCAGCAGCCCGGTGCTGATAGCCACCCTCCAATCCTGGAACAAACTACGGCAGCAATTTGGCCCGACCAAAATGTCGGACAAGGCTCCCATCTGCAACAATCATAGGTTCCCACCAGCACCGACTGACGCCACCTTCAAAAGGTGGGGGCAGGACGGAGGGACACTGACAGTCAGGGACCTATACACGGACGGCAGGATCGCAACACTGGGCGAACTGACAGAGAAATTCCAGCTGGCCAGGGGGAACGAGCTCAGGTACCTGCAACTCAAAAACAGCCTATGAAAGGAGACAAGGACGTACTTCCATTACTGGAAGAACTACTGGACGCAAGCATCCTAGATAAAGGAAACTGTAGTGACATGTATGACCGACTGATAGAAAGGGCCGACACCATACTGGACGCAACAAGAAAGAAATGGGAACAGAACCAGGGGATGGAGATAGGGTGGGGACTCTGGAGCGAAGCACTGCATAGGGTCAACTCCACCGCCACGTGCGCAAGACTCAGCCTGACGCAGCTAAAAGTGGTACATAGAGCCCACTTAACAAGAACTCGTATGAGTAGGTTCTTCCTGGAGGTGGAGGATAGATGTGAAAGGTGCCAAGGAGGCCCGGCCAACCATGCCCACATGTTCTGGTCTTGCCCCAGACTTGCGGGGTACTGGACAGCCTTCTTCGAGGCAATGTCCAAAAGTGGTGGGGGTAAGGGTGGAGCCATGCCCGATAGTGGCGGTCTTCGGGGTTTCAGACCAGCCAGATCTATTCCTGGGGAGGAGGGCGGACGCCCTTGCCTTTGCCTCCCTGCTTGCCCGCCAGCCAATCCTGTTTGGCTGGTGGTCAGCAGCACCACCCAGAGCTGCAGACTGGCTGTCCGACCTCTCAGAATCTCTCCAAATGGAGAAAATGAAATTCGCCATCCGAGGGTCAGACGGCGGCTTCCACAGAACGTGGGAGCCATTCACCCAATTGTTCCGGGACCTGTTTGTGGCCAACTAACAAGCAGAAGAATAGCCAGGTAGCCAAGAATCAGGGTAATGTAGCCAAAGCATGAGAGGGAGAGATAGACAGGGAGATGGGGAGGGGGAACAGCTAAGCCTGAGGAAAGGCGAACCACAGGAGGGGGTGGGGGGTTGGGGGGGGGGGGGCGAGGTGGGGAGAAGGAATAGACAGGGAACAAGAGAGGAGAACCAGGGAGGTGGGGGGAGGCAGGGAAATGAGAGCCAGAAGGAAGGCACGGGATACCATAACAAACCTGGCATCTCCAGGAGTAGGGAGCGAGGGGAATAAAGACGGAAGACGGGAGGAACGGCAGAGGCGGAGGTGAGCGCGAGACGGCAGCGAGATCCGTCCAGGAGAAGCAAGCGACAGCACCAAACCCATCCGAGTATTGCCCACTGTAATTGTTTCTCTGGCATCCAAATGTATATTTACCTGCCCAGTCTCCATCCCCCCTTCCTCCCACTAACAGTCGCCCACTTATGTGTTGCTGCTGTTGAGCTGGTGCACAATACCCTACCAGTTATTCTATTTTATTTTTTATTGAATTTTTAAAAATTATTTACTATTTTCTTTTCTTTGGCATGTTTGGGTGTGCCCTTCTATTCTATATATGTGCATATATGTCTTTTATCCTGTGTACATAACGGTAAATATACATTGTTCTAAAACCCAATAAAAAACATTTGTAAAAAATAAAATAAAAAGATTTTTAGAGGCTAGATTCAGAGTGTGGGATTCTCTCACACTTGGCGCGGTGGCTCCAAAAGCGGCACGAACCATCCTCCGCACCTCTGGGGGTTAGGACGGCGCCGGAGGGGTTGGCACCGTGCCAACCGGCAACGATGGGCCGCCGTGGGCCGTCACGAGTTGCTGCATGTGCAGAACCGCTAGCATGTTCTGGCGCATGCGCAGAACTGGCAGCGTATTTCCTGCGCATGCGCAGCGGGTTGCTTCTCCGCGCCGGCCATGGCGGAGCCTTACAGAGGCCGGCGCGGAGGGATAGAATGCCCCCATCGCACAGGCCCGCCCTCAGATCGGTGGGCCCCGATCGCGGGCTAGGCCACCATGGGTGCCCCCCACAGGGCCGGATCCCCCACCCTCCCGAGGACCCGCTAGCCGGCCGACAATCCAGGTCCCGCTGGGATGGACCCCGTCCATTTCACGCCGGCGACACTGCCCGAAAACGGGCAGCAGCTCGGCCCATCGGGGCCCGGAGAATTGCCAGGGGCTCCGCTGCCAACGGCCCCCGACCGGCGCGGCTTGATCCCCCCATCCCCGCCCGAAAACCGCGCCGGAGAATTCGGCAGCCGGTGGCGGGGCAAGATTCACGCCCCCCCCCCCTCCCTTGTCATCTCATCATGCTGACTGTGTCTGTACTGGAGTGCTGCTGCAGGCTGCAGAAGAGTGCTGAACTTGAAATTTGGTGACTGGGGGAGTTTGGTGAGGAGGGAACCAAGCCAGCCTTTCATTTTCTACCTTTCCTCAGAAAGGCGAGCGGTGCCCTTGGGAAAGTGTAACCTGGCAGCTGTGGAGGCCGAGTCCTTGAACAGTTTCAAGGCTGAGATCGATAGGCTTTTACTTTCTGGGGGCGGAGATAGCTGGATCAGCCAGAGACAACCTGGATTGTGGCAGCGGACTGAGTTTTAAAAATAGCGGTGTGCTAGTTTGCATCTCCTAAAGTGTTGTCAGGATGCAAAGGTGATGCAGGGCAAGTGGGAGCAGCTGATTGGCTGAGTAGGGCTGGGAAATGATTTACTACTTTTATCATTTAGTTTTTAAGGTCAATATTGTGTTGTTCATAGTTTGTAAGGCCTATATTCTGTCATAAAGCTGGGCAGAGAAGAGTAGAGTAATTGGTATTATTTGATATTAAGCATCTTCCAAAAGGTTTAATTTAATTGAAAGGGGTAAGTCGTGGCAGCGCTCAATGTTCTTCCTGCTCTGTGGGAACAATTCCAGTGTTCGGAGCCAGCATGACTGCATTAAGCGTTTTCAGCTGCACCTCCTGCAAGTCCGGGTTCTGAAGCTGGAGGGGCGGCTGGGAGCACCGTGGAGCATCTCCGAGGCAGAGAGTATCATGGATAGCCTAGAGAGAAGTGGTCATCTGCAGGCTCAGATTCCCACAGGCAGGGAGGGAATGGGTGACCACTAGGCAGAGCAAGACGATTGGACAGGCAGTGCAGGAATCTCCTGTGGCCGTTCGCCTGCAAAACAGATATACCGCTTTGGATACTGTTGAGGGGAATGGCCTCTCAGGGAAAAGCAGCAACGGCCAAGCCGTTGCACCACAGTTGGTTCTGCTGCAGAGGGGAGGAGTAAAAATTGCAACGGCGCTTCTGAGCGTGGCCCAGTCATAGCAGGCTGTTGTTGGGAACGCTGGCGTAGACACAGAGGGAGGTGGTCCAGTCCCAGAGGGAGATGGCTGATGTGACACAAACCCAGCAGGTGGTGGCATAGTCGCAGCGTGATGTGATGCAGCCTCAGACAGAGATGGTCCACTCCCTGTGCTCCATGGCCACCAGCGCGCAGACCCTGGTCAGGCCCAGAGCGGGTCTCCAGGACTGGCAGTGCCACGTTGCGGGGCAGCCTCAGGGGCAGTTCCGTTCGCACCCCCATCCCATAGTGTAGCCTGGGGGCCGAGCTCTCCGAGGGAGGATGAGGTGATGGGGCCCGTGCCCTGACTCCCGCAGGGGAAGTTTCGAACACCGCAGCACCTCGGACTCTTCCCCCTCCCCTCCTGTCCCTGGTGCGTCTGGTGGGCAGTGGGCGGAAAGGGCCGGTACCACACCACCGGGGACACCCGAGCAGCAGCCAGTCCCATCCAGGCACATTCACCCCAGAAGACGCGCACCAACGGAGAACCAGGTCACAGTGCAGGAATCACAGCATGTCACCTCCATTCCTGCTGTACCGTCTGGGGAACCACCTCAATGCAGTGTTAGGGCCCGTAAGGCCAGGAAGGTAGACACCAGTAAATTGGCACAGATGCAGGGCAGTTTAGTTATAGAGGCTAGGGCCCATCCTCCCCCCGCAACCATCCACACCATCGCCATTCCAGGGTGGCACGGTGTGATGGAATGACCAGCTTGCATGCAGAGATCACCCAGTTGGACAGTGGAAAGTGCTGCCAGATGTTGGCATACGATGTGGAGCATCAGAGCTCATCGCAGAGCGGGTCATCATCATCCTCCACCCCATGGATTAAACCCGCCGTTCCTGCCAACACAGAGCCCACAACCTGTAGTGCGGCAGGTACGTATCACGGAGAGAGTTGAAGGCGGAGTCGAATGGGGCGGGTGGGGAGGGGGGGGGGGGAGGTTGTGGGGTTCGGGTACGGTGTCTATGCCCCTGGCTAGTCATCGTGCCCCCCCCCCTCACCCCCCCCACCCCCGGTCGGCCAGTGTGGAGGTGATCGGAGAGTCCAGTGCGAATTGGCCCTAGCGAACACGTCACGCGGCCTCCTGTGCCTGTCTGGGCCCCATGTCCTACCCATCCTCCCCCTCCCCTGTATCCTCCTTATCGGACGAGGCCTGGTGTTCATCCTCCTCCTCCAGCATATCACCCCTCTGCTGCGCGATGTTGTGCAGGACGCAGCAGGCCGCCACAATGCGTGCGATCCACCCAGCGTCAAACTGGAGGGCCCCTCCAGAGTGGTCCAGGCACCAGAACTGCATCTTCATTCTGTGGCCTCCAGATAGGTCTCATCAGCCACGACTGCAGTGGGTAACCCCTGTCACCCAGGAGCCAACCCCCTAGCCATGGGAGCATCTCAAACATGTCAGGAATCATTGAGTGTGCCAGGATGAAGGCATCGTGCACACTGCCCGGGTATCAGGTGCAGAGATGTACGATGCCCAGCTGATGGGCACAGGCCAGCTGGATGTTCATCGAGTGATACCTCTTTCAGTTTGTGCAGAAAGGCTTTTCATCTGCAGGTGCCCGTAGGGAGACCTGCATCCTGTCGATCACCCCCTAGACCCGGGGCATCACGGCGATGGCAGAGAACCCTGCTGCCCGGGCAGCCTGGTGAGCTCGGCCCACATTGAAATGGATATACTGAGCCACCTGGGCAATAGGGCCTCTGTGACAGCGCCGGTGCACCTGTACACCAAGGTCTGTGAGATTCCAGACAGGTCCAAACTTGGTGCCTGGAAGGAGCCCGAAGTGGAGAAGTTCAGGGCAACCATCACCTTGACAGCCACTGGGAGCCTGTGACCTCCCCCATACCCCCGTGGTGCCAGGCATGCCATTAGCTGGCAGATATGTCACACTGTCTGCTCAGCCGGGAGTCTTCGACAGCAGGCCTGGTCCGGCAGGTCTTCGAATAACAGGCGATGCTGATACACACGAGGCTTCATGCCTCTTCGGGAACCTCCTTCTCCCCGGTCTGTTGGCTGGCTGGCTCTCCATCCTGGACATGTGCCTCCTGTTACCATGCGGCATGCTCTGCTGCTGCCCGCTCCGCTGCTGCCCACTCCGCTGCTGCCCACTCCGCTGCTGCAGCTTCCTCCTCCTCGAGCAGCTCCAGCTCGTACAGCACACGGCATCCCCCAGGGCTGCGGCGACCAGCAGGGAGGACACTATTAGTGATTGAATCTCCATTGTCTGCAGGGGGTGAAAGGCCGACACTGGATGACGTTTTGGATGCAGTGGCCAGAAATGCCAAACCTGCCTTTCACTGTCCTCCAGGCTAGCATGCTTCCTGGAGCTGACCCTGGGATAGAGCACAGCCCCATGCGCATGCACTTCTCTTACCGAGGCCTGAAGGATGAAGGCAGAAGCAGGGTGCAGCCTTATTCTGGCTTTCAGCCTTTGTCTTCTGATTGCCAGTCATCTCTGATGGTCTCCTGGAGACAGGAAGGCTGGGGAGAGAAAGGTTTATGTGCTTATTTAAGATGCAACCACACCTTTAACCTTGTCATGCAACGGTGGGGCAGATGAATCAGCTCCCGAAGCACCAAGCGATTCAGGGAGCTATCTGCCTGTGCGTAATTAATGAGCTTCCAATTGCAGGGTTGGGCATAACTTCTTACCATTCCAAGCAGTACCACGGGATAAACACTGCAGAACCCATGTAGCACGCACTTAGTTTCACAAATAGAAAATTCCAATTCCAACTGTTTCTCTATTCACAGGCGCTGCCAGACCGATTGAGTATTTCCCAGTAGCTTTGCCTTGATTGCCTTGATTTCTCATTCCTCCTTGCCTTTGCAAAGCTGTCCCTTTCTTGAACACCTGCAGAACGTGTTGTACAGGTACTGAGCTCTGGGTGGCCGATTGAATTGTCAGCATTGATGGTGAATGCTCATCTGCAGAAGTAGGATAACTGGTGTGTTTGCTGTGACTGTAATTGGCATGACTCCACCCCAGTCAGCCTTGTGGCTCCCTAGTTTATTAATTAGATCTCAAATAGGTAGCCTAGAGTCTGATGGTTTGTTTCTTCTCCAGTTGAAGCCCTCAATCTTCCCACACAGAGCCTTTATTATGGGAAGTTGGTAACAACGTTGTCGTTTGTGTGGGAGAAGCGGCATCTCTTGTTATTGACAGCAGAAAGTGAAGCTCCGTATCTAACATTCTCCTTATCAATCCATCTTTATTCCAATTTGAAGGCAGCACATTAAAGTCTTTGTCTGAGTCACATTCAGGACAAAATTTCCTTCAAATTTTACTTTTCAACTCCATTTTTGCGGTTTCGGGCTGTAATATGTGTTTTCTGCCCTTTACACTAAAACTGAAAATGGCTTATTGTCACGAGTAGGCTTCGATGAAGTTACTGTGAAAAGCCCCTAGTCGCCACATTCCGCCGCCTGTTCGGGGAGGCTGGTACGGGAATCGAACCGTGCTGCTGGCCTGCTTTCAAAGCCAGCGATTTAGCTCAGTGAGCTAAACCAGCCCAACTGGAAGGACTATCCAGCTTTGGGCATCCTACACTGCTCCAGTTTGTTTGATCAGATAGCACTGAGATGTAGGAATGTGTCGTCTGTGAATTCTGCTTTCATCCAAATTTAGATGGATGGTGAAATGATGGGCATGCGATCCAATGGCCATACAGTGTCAGAAAAGCAGCATGCCGCGGCGCAGCGTAGCCGCTAAAAGCCGGCAGATCCCGTTCCTGGGATCTACCCGGCTCGCAAAACCTCATGCGATCCACCGTGATACCATGAGACGTTGCAAATGTAAATTCCGCCCATTGTGGGCGGGGTCACTTTTTGGCAAATCAGCATATTAGAACGAGACAGTTAGTCTCACTCTAATGTGCACATTCCCGAGGTACATCAGGCTTTGGGATTCATCTCTTTCGCCTTGGAGACCTCGAGCAAGCGCTGTACAGCACTCATCTCCGCAAATGGGGACCAGACAGAATGTCTCTCATTGGGGTCTCCCAGGGAATCGGAGCCCCCCCAGCTGCATGCCGTTTTGGCAGGACGGTACCCTGGCACTACTGGTGGCACCTGGGCACCATGCCAGAGCCACCTTGGTGCGAGAGCCTGGAACTACCTAATAGTATGGACAGGCCAGGTTTCTAGGTTGGCACTGACAAGGTGCCAAGCTGACATATTTTATGAATGCATGATCTGGCCGGGAGTGCCCGGCATTGGGGAGTGCCCTGGACCCTCCCATAGTGCGTCCGGACTGGGAGTTGACGTCGGGGATTGCTTTGAGGTCCTCGGAGATCGGGACGTCATTTGAAACTGTATATAACATAGTCATGTGCAGCCTCAGCGAGTTCCCCTTTCAGGCCCGTTAGACAACGTGAGTCGCGTTGCAAAGCCATGTTTATCCCGGCACTGCGGGCTCAGGGAAACACATTGCTGAACGTGCTCGTAATGGGACTTTGTTCCCATTTGGGTGAAAATATCATGAAATAACTCCTTGTAAGTTCCAATAGCTTTCAGGTGAAGCTTGTTCATTTTTTACTTAAGGCACAAATTATGATACTCCAACCCCTGGCAAAAAGCTTCGCTGATTGTGAGCATGATTACAACATTGTAGCGCCTAATCTGTCCTTCGCGATGCCATTTAGAACATAGAACATAGAACAGTACAGCACAGTACAGGCCCTTCGGCCCACAATGTTGTACCGACCATTTATCCTAATCTAAGATCAGCCAAACCTACACCCCTTCAATTTACTGCTGACCATGTGCCTGTCTAAGAGTCGCTTAAATGTCCCTAATGACTCTGACTCCACCACCTCTGCTGGCAGTGCATTCCACACACCCATCACTCTCTGTGTAAAGAACCGACCTCTTTTATCCTGCTTTTAACCTTGTATTCAGCATTCAAATTCAACCTTCCAAAATGAATCACTTCACATTTATCAAGGTTGAACTCCATCTGCCACTTCTCAGCCCAGCTCTGCATCCTGTCAATGTCCTGCTGTAACCTGCAGCAGCCCTCGACACGTTCTACAACTCCACCAACCTTTGTGTCATCGGCAAACTTACTAACCCGCCCTTCCACTTCCTCATCTAAGTCATTTATAAAAACCACAAAGAGCAGAGGTCCCAGAACAGGTCCTTGTGGGACACCACTGGTCACTGACCTCCAGGCAGAATACTTTCCATCCACTACCACTCGCTGTCTTCTTTCGGCCAGCCAATTCTGTATCCAGACAGCCAGATTTCCCTGTATCCCATGCCCCCTAACTTTCTGAATGAGCCTACCATGGAGAACCTTATCAAATGCCTTACTGAAATCCATATACACCACATCCGTTGCCCGACCTTCATCAATGTGTCTCGTCACATCCTCAAAGAATTCAATGAGGCTTGCGAGGCATGACCTGCTCCTCGCAAAGCCATGTTGACTATCTTTAATAAAACTATGTTTTTCTAAATAATCATAAATCCTATCTCTCAGAATCCTTTCCAATATTTTGCTCAAAACAGACGTAAGACTGATGGGTCTGTAATTCCCAGGGATTTCCCTATTCCCTTTCTTGAAAAAGGGAACAACATTCGCCTCCCTCCTACTCCAGTGGAGAGTGAGGACGCAAAGTTCATCGCCAACGGCACAGCAATCTCCTCCCTCGCTTTCCGTAGTAACCTTGGCTATATTCCGTCAGGCCCAGGGGACTTATCTATCCTGGTGCTTTTCAAAATTTACAGCACATCCTCATTCTTAATATCAACCTGTGTGAGTCTATTAACCTGGTTCACACTGTTCCCATGGGCAACAAGGTCCCTCTGTCTAGTGAATACTGAAGCAAAATATTCATTTATGGCCTCCCCCATCTCCTCAGACTCTAGGCACAAGTTCCCTCCACTATCCCTGACCGGCCCTACTCTCACTCTGATCATCCTCTTATTTCTCACATGTGTAGAACGCCTTGGGGTTTTCCCTAATCCTTCCCTCCAGGGCTTTTTCATGCCCCCTTCTAGCTTGCCTCAGTCCATTTTTGAGTTCCTTCCTGGCTACCTTGTAACCTTCTAGAGCCGAGTCAGATCCTTGCTTCCTCAACCTTGCGTAAGCTTCCTGCTTCCTCTTTAAAAAAAAAATTTTTTAGAGTACCCAATTCATTTTTTTTTCAATTGAGGGGCAATTTAGCGTGGCCAATTCACCTACTCTGCACATCTTTTGGATTGTGGGGGTGAAACCCACGCAAACACGGGGAGAATGTGCAAACTCCACACAGACAGTGACCCAGAGCCGGGATCGAACCTGGGACCTCGGTGCTGTGAGGCAACAGGGCTAATACACTGCACCACCGTGCTGCCCCTCCTGCTTCCTCTTGACTAGAAGCTCCACTTCTCTTGTCATCCAAGGCTCCTTCACCCTACCATTCTTTCCTCGTCTCTGTGGGACAAAACTATCCAGCACTCGCAGCAAGTGTTCCTTCAACAATCCCCACATTACTGTTGTGCATTTCCCCAAGAACAATTGTTCCCACTTTATGCTCCTCAGCTCCTGTCTAATAGCAGTATAATTTCCCCTCCTCCAATTAAATACCTTCCCATACTGTCTGTTCCTATCCCTCTCCATGACTATGGTAAAGGTCAAGGAGTTGTGGTCACTGTCACCAAAATGCTCTCCCACCGAGACATCTGACACCTGGCCTGGTTCGTTGCCGAGCACCAAATCCAATATGGCCTCCCCCTTAGTCGGCCTATCTACATATTGAGTCAGGAATCCTTCCAGTACACACCTGACAAAATCTGCTCCATCCAAACCATTTGCACTAAGAAGGTTCCAGTCAATATTAGGGAAGTTGAAGTCATCCATGACAACAACTCTGTTATGTCTGCACTTTTCCAAGATCTGCCACCCAATCTGTTTCCTTGATCTTTCTGCTGCTATTGGGGGGTCTATAGAAAACTCCCAATAAAATGACTGCTCCTTTCTTGTTTCTGACTTCCACCCATACTGACTCAGTAGACAAACTCTCCTCAATTACATCCTTTTCTGCAGCTGTGATGCACTCTCTAATTAACAGTACCACTCCCCCTCCTCTTTTACTTCCCTCCCTATTCTTCTGAAAACATCTAAACCCCGGAACATATACCAACCATTCCTGCCCCTGTGAAATCCATGTCTCCGTAATGGCCACAACATCGTAGTTCCAAGTAGTGAACCATGCTCTAAGTTCATCTCTCTTATTCCTGACACTCCTTGCATTGAAAGACACACTTTAACCCATTCCACTGAGAGCAACTTTGCCCGATTAACTGTCTATCCTTCCTCACAGACTCGCTGCATACTATTTCTGCCTGTTCAACAGTTACCGTATCCTCTGATCTATAGCTCTGGTTCGCATCCCCCTGCCAAACTAGTTTGAACCCTCCCGAAGAGCTCCAGCAAACCACCCGCCCAGGATATTGGTGCCCCTCCAGTTTAGGTGGAAGCCGTCCTTCATGTACAGGTCCCACCTTCCCCAGAAGGTATTTCAATGATCTACATATCTGAAGCCTTCTCTCCTGCACCAGCCATGTAGCCATGTGTTCAGCTGCACTCGCTCTCTGTTCCTTGCCTCACTTGCACGTGGCACCGGTAGCAATCCTGAAATTATTACTCTGCTTGTCCTGCTCTTTAGCTTCCAACCTAACTCCCTAAAATCACTTTTTAGATCCTTAACCCTTTTCTTAGCTATGTCGTTGGTGCCTATGTGCACCATGACTTCTGGTTGCTCCCCTCCCCCTTAATAATCCTGTAGACTCGATCCAAGACATCTCTGGCACCCGGGAGGCAACATACCTTCCGGGAGTCACGCTCGCGACCACAGAATCTCCTCTCTATTCCCCTAACCATTGAATCACCTATAACTATTGCTTTTCTATTCTCCCCCCTTCCCTTCTGAGCCACAGAACCAGACTCAGTGCCAGAGACCTGGCCGCTAGGGCCTTCCCCCGGTAGGTCATCATCCCCACCCCCAACAGCATCCAAAACGGTATACTTGTTTTGAAGGGGAACGGCCACGAGGGATCCCTGCATGTCTGCCTGTTTGTTTTCCTTCCCCTGACTGTAACCCAGCTACTCTTGTCCTGTACCTTGGGTGTGGCTACCTCCCTGTAATTCTTCTCTATTACCCCCTCTGCCTCCCGGATGATCCGAAGTTCATCCAGCTCCAGCTCCAGTTCCCTAACATGGTCTCTGAGGAGCTGGAGTTGGGTGCACTTCCCGCAGGTATAGTCAGCGGGGACACCGGTGGTATCCCTCACCACCCACATACTACAGGAGGAGCATGCAACTGCCCTAGCCTCCATCCCCTCTGATCTTACAGAATATAGCTGCCCTGTGAACCAACTGGACCTCCGCCTTCCGATTCTGCTCCCAGTCAGCTGTACTCTCTGTAAACTCCTGGCTCCCTTCTCGCTCTTTGAGGAAATGTAGGAAATGAAATGGAAAGGAGCACCTTACTCCCTCCTCGCCTAACTCCCTGAGTCACCAAACTCTCACTATAGCACTCAAATGCACCCAAATTCAGCACTCAATCAGTCACCAAACTCTCACTATAGCACTCAAATGCACCCAAATTCAGCACTCAATCAGTCACCAAACAACTCTCACTATAGCACTCAAATGCACCCAAATTCAGCACTCCGTGCAAACAATGTCTGCACTGTAGCTGGCTCACATTTACACTGTGTGACTCGCCTCTGAAAACTGGCCTAATCCAATGAACTAATTAACAAGTACCAGCTGCAAGTGGCTACAAGTAGAACCTTTGTTTAAAGCTGATTGAAAATTCACCTTCTTCTAAACCAAACAGCAACTTTGAAGTGAATTAACCAAAGGAATAGCTTCAGCTTGGACTCAGAGCTCAAAGCTCCTTTTCTTCTTGTGCGTTCTGCCTCTTCCCCAACACCCAACCCTACCCTGCCCCACCTTCTATCCTCCCAGCCCTGTGCCTGAGGTGGGAGTGGGACAACCTGGGGCCTATTGCTGTAGGCCCCCTCCCGGGGTGAAGGCCCTGCCCCACCTTCTATCCTCCCAGCCCTGTGTCTGAGGTGGGAGTGGGACAACCTGGGGCCTATTGCTGTAGGCCCTCTCCCGGGGTGAAGGCCCTGCCCCCTGCCTTCTATCCTCCCAGCCCTGTGCCTGTGGTGGGAGTGGGACAACCTGGGGCCTATTGCTGTAGGCCCTCTCCCGGGGTGAAGATCCCGCCTTCTGTCCTCCCTCCCCTCTGCCTGGAGTGGGAGTGGGACCACGAAGGATACGGACTTTGTTTTGCCCCCCCCTCCCCCCAGGGCTGTGTGGACCGAGGACTTGGTTTTGGGCCCTCACAGGGCTGAAGGGTATTGTCCACCCCCCCCCCCCCCCCCACTACCTTTTACCACCTGTGACGGGCGTGGGGCAGCCTGGGACATTGTTTTAGTCCCCTCAAGGGCTGGAGAATTCTGCCCCGCTCTGCTGCCCTACTCTGCTGCCCCGCTCTGCTGTCCCTCTGCTGTCCCTCTGCTGTCCCTCTGCAGCACCTTCCCTTGTGGCACCTGCTGTTAAGGTGCCACACCCCCCCCCCCCACCCCCCCTACTATTCTGATACACGGCCGTGCCATACCAGGAGTGGGCATGGCTAGCACCTCAGGGGCATCCTCCACTCTGTCGGGTGTGGGGCAGCCACATATTTATGCGGGGGAGTCAGAGGGGTGGGAGGACAGAGGGCAGGATCCTCTCGATCCTCCACTGCCTCCGCGCCCCCAACGCCCTTCCGCCTACTAACGCGGCAGCTGGGGGTGAAGTGTTATGCCCCCATTACCATGACTATCGAGGTGTGCACCCGTGCGATGGCCGGGGTTGTTGGCCCCTCGGCCTTCGTAGCCGCCTCAAGTGGGTACGGCAAGGCCGTGTTTTTCCTGCGGGCCGAGCAGGCGGCCCACCGGGCCTTGGAAAGGGGGCTCACGGTGGGCGGGACACACGTGGGGGTGGACCCGCTGGAGGCACCCGGCGAACGTGTTGTTTTATCCAACGTCCCACCCTACCTCCCCTCTGAGCTCCTCCTCCCCCATCGCAACCTCCAGGGGGAGGTCAGGTCCCGGGTGGCACCGCTGACGCCCGGCCTTCGGGACACCTCCCTCCGCAATGTATACTCCTTCCGGCGTCAGGTTTTTGTCCGCCTGACCCGGGAGGAGGTCACGGAGGGAGGTTTTGTGATCTCCCACCAAGGGAGCCATGCCTGCAGGGGGTTGGGGCATATTGACCGTAACTGCTCCACCCTAACGGCCGCTGCCAACACCACCTCCAGGGCGGCCACGGCTGGCACTGCCCCCCTCTCCTCTACCACCTCTTCGTCCGCCCAGCAGCCGGACCCGAACAACTGGCGGGGGTGGAGGGGGAGCCTCCGCTTGACCAGCGACAGTCGAGAAAAGCTAAACGCGCGGCAGTACGGCAGTCAGACCGGGCCCTCCAGGACCTAGGCCTGGCCCCGGCCGCTGTCCCCGTGTCCATCCAGTCCAGCTCAGAGGCTGCAGCCTCATCTCGGGACACCGCCTCCCTGGAACAACCTGAAGGGCCTGGAGGGCGGCGGTCACACTGTATACTGCCCCGAGGCGGAGTGGGATCCGGCCTCCTCACAGTCCCAGGGGCCGGGCGATGTGGAGGGGGGGGGGGGGGGGTGCTGCAGAGGGCTCTCTGACGATGTGGAGGGGGGGGTGCTGCAGAGGGCTCTCTGACGATGTGGAGGGGGGGGTGCTGCAGAGGGCTCTCTGGCGATGTGGAGGAGGGGGGGGGGGCGCTGCAGAGGGCTCTCTGACGATGTGGAGGGGGGGGGTGCTGCAGAGGGCTCTCTGGCGATGTGGAGGGGGGGGGCGCTGCAGAGGGCTCTCTGACGATGTGGAGGGGGGGGTGCTGCAGAGGGCTCTCTGGCGATGTGGAGGAGGGGGGGGGGGCGCTGCAGAGGGCTCTCTGACGATGTGGAGGGGGGGTGCTGCAGAGGGCTCTCTGGGGATATGGAGGCCGTGCAGCAAGGCGATCCCGCCCCAACCCCACCTCGTAAACACCACCTGTCCGGGAAGGAGGAGGTGGTGGATCTCACCGCCCCCTCCCCGAGCGAGTGGGGGTGGGTGACTCCGGTACTGGTTCCCATCCCCCTCACTCCCAGCCCGGTTAAAAAGAAGAGTAAAGCCAGGGAGGCCTTTGAGGCTCCCAAGGCGTTTGGGCTGCTGTCGTACCCTGAGCAGGGAGAGCCGGGGCCGGGCGGAGACATGACCCCCGAGGGCTCGTTCCGCCTGGTGGCGTTTTACTCCCCGGTCACTTCCTCTTGTTCGTTGCCAGAGGCCGGCGGCAGCCACCAGAGCCCCTACATACTCGGGCCATGGTGGGTTGCGGCGAAGAAGGCTCCCCGTTCTCTATGCCAAAGCAGAGGATGTCAGGGAGCCCAGGATCCATCCCGGAGCTGCTTCCGGAGATCTTCCCGGATCTCTCATTGGGCCCGGCGTTGGCAGCGTGGGCGGTGTTGGAGCTGCCACCATCCACGGGCCCAGAACCACGGGAGCAGCCTGCGAGGGACCAGCCTGAGGACGATCTGGGGGGTGGGATCAACTCGGGCCTGGGTCTAGCTGGTGGGGCCGTGTTGCCCGCCGCACTCCATGTGGCGGGGGACTCGGGCTCAGGCGATGACCGCTCGGAGGAGGAAGGCTGCCCGGTGACGGGTGAGGAGGAGGATTTAGATGCTCTCTGCAGCAAGGCAGAGGGTGCACTCACACCCGGCACTGAGTCTCCCCTCATCCCCTCAGGGGAGCTCCGAGCACTGAAAAGCATCACGGTCACCAGGACTGTGTGTGGCTGGCCCTGGACAGCTGGGGAAATCTGGGGTTGCTCTCGGGTCCCCCCGCGTCTATGCCAGAGAGGCGTGGGAGTTCAATCAGGACCAAGGGGAGCAGCGCCAAACTGTTCTGTTCCTCGCGGGGCTCCTGAGGGAGTGGAGGGGGGGCGACGACCCTCTACATCCTCCGTACAATGAGGTGATTGGTGAAGGACACGCGCTACAACTGACATGGAGGTAACCATAACCAGCCTCAACATCAACAGCAGCAAGAACGAACATCGCCGTTTCCAGTCTTCTCTGTCCTTAGGGACGGAAAGTACGGGGTGTGCTTCCTGCAGGAAACCCACGCCATTCCGGGGGATGAAGCTCAGTGGTCCCTGGAGTGGCAGAGGGGAGTCTTCATGAGTCACTTGGCCCCACGTTCGGGCCGGGTGACTATCTTGTTGGCTCCACATTTTCAGCCAGAGATCTTGGGAGTCAAGGAGCCAGTGCCAGGCCGTCTGCTGCATTTAATGGTCCGCAACAGGGATGTGGTGCTTCACTTTGTGAATGTCTACGCTCCCCAGGCCGGGCCGCTGCAGGCGACGTTCTACGAAAAAGTGTCCACTCTTCTGGGCACCATCGCGGTGAGCGAGTGCATCGGCCTGGGAGGGGATTTTAATTGCACTGGAGGACCGTCGTGGAGTCCCGCACAGCTCGCCGGCGGTGGTGAAGTTGAGGGACCTGGTTAGGTCCTTCGACTTAGTGGATGTCTGGTGGACTCTCCATCCTAAAGTGCGGGCGTACATCTTTGTGGGTCCTCCATTCAGAGCCTCCAGGATCGACCGTCTTTACATTTCCAAGACGTACTTGCCCAGCGTTCTGACGGCCTCTGTGGGGCAGGTGCCGTGCTCGGATCAGCACCTGTTGTGTGCCGGGGCTCGCCCCGTCCCGCACTCAGACACGGTCCGCGTACTGGCACTTTAACAACCTGCTGCTGGGGGACGAGCTTTTTCTGGACTCGTTTCGCTGTTTCTGGGCTGGCTGGAGAAGGAAGCGGGGTGGCTTCCCCTCCTGGAGGTTATGGTGGGACGTGGGCAAGACTCACGTACATGAGGTCGCGTATCCGTCTCCTGACGGACATGGACGCGGCTCCCCCTTTCTTCTACTCGCTGGAAAGAGGATGCGGGGCCTGTCGGCAGATTTCTACGCTGCTGGCCAACGACGGGTCCCTCGACTCGGATCCGGAGGGGGTCAGGACCCTGGTTAGGGACTTTTATTCCAACCTCTTCTCTCCGGATCCGTCCAGCGAGGACGCTTGCAGAGTTCTGTGGGAGGATCTGCCGCAGGTCGGCGCGGAGGGAGCCAGGAGGCTCAATCAAATCATCAACCTCCAAGAGCTGACCAGCGCCCTGGACAGCTTGTCAAGGGGAAAGACCCCAGGGCTGGGCGGGCTGACCGTGGAGTTCTTCAGGGCGTTCTGGGACGTCCTGGGGAGCGACAACGCGGGGGTCGTGGGGGAATGTATCGCGACCAGGGAGATGCCCCTTTCGAGGCACAGGGCCGTCATTGCCCTGCTGCCCAAGAAAGGGGATCTCCGCCTACTTAAAAACTGGCAACCGGTCTCCCTCTTCAGCATGGATTACAGAATCTTTGCCAAGGTGATGTCTTTACGCCTTGGCCCCGTGCTGGACCACATGATCCATCCTGACCAGTCCTACACAGTCCCGGACCGAACCATTTATGATAACATCCATCTGGTCTGGGACTTAATTCATTTTACCCAGAGGACGGGTATGTCGAGCGCCTTCCTGTCTCGAGTATTTGCTTGGGACTCTACGAGCTTTCACTTTCTCGCCCGGAGCCGATTACTGTACGCTCCCTCGGAGTATCTGCTTAAGGTTAACGGGTCCCTGACGGCGCCCCTTCGCTTTGGGAGAGGAGTGGGTCAGGGCTGCCCGTTGTCTGGCCAACTTTATTCCCTCTGCGTGGAGCCTTTCCTGCACGTCCTGCAGAGGAGGTTGTCAGGGCTGGTTCTGCGCGAGCCGGACATGGAGGTCGTACTCTCGGCTTATGCTGTATACTCCGCCGCGTCTTCTGCTCGGTTCAACTGGGCTAAATGTTCCGGATTCCTGGTCAGTCTGTGTCGGATGGACCCCCTCCCAGAGGAGCTCAGGCCCTTCAGCTTGAGCCCGACCAACAACCTCTACTTGAGAGTCCACCTTTGCCCGGCAGAGGAAGCCTGGCCGGCGAACTGGCAGGAGCTGGAGACCAAGGTCACCACTAGCCTGAGACGCTGGACTGGAGTGCTCCGAGTGCTTTCCCATAGGGGATGAGTTCTCGTCATAAACCAGCATCCTCCACGATGGTGTGCCCTGGCGACGTATTTCTTCCGCCAGGTTCACAGCCTGAACTACGACGTGCAGCTCCTGTCCGTTGACCGGAATGGTCTTTGGAACTCTTTGTTGGCGCTGCCCGTTTTGTACCAGGACCTTCTCAAAGTCTGGATCATGGTCGCCACGCGCCGCAGCTCTTCCCCGTCAGGAGTAGCGGCTGTCGTAAGGGAGCCGCTGCTCAGGAATCCCCACCTCCGCACCTCCGCCAATATCCATTCAGGTGGCTGGCGGAGCGGAGGGCTGTGGATGCCGGGGTGACCAGGATCGGGGACGTGCTGGGTGGCGGAGGGGTGGGCTGGATGACACTCTCCGAGCTTGCCAGGCGAGGAGCAGTGTCTGTCCGGTGTGTGACCAATGTTATCCAAGGCCTCAAAATGTTCGTGCTCGGCCCCATGGGCACACTTGGACTCAGGTTGGCGCGGTTGTGCGGCGGCATCCCGTCTGCGCGGACCCCTGCTCGGACATAATTCCACATTGGTCCCAAACCCCGGAACCCCCCTCCCGGGTGCTGGTGCCCCCCAGCCCCAGCCGCCTCGCGGAAATACCCTTCGTGCCCTTTCGCACTGCACGGAGGGATATCCTGTACGGCCTGCTGTTGCACACCTTCCACCCCCTTGCCCTTGCCCGCCGCCCGGACACGCCTTGGCATGCCTCGTTGTTGCCCGGCGGCGGAGCTCCCCACTGGAGGTCCCTCTACGGAGGTGTCCTCTTCATAAAACTAGGGGACCTGGGGTGGAGGGTGCTGCCATGGCAGTGCCGTACACCCATCATTTAAATCACTTCATGGCTTTGCCAGAGATCTGCCACTTTTGAGGCCTGGTGGAGACCGTGGAGCACATTTATGTTGTCTGTCCTGGGCTGCATTCCCTGTTTGTTTTCTTGACAGCGTTGTTGTTGAGGTTTTCTTTGCACTTCAGCCCCACGCTCCTGATCTACGGACATCCAATGCGGAGGGGGGCGGGGAGGGCGGTGGACCTCCTTGTGAACCTGCTCCTGGGCCTTGCCAAAATTGCCATTTATAGGTCCAGGCAGAGGGGTGACCGAGGGGGTCGTCCAGCCTGACTGTCTGCCCATTTTCCGCGGCCTGGTTCGCGGCTGGGTGTCCCTGGAGCGGGGGCATGCGGTGTCCACGGGCACACTCAAAGCCTTCCGTGCTCGGTGGGCACCGCAGGGGGTTGGATTGCCTTATCGACCCCGATTTTCACACTCTAATTTGACGGGTTTTTGATAAGTTTTTGTTTCCTTTCTCCTTTTTGGGCTGAGCTCCACTCATTGTTTTAGGGCCCTCGCCTCTTTTGTTTTATCTATCAGTTACTTTATGTTCTTTTGCTTGGTTGTCACACCCAGCATCACGCCAGTGTCAGTGGTGGATGCTGGCTTAACTCCTGTACGTGTAGATAAACGTACAGGTCATCAATTCACGAAGAAACACCAGAGAAACCAAAAAAAATTAAAAAGGAAAAACACAGAAACAAAAATATTTTTTATTTGTTAAGGTCTAAACTAAACAGCAACTTTTAAGTTAATTAACTAAAGAAAAGAAAGACTAGACTTTAGATAAAAATGAACCCTGAATAACCCTCAGTCACCAAACTCTCCCTATAGCACTCAAATGCACCCAAATTCAGCACTCAGTGCAAACAACATTTAACGAGGGATTGCAGCTGAAGTATTTCCCACTATTTTTCAGTCATTGCACATTGGAAAAGTTTAGAACATGATGGCGTATGTTAAATGGCTTTTACATAGATAACGGGAAACTGAATTGAAAATCAAAATCAGCAAAGCTAAAAATTTATAACGTAATCATTGAAACCAAAGATGACCCCACATAGGCCGGCTACAGGTTCAAAATCCTAATGCAGTTTCTCATGTTAGTTAATTTATTGATTCATTTATTAATTCATTCAATTACTTACGTCTTTTGAGTTCAGCTGCTTCACGTTTAATTTTTCCTGTTAACAAAAAATTGAAGTAGAGTTTTAATCCCTTATGTTGTTCAAATAACTGGTGTTGGAAATTCTAAACTTTGTGTGATAAAACAGTAAACATTTATACACAAGTGTGTAAGACAGACAATTTACATGTATAAACAGTGCTTTCACGACACTTCCAGTAAACAGAAAACGCTGGAATGGGAACACCTCGAAGGCATTTCGTTAGCTGAAAATTTTAAAGGTTGCTTTTTAATATTGTAAACTGTTATGTTTGAATGAAAGACCAAACATTCAGCACCATTCGCAACTCCTTGATTACCAAAGCAGTCCATGTCCAAATTCAGCAATGATATGGAGATGCCTGTGTTGGACTGGGGTGAGCACAGTAAGAAGTCTTACAACACCAGGTTAAAGTCCAACAGGTTTGTTTCGAATCACTAGCTTTCGGAGCACTACCAGAAACATATATACAGGCAAAATCAAAGATGCCGTACGATACTTTGAATGCGAGTCTTTGCAGGTAATTAAGTCTTTACAGGTCCAGACGGAGCAACTAGAGAGAGGGGTAATGACAGGTTAAAGAGGTGTGAAATGTCTCAAGCTAGGACAGTTGGTAGGATTATTATAGACCTCCAGATAGACAGTGGGTCATTGAAGAGCAAATAAGTGCGCAATTCTTGGAGGTGTGTAAAAATAGTAACAATAGGGTAACTACATTAAGTCATTCTGACTTTCTCAACATTATTTGGGATAGTCACATGGCATGATCTAACTGAAATGGAACAGAGTTCTGTGACAAGCGTGTTTAGCCGGGTGTTTCTATCGGGGCTCTGGTTGTATTTGGAGCCTCAGCGGGGAACAATCCGACGTTCAGCTCTACTTGCTGGAACTCCTCAGTGCAGAAGGAGATCGGGATGTTATTTCAGCTGACGCCCCCCCGATCTCTTGACCCCCAACTCACTTATAAGGGGGTCCTTGGCACCCCCCCCCCCCCCCCCACCCACACAAGGCCCCCCTGGGCTCAATTTCCGTTGTGTGAAAAATAGCAGCTTGGCACCAGCAGCCTGACCGTGTCCCAGCCAGACGACAGTACCACCTGGGCACCTTGGCAGCGGCAGGCTGGCACCCAAGTAGCACTGCCAAGGTGAAATGAAATGAAATGAAAATGGCTTATTGTCACGAGTAGGCTTCAATGAGGTTACTGTGAAAAGCCCCTAGTCGCCACATTCCGGCGCCTGTTCGGGGAGGCTGGTACAGGAATCGAACCATGCCGCTGGCCTGCCTTGGTCTTCTTTAAAAGCCAGCGATTTAGCCCAGTGTGCTAAACCAGCCCCAGCGTGCCACACCGTCCAGAGGGCAAACACCTGGGGGCCTCCTGTCCCCTGGGAGACACCCCCCCCCCCACAAGTGCCATTCCATCTGGCCCCATTTGTGAAGACCAGCATTGAACTGTGCTCGCCCAAGGTCACCAAGACAAAGGGGTTAGATTCCAGGGCCTCGATAGATCAGGCGAGAGCATATTAGAGCGAGTCAGAGCGAGTGGGATTTAGGGGCAGCACGGTAGCACAGTGATTAGCACAATTGCTTCACAGCTCCAGGGTCCCAGGTTCGATTCCCGGCTTGGGTCACTGTCTGTGCGGAGTCTGCACGTTCTTCCCAGTGTGTGCGTGGGTTTCCAAAGATGTGCAGGTTAGATGGATTGGCCATGATAAATTGCCCTTAGTGTCCAAAATTGCCCTTAGTGTTGGGTGGGGTTACTGGGTTATGGGGATAGCGTGGAGGTGTGGTTTTGGGTAGGGTGCTCTTTCCAAGAGCCGGTGCAGACTCGATGGGCTGAATGGTCTCCTTCTGCACTGTAAAAATTCTATGATTCTATGATAAATTCTATGAGACTAACTTTAATGTGCAGATTTTCAAAATGTTGATCCCGCCCACAGTGTTAAGGGCTTAGATGGAGTGGAGTTCTTAAAATATATACAGGAGAACTTTTTAGGTCAATATCGAGAGGGTCCAACAGGAGACAGTGGAGGGCTGGACCTAATTCTGGGAATGAAGCCGGACAGATGGTTGAGGTGGTGATGCGGAGCATTTTAGTGACAGCGACCACAACATGGTACAATTTAAGCTTGGTATGGACAAAGCAATGGACAAGGTGCAAAAAAGAGGTTTTGGATTGGGAGAGAGCGGATTTTAGTAAAATAAGGCAGGATCTGGCCAAGGTGGACTGGAAAGATTACTGGGGAAACCTATAATAATAATAATCTTTATTGTCACAAGTAGGCTTACATTGAAACTGCAATGAAGTTACTGTGAAGTTACCTACCGAAGAGCATTCAAAAAGGAAATGGGGAGGGTACAGTCCCAATATGTTCTCTTGAGGGTAATAGGAAGGTGTAACAAACCCAGAGAACCAGGGATGACCAGAGACATTCAGGATACGATGAGAAGGAAAAGAGAGGCTTTTAACAAGTATAAGGGGAGCAGAAGCATTAGTGGAGTATAGAAAGTGCAGGATGGAGCTTAAGAAATCAATTAGGAGAGCAAACAGGAGTTCAAAGACATGCAGGTTAGGTGGATTGGCCATGATAAATTGCCCTTAGTGCCCACAAAAGGTGAGGTGGGGTTATTGGGTTACGGGGATAGGGTGGAAGTGAGGGTTAAATGGGTCGGTGCAGACCCGATGGGCCGAATGGCCTCCTTCTGCACTGTTTGTTCTATATGAGAAAGCGCTGGCTGGTAAAAGTAGGGAAAATCCCAAGATATTCTCTCAGTATATCAATGGGAAGAGGATAACCAGGGAGAGAGCAGGGCCCATTAAGGACCAAGGGGGAAATCTGTGGGTGGAGCCAGGGGACATTGGTAGGGTGGTGAACAAATATTTCGCATTGGTCTTCAAAAAAGGGAGACTTATTAAGAAGGCAAATGCATATAGGATACAGGGTGATTTGATAAGATGGATCGAAAAGTGGCTCAGCGGTCGGAGACAGAGGATGATGATTGACGGCTGCTATAGTGTCTGGAAACCAGTTACCAGTGGTGTACCATAGGGATCTATGGTGGGCTCCCTATTGTTTGCCATTTATACAAATGACATAGATGACTATGTGGGGGGGCTAGGATCAGTAAGTTTGCGGATGATACAAAGATTGGCCGGGTGGTTAACAGTGAGGTTGAGTGGCTATGGTTACAGGAAGATATAGACGGGATGGTCAAATGGGAGAATAAGTGGCAGATGGAATTTAACCTTGAAGTATGAGATGACAAACCTTGGAAGGGTTCTGTTACAAGGAAGTATATTATGAAAGGTCTGACACTGGAAAGTGCCGAAGAACAAAGGGACCTTGGCGTGTTTGTCTATAGATCTCGGAAGGTAAACGGGCAAGTTAATAGGGTGGTCAAAAAGGCATTTGGACACTTACTTTTATCAACGGGGCACAGATTACAAAAGCAGGGAGGTCATGATGGAGGTGTATAGGACAGCTGGAGTACTGTGTGCAGTTCTGGTCGCACATTTTACGAAGGATATGATTGCACTGGAGGGGCTGCAGAGAAGATTTGCCAGAATGTTGCCTGGGATGGAACGTTAAAGTTTCCCATGGCAGGATGATGGACAAAGTGAAGTTGTATGGGGTTCAGGATGTAGTAGCTAGATGGATAAAGAACTGGCTGGGCAACTGAGAGTCGTGGTGGAAGGGAGTGTCTCAAAACGGAGAAGGGTGACTAGTGGCGTTCCACAGGGATCTGTGCTCAGACCACTGTTGTTTGTGATATACATAAATGATCTCGATGAAGGTATAGGTGGTCTGATTAGCAAGTTTGCAGATGATACTAAGATTGGTGGAGTTGCAAATAGCGAGGAGGACTGTCAGAGAATACAGCAAAATATAGATGGATTGGGGAGCTGGGCAGAGAAATGGCAGATGGAGTTCAATCCAGGCAAATGCGAGGTGATGCATTTTGGAAGATCTAATTCAAGAGCGGACTATATGAACAAAGAACAAAGAAAATTACAGCACAGGAACAGGCCCTTCGGCCCTCACAGCCTGCGCCGATCCAATCCTTTACCTAAACCTGTTGCCTATTTTCCAAGGTCTACATCCCTCTGTTCCCCGCCCGTTCATATATCTGTCTAGATGCATCTTAAATGATGCTATTGTGCCCGCCCCTACCACCTCCGCTGGCAAAGCGTTCCAGGCACCCACCACCCTCTGCATAAAAAGCTTTCCACACACATCTCCCTTAAGCCCTTATGGTCAATGGAAGAGTCCTGAGGAAAATTGATGTACAGAGAGATCTGCGAGTTCCGGTCCATTGTACTCTGAAGGTGGCAACGCAGGTCGATTGAGTGGTCAAGAAGGCATACAGCATGCTTTCCTTCATTGGACGGGGTATTGAGTACAAGAGTCGGCAGGTCATGTTACAGTTGTATAGGACTTTGGTTAGGCCACATTTGGAATACTGCGGGCAGTTCTGGTCGCCACATTACCAGAAGGATGTGGATGCTTTGGAGAGGGTGCAGAGGAGGTTCACCAGGATGTTGCCTGGTATGGAGGGTGCTAGCTATGAAGAAAGGTTGAGTAGATTAGGATTGTTTTCATTGGAAAGACGAAGGTTGAGGGGGGACATGATTGAGGTCTACAAAATTATGAGAGGTATGGACAGGGTGGATAGCAACACGCGTTTTCCAAGAGTGTCAATTACAAGGGGTCATGATTTCAAGGTGAGAGGGGGAAAGTTTAAGGGAGATGTGCGTGGGAAGTTTTTTACACAGAGGGTGGTGGATGCCTGGAACGGTTTGCCAGCGGAGGTGGTAGAGGCGGGCACGATAGCATCATTTCAGATGCATCTAGACAAATATGAACAGGCGGGGAACAGAGGGAAGTAGATCCTTGGAAAATAGGCAACAGGTTTAGATAAGGGATCTGGATCGGCGCAGGCTGGGAGGGCCGAAGGGCCTGTTCCTGTGCTGTAATTTTCTTTGTTCCTTGTTCTTTGTTCTAAACCAGGAATACACAGGTTGTCAGAGGAGGAAAGGTCGGAGAGGCTAGGTTTGTATCACCCGGAGTTTAGAAGAGCGAGAGGCAACTTGATTGAAAACTTTCAAATCCTGAGAGGTCTTAATTGGGTGAATGTGGAGAGGATATTTCCTTTCACATGTTAATCTAGAACTGGGGGTTCCTGTTTAGAACGAAGGGGTCGCTCGTTTGAGACGGAGATGAGGGAGCGGGATTCTCCGTTTCTGAGACTAAGTGTTGACGCTGGCACAGAATTTGTGGACTTTCACGACAGCAAAACTGGCGCTGAACCTGGATCGATTCAGCAACTTTGGAGGGGCTAGCACTGGTGCCACGTGAAACACAATCGATTCCAATAAAAATTGGTGTGGGATTCGCCAGGTCCTTGATTGACACTCAGGAGTCTGACACGATGTAGCTGCATATGCACACCACTAGAGAATAGAGTCATAGAATTCCTAACGTACAGAAGGAGGCCATTCAGCCTGTCAAGTCTGCACCGACCCTCTGAAGGTGTACTTCACGAAAGTGTTATGGGCCAGGGTTTAGAGAACCCCAAAGTGTATCATGGAGTTCACCTGACCCACAACTTTTAATAGGTTGTGGTATGGAGAGCACACGGCCGACTCTACAGGTGTGGTACAGCAGAAATGGAAAAGTATTTTTGAAAGCAAAACAATGTTTATTCTATGAACTCAAGATAACCTTTTTAAAACATACAGTGAACATCTTAGCAACCATTAATTCAAATACAACCCCCAAAGAATACAACACGAAGTAATCCTTTAAGCTTTCCTTTTAACATCCATAAGACTTAAAACACACCCTGCAGCAAACAGCCTAAAACAAAAGTAAAAAGCTGGCAGACAGCCCAGCTCCACCCACTCTCTGACATCACTGCAATAAAGGTTCATAAAGGTACTCTCACTACAGATATTTATATACATACCCATTTATAAACACCCATTTCTTAAAGGTACTCTCACATGACACCTCCCCCCAAGAAACAAAAATAAACCATCAACTTCAAGATGGTTTCATTTTTCACCTTTACACTATCCTTTAAGAAATACACACAGTAAATATACTTTTTCGGTTCTAAAAACAACACACGCAAATAGGTATAACAATATAGTCCTTTTTTTCCCGTTTTCTTCCTCCAACTGAAATCCTTCTCGATGCATGACTCTGCATGACCCATCCATTTCTCTACGCCTCAGCATTTCTCTTTAAAGTCAGATACTTCATTTCAATTTGATCACAGAATCCCTTGCAATTCTCCAAAACAGGAGCATTGGTTGTCACAGCTTTCAGGCAGTCAAATGCCTGTTGAAACTCTGCTGTCCATTGAAATTTTCGGCGTTTCTTCAGCAAGTTCATCAGTGGCGCAATCACACTACGAAACTTTTGCACAAATGTTCGATCAAATCCACTCATGCCAAGAAATCGCATTATTTCCCTTTCTCTTGAGGGTATTGAAAACTCCTCAATAACTGTTGGTTTCACATCCCGTGGGACCATTCGACCCTGTCCAATTGTATGGCCAAGGAAAGTGACTTGGGCTTTTCCAAATTCACTTTTGGTTAGGTTTATCACCAAACCCACCTCTTGAAGTCGATCGAATAATTCCATCAGATGTTTAAATGTTCTTACCATGTCTGGCTGCAAATTACCAGATCATCGATGTATACCGCACAATTGGGTAATCCTGAAATGACTTTGTTAGTTAACCGTTGAAATGTGGCTGGGGCGTTTTCCATGCCAAATGGCATAACTTTGAATTGGTATATACCATCTGGAGTCACAAAAGCTGAAATTTCCTTCGCCCTTTCAGATAAAGGTACCTGCCAGTAACCTTTAAGTAAATCCAGTTTGGAAATAAAAGTTGATTGTCCCACTTTCTCAACGCAATCTTCCAAACGTGGGATAGGATAAGAGTCCATTCTTGTAACTGAATTCACCTTTCTATAGTCCACACACAACCGTTGGGCACCGTCTGGTTTAAGTACCATCACTATGGGTGAGCTCCATTGGCTGCAACCCACTTCAATTATGCCATTTTTAACCATATTCTCAATCTCTTTGTTAACCTGTGCCGATTTTAAAGGGTTAAGTCTGCATGGATGTTGTTTGATTGGAACAGCATTTCTCACATCTATATCATGTATAGCCATTTTATCTCTACAAACCTGCCTATGTGATATCAATAACTCTTTCAGGTCAGTCTGTTTTTCCTCTGGAAGGTAACTCAACAATTTATCCCAATTTTTAAGAACATCCTCGTTTTCCAATTTAATTTGAGGTATGTCAAATTCACAGTCATCTGGATTTGGTTCGTCACTTTGAGTTAGAATCATTAAAACCTCCTTTTTCTCTGCTTCCCTTTTCAGCATATTCACATGACACACTCGGTGAGTTTTCCTTCTATCCAACGTTTGTACCACATAATTCATCTCACTTAATTTCCTTTCAACCCGATAAGGTCCACAAAACCTTGCTTTTAAAGGCTCACCTACCACTGGTAACAACACTATAACTTGATCTCCACAGGCAAAACTACAAACTTTGGATTTCTTGTCCGCTACCCATTCCCTCACATTTTGTGCAACTTTTAAATGTTCTCTAGCCAATTCACCTGCTCTATTTAATCATTCCCTAAAATTTGACATGTAATCCAATAATGTAATTTCCGATTTCTCACTCACCAATTTTTCCTTAATCAATTTAAGTGGTCCTCTTACCTCATGACCAAAAATTAATTCAAAAGAACTGAATTTGGTTGACTCATTAGGTGCATCCCTAATTGCAAACAGTACGAATGGAATTCCTTTATCCAAATCCTCTGGATAATCTTGACAATAAGCCCTCAACATTGTCTTTAATGTCTGGTTCCATCTTTCTAATGCTCCCTGCGATTCTGGATGGTACACAGTTCATTTAAATTGTTTTATTCCGAAGCTATCCGTAACTTCTTTGAATAACATTGAGGTAAAATTCGATCCTTAATGTTTATTGTCACAAGTATGAAGTTACTGTGAAAAGCCCCTGGTCACCACATTCCAGCACCTGTTCAGGTAAGCTGGTACGGGAATTGAACCCGCGCTGCTGGCCATGTTCTGCATCACAAATCAGCACTCTGGCCCACTGAGCTAAACCAACCCTTTGCAGAAGCAGATACATTAACGGCGTTCAAAAGGCATCTTGAAAAATACATGGATAGGATGGGTATAGATGCACCAGGAAGTGCTGAGGGTTTTGGCCAAGGGGGTGTTTAGGCATGGAGGGCGAAAGGGCCTGTTCCTGTGCTGTATTGTTCTTTATTCTTTGACTTACTACCAGCTGGCAGGTATCCCACGTCACGTGATAGATCTCTAATGCCACCTGCTGGTGGGAGGTCGTACCAACATCTATGTGACAGATAGACAACGATATACATTGATGTGTACATGCATATCACCACACACCCCTTCCTTTGGAAGTATTAATATTTACACATGTGACTGTGCTTTACACCACATGATATGCATGATAACTTTAAACATATATTGTACACAGTTTATTACAGGTTCAGTCTGTCTGCTTTATGACGTAATCTGGTTGATCTCCTGGGCAATGGCTGAATCGGTGATTATGTTCCACATTCATTTGTTGTTGTTCCAGCTTGTTCCACATTCACTGCTGCAGATGCTTCTCTGATCACTGGCTCTGTTGGGTGGTTTGTGTCCTCTTCAAGTGTTTTGGGATCACATACCAGCTCTTCTGCTGGACTCAACACAAAAGAATGTTGCACTTTTAACAGCGCTCTTTGCTGAACCGCCCTCATTAAGAACCAAAAACTAATATGGACCTGCCTGTTGCAATATCTTTGCCAGCCTTGACTAACCATAAGACCATAAGACATAGGAGCAGAATTAGGCCACTCGGCCCATCGAGTCTGCTCCGCCATTCAATCATGGCTGATATTTTTCTCATCCCCATTCTCCTGCCTTCTCCCCATAATCCCTGATCCCCTTATTAATCAAGAACCTATCTATCTCTGTCTTAAAGACATTCAATTCAATTTGGCCTCCACAGCCTTCTCCGGCAAAGAGTTCGACAGATTCACCACCCTCCGGCTTAAAATATTCCTCCTCATCTCTGTTTTAAAGGATCGTCCCTTTAATCTGAGATGGTGCCCTCTGCTTCTAGTTTTTCCTACAAGGGGAAACATCCTCTCCATGTCCACTCTATCCAGGCCTTGCAGTATCTTGTTCGCTTCAATAAGATCCCCTCTCATCCTTCTAAACTCCAACGAATACTGACCCAGAGTCCTCAACCACTCCTCATACGAAAAGTTCTTCATTCCAGGGATCATTCTTGTGAACCTCCTCTGGACCCTTTCCAAGGCCAGCACATCCTTCCTTAGATGTGGGGCCCAGAACTGCTCACAATACTCCAAATGTGGTATGACCAGAGCCTTATACAGCCTCAGAAGTACATCCCTGGTCTTGTATTCTAGACCTCTTGTCATGAATGGAAATATTACATTTGCCTTCTTAACTGCCGACTGAACCTGCACATTAACCTTAAGAGAATCATAAACAAGGACTCCCAAGACCCTCTGTGTTTCTGATTTCTGAAGCATTTCCCCATTTAGAAAATAGTCTATGCCTAGATTCCTCCTTCCAATGTGCATAACCTCACACTTTTCCACATTGTATTTCATTTGTCACTTCATTGCCCACTCTCCTAGCTTATCCAAGTCCTTCTGCCATTTCTATTGGTATCCTCAAGTCTGAGCGTATCACCTGGTTGCAGTGGCTGGAGCTTCCTTGTGGATCTATCGTAGAACCATTTCTGCCTCCTCTTTTGAAAAAGCATTTCCCGCTCCAGTCCTCAATCCACAGGGTGAGTTGCAATGCAGGGCAGGGTGGTTCGCAGCTGTCTATTCATTAGCAGCTGTGCTGGTGATAGTCCATTGACAAGAGGTGCTGAACGACAAACTCAGAAGCACCAATTCGATGTCTTCATGGCTGTCAATAGCCCTTTTTAGCAGCTGTTTAACAATGTGCACATCTTTTCTCCCTTTGACTGGGGAAATGGAGGACTTGAGGTGATGTGCCTAAAATCATAATGACGGGCAAATCAGTCCACTCATAATTTTTGAAGCAGGGACCATTGTCAGACATAACAATGCTTGTTATACCAGGCCGGGCAAAAAGCGCTTCAGCATGTTGTATATCACACCGAGCAGTTGTGTTTGCTAATTCTGCGACCTCCGGATAATTTGAGAAATAATCAATAACTAAAAGGTAGTCTTTCCCATTGAAGTGGAAAAGATCCATGCCCGCCTTCTGCCACATGCATCGGCTCTTTGCTTTGCTTGCAGTGGAATCTCTGACATGTGTCACAGTGGTCGACCATGCCTACAATGTCACGGGTGATGCCTGGCCAATATATTGTATCCCTGGCCCTGTGCTTTCACTCCTCAATGTCCAGGTGCCCTTCATGAAGCTTCTTCAGCATGAGTGGGCTCAAGGAATGTGGAATCACAATCCCGTGCTGTCGCAGTGGAAGGCCATTCACCTCACTCGATTCTGACCGCACATTGTAGTAACTCGAGGAGGAACCCTTAGGCCATTCTTCTCGAAGACATTTGATTACCTTTTGTAGGACCACGTCCTTGGCTGTTTCTGCCATTATTAGGCGCAACTCCTCATCAGAGACTGGAAGCGATGCAGCAACGAGATTGACATGTTGTTGCACATCCTCATCAACCAGGTGTACCTCTTTCATGCCCGTGGCTCGGGAAAGCGTGTCAGCGACAGTAAGGCGATTGCCTGGTGCATAGATGAGGTCACAATCGTAGAGTTGGAGCTTCATCATGATGTGCTGGATTCCCGGGGACATTTGGCACAAATTCTTCTGCACAATGGATATAAGTGGCCTGTGGTCAGTCTCCACCAGAAACGCCGGAAGCCCATACACACAATCATGGAATTTTTCCAAACCTGTGACTAACCCAAAGCATTCTTTTCAATTTGCACTTCCCTGCGCTCCGTTTTGGACATCGCTCTGGATGCATATGCCCCCAGCAACCAGCTGTTGTCTGCACCCTACTGCAGCAATACTGCTCATAGGCCATCCTGAGACACATGGGTTGAAATTTTTGTCTTTATCGCTGGGTCCAAGAATGTGAGGACTGGCGCTGTTGTCAGCGAGATAGGCAATGTTTGCCGCTGCTGCTCATGTTTGTGAGACCAGTGAAACACTACCGGTGCGATTGTCCGACCCCACGCCGGGTGAGAGAATCGCGGGAGTGGTGGGCGAATCATGCCACGCCGCCCTGGCGCCCCCCACGCGATTCTCCCACCCCCCCCAAAATGGCGTGTCGCGTTTTGCGACAGGCCGCTTGGAGAATCGCCGCTCGCCATTTCTAACGGCAACTGGCGATTCTCCGGCCCGGATGGGCCGAGCGGCCTGCCGAACCCGACCGGTTCACGCCGGCGCCAACAACACCTGGTCGCTGCCGGCGTGAACATCGCACGACCGCTGCATGTGGGGCCTGTGGGGGGAGGAGGGAGGATCGAGCACCACGGGCGTACTCAGGAGGTGTCTGGCCCACTCTTTTCCCTCCGCCGCCCCGCATGATCAAGCCGCCATGTCTTGCAGGGCAGCGGAGGGGAAGACGGCAACCGCGCATGCGCGGGTTGGCGCCGGCTAACCTGCGCATGCGCGGGTGACGTCACTTAGGCGCCAGCGGCCGTGTCATTCCGGCTGTGCCACTTTGACGCAAGCGTCAAGGCCCGGCGCTCGAAATTCATTTGCCGCCACTCCTAGCCCCCAGGGGGGGGGGGGGGGGGGGGGGGGGGGGGAATAGGAGACGAGGAGCGGCATCCGACGCCGGAGTGAAACACTCCGGGTTTCACTCCGGCATTGGTTGTTTGTTTCCCTTTAGGAGAATTTCGCCATACGTCCTTTTATATTGAGTCTTGTAGTTGGGATGTTTTGGAGGCTCGGCTGGGAATAAACCTGCCCACAAAGTTGATCATCCCTAGTATTTGTAAGATGCCCTTTTTATCTGTGGGACGTGGCATTGTCAGAATGACCTTTCACTTTTTGTTATCCAGCTGTGCCGAGAGCCTGTCCCCTAAAACGGTCATGCTGTCAACCCTAATTTGACATTTTGTTTTATTGAGCTTGAGGCCACTATTTTTAACTGTTGTGGGACTCTGAGCAGCTGCCCAACATGCTCCTCGCGTGTGGACCCCCAGATTATGATATCATCGATATAAACGCGGACACCTGATAATCCTTCAACTATGTGCTCTGGCACGATGGAAAATTTCAGATGCCAAAATTATGCCAAACGGCATTCTTGGAAGCAGTAACGCCCAAAGGGCGTGTTAAACGTGCACAGCCTGCTGCTCGATTTGTCCAGCCTTAGCTGCCAGAAGCCTTGTGACGTGTCCAACTTGCTGAAACACGTCGCTCCAGCCATCTCGCATGCTATTTCTTCCCTCTTCAGAATCGGGTAGTACTCCCTCTTGATGTTAAGGTTCAGGATGTTGGGGTCCGTGCAGATATTCAGGTCGCCGTTCCTCTTTTTGACACACACCATAGAGTTAACCCAGTTGGTAGGTTCCTCTATCCACCTGATGTCACCTTCAGTTTGTCCTTCAGCGGAGCAGGTACACGTTTTGGCGGGTGCACAACTCACTTCATATTCTCCTTCAACTGGATGCGGTACATAAAAGGCAGAGTGGCAAAGTCCTGAAATACCTGGCACCGTGGCTGGTTCTGCTGTGCAGGAGGGCAGGAAAAAGAGTGGTAGAGCTATAGTGTTAGGGCATTTGATTGTAAGAAAATAGACAGGCGTTTCTGCGGACGCAAACGAGACTCCAGGAAGGTATGTTGCCTCCCTGGTGCAAGGGTCCTGATGTCTCAGAGCGGCTGCAGGACATTCTAAAGGGGAAGGGTGAACATCGATCTGTCATGGTGCATATGGGCACCAACGATATAGGTAAAAAATGGGTTGAGGTCCTACAAGCTGAATTTAGGGAGTTAGGAGCTAAACTAAAAAGTAGGACCTCAAAGGTAGTAATCTCGGGATTGCTAGCAGTGCCACGTGCTAGTCAGAGTAGGAATGACAGGATAGCCAGGATGAATGTGTGGCTTGAGAGGTGGTACAGGAGGTAGGGACATTGGAACCGGTTCTGGGAGAGGTGGCACCATTGCAAATCGGACGGTCTACACCTGGGTAGGAGTGGAACCAATGGCCTAGGGGAGTTGTTTGCTAGTGCTATTGGGGAAGGTTTAAACAATGTGGCAGGGGGATGGGAACCAATGCAGGAAGTCGGAAGCTAGTAAAGAGAGGATAGAAACAAAAGTCAGTAAGGAGAAAAGTGGAAGGCAGAGAAACAGATTGAACTGTGTTTATTTCAATGCAAGAGGCTGAATGGGCAAGGCAGATGAACTCAGGGCATGGATAGGTACATGAGACTGGGGCATTATAGCTATTACTGAAACATGGCTAAAGGAGGGGAAGGACTGGCAGCTCAATGCTCCAGGCTCCAGATGCTATAGGAAAGATAGAACAGGAGATGGGAGAGGAGGAGGAGTTGCATTTTAAATTAGGAGTATCACGACAGTACAGAGAGAGGACATATCGAGGGTTCGCCCACTGAGTCTATATGGGTAGAACTGTAAAATAAGCAGGGTGAGATCATTTTGATAGGACTGTACTGTAGACCACCAAATAGTCAGCGGGATATTGAGGCGCAAATATGTAAAGAGATTACAGATAGCTGCCATAAAATAGGGTGGTAATAGTTGGGGACTTTAACTTTCCCAACATTAACTGGTTCAGCCATAGCATTAGGGGCTTGGATGAAGAGAAATTTGTCGAGTGCATTCAGGAAGAATTCCTCATTCAATATGTGGATGGCCCGACTAGAGAGGGGGCAAAACTCTTGGGGAATAAGGAAGGGCAGGTGACGGAAGTGTTAGTGAGGGATCACTTTGGGACCAATGACCATAATTCCATTAGTTTTAAGATAGCTATGGAGGGGTAGCATGGTGACACAGTGGGGGAGCCCTGCTGCCTCACTGTGCTGAGGTCCCAGGTTCGATCCCAGCTCTGGGTCACTATCCGTGTGGAGTTTGCACATTCTCCCCGTGTTTTCTTGGGTTTCGCCCCCACAACCTAAAAATGTGCAGGGTAGGTGAATTGGCAATGATAAATTGCCGCTTAATTGGAAAAAAATGAATTGGGTACTCTAAATTTATTTTTTAAAAGAAAGCTGTGGAGAATGATAGTTCTGGCCCAAAAGTTAAAATTCTAAATTGGGGCAAGGCCAATTTCAAGGGTATCAGGCGGGAACTTTCAAAAGTTGATTTGGGTTGCCTATTTGTAGGCAAGGGGACAGCTGGTAAGTGTGAGTCTTTCAAAAAGGTGTTAACTAGAGTTCAGTGTGAGTACATTCCTCTTAGAGTGAAGGGTGAGGCTGGTAGAAGACGGGGACCCAGGCTGACTCAGGATATCGAGGCCCTGGTGAAAGGAAGAAAGAGGCATATGACATGCATAGGCAGCTGGGATCGTGGATCCCTTGAAGAGTATAGGGCTTGTCGGAGTAGAGTTAAGAGAGAAATCAGGAGGGCAAAAAGGGGACATGAGATTGTCTTGGCAGATAAGGCAAAGGAAAATCCAAAGAGCTTTTACAGATACATAAAGGGCAACAGAATGATCAGGGAGAGGGTAGGGCCTCTTATGGATCAACAAGGTCATCTCTGTGCAGATTCACAAGGGATGGGAGAGATCCTAAATGAATATTTCTCGGCAGTATTTACCGTTGGGAAAGGCAGGAATGTTAGGGAAATTGGGGAAATAAAAAGTGATGTCTTTATCTATCTTAATCGAATTAAGATAGATAAATCCCCAGGACATGATGAAATGTATCCCGTGACATTGTGCAAGGCTAGGAATGAAATTGCCGGCCCCCGAGCTGAGATATTTAAATCATTGACAGCCACAGGAGAGGTGCCTGAAGATTGGAGGGTAGCAAATGTTGTGCCCTTGTTTAAGAAGGGCGATAGGGATAAGCCTGGGAACTACAGACCGGTTAGCCTTACTTCTTTAGTGGGTAAATTGTTAGAAGGTATTCTGAGGGACAGGATCTACAGGCATTTAGAGGCAAGGGCTAATTAGGGAAAGTCACCATAGCTTTGTGAGGGGAAAGTCATGTCTCACAAATTTGATTCAGTTTTCTGAAGGGGTAACCAAGAAGGTAGAGGAGGGCAGTGCAGTTGACGTTGTCAACATGGACTTTAGCAAGGCCTTTGACAAGGTACCGCATGGTAGGTTGCTGCATAAAGTTAAATCACATGGAATCCAGGGTGAGGTAACCAATTAGATAAAAAATTGACTTGGCGACCAAAGCCAAAGGGTGGTTGTGGAGGGTTGTTTGTCAAACTGGAGGCCTGTGACCAGCGGTGAGCCTCAGGGATCGGTGCTGGGTCCACTGTTATTTATTATATATATTAATGATTTGGTTGAGAATTTAGGAGGCATGGTTAGTAAGTTTGCAGGTGACACTACGATTGGTGGCATAGTGGACAGTGAAGAAGGTTATATAAGATTGCAACAGGATCTTGACCAATTGGGCCAGTGGACCGATGAATGGCAGATGGAGTTTAATTTAGATAAATGTGAGATGATGCATTTTGGTAGATCAAATCAGGGCAGGACCTACTCAGTTAATGGTAACTCTTCCACAATCTTTTTAGCTGTAATATTACGTACTGGAATGGCCTCTGGATGGCCACATCCATTATAGTCAAAATATATTGATTCCCAATTTTTGTTTCAGGAAGTGGTCCTACGCAATCAATTAGGACCCTTGTAAAAAGGTTCCTGAAATGCTGGAATGGGTATTAAGGGTGATAGTTTTATCACTGCTTGAGGTTTCCCTATCACTAGAATGCGTTACATGATTGACAAAATTTAACTACATCTTTATGTAGTCCAGGCCAATAAAAATGTTTTTGATTTTAGCTTGAGTTTTCCTTATTCCCAAATGACCTCCCACTGGGACCTCATGTGCAACTCGCAACATCTCCTTTCTATACCCTACCGGCAATACTACTTGATGAACTTCTGCCCACTTTTCATAATCTTGCATTTGTAAAGGTCTCCATTTTCTCATCAAGACATCACTTTTATGGTAATAACACTCTGGTATACACTCAGATTCCTCTTCCGTTTATGCTTTCTGATACATCCGTTCATTTCTACATCTTTCTGTTGTAACTCTGCCAATTTTCCTGAACTAAAAATATCCGCCTCATCCTCCAACTGTTCTTGTTCTTTTTCAACCATCTGATCAAAAATTGTTTCTGATAATTGCACTTCAATTTCATCTTCACTCTTTGATTTCTCCTCTTGTCTTAACCTGTGACTTTGCGACCGGATTACTACGCAATCCGGAAAAATCCCAGGATATTCATCCTTCAACACTTCAGTTGTCTGATTTTCCACTGGCTTATCAACCACAGTAGGCATCAGTCCCACCTGCGATCCAGCTATGTCATTATCCAAGATAAACTGTATTCCTGGACAAGGCAGTTTCTCTATTACTCCTACTACCACTTCACTGGACTTTCCAACCTTACCTTATATAATGGAACGCTACTCCTCTCACCCTGAATTCCACATATCACCACCTTTTCTGGCAACATTCTTCCCAAACTACCTAACTCCTCATCTCTTACCATTAAAGATTGACTAGCTCCCGTATCTCTTAAAATTGTGACTTCTTTACCTGCTCCTCCTGATACACATGAGTAAGCTTTACCCACACAAGTAAATTATTTAAAGAGATCTGGCACCTTCCTATCAATCACCTCTTGATCAGGTTGTACAATCTTTTGCACCTCCTTTGCTTGACTTGGGCTTTCCTTTACCGCTTTCACAAATCACACTGTCTTCTCCTGTTTTACCACATCAGCCTTCCCAGTGATTTTCTTCAACCACCAACACTGTGACTTTACATTGCCTAGTTTATTACAGTGAAAACATTTGAAACTTTTCATGTCTCTTCCACCCTCCTGGATTTCTTTTTTAATCTGAGGTACACTCTCCTTATTGTCTCCCATCAGATCACCTTTACCTTTACCACCTGAGTATTTCTCATGTCCCCAGTTTCTATCCCTCACAGGCTGAAACTGATGTCGGAAACCAAGCTTTGATTTGTGAACTAATTCATAATCATCTCCCAGTTCTGCTGCTAATCTCGCAGTTTCAACCCTCTGCTCTTCCACATGAGTTCTCACTACATCAGGAATTGAATTTTTAAACTCCTCCAAAAGCATAATTTCTCTGAGAGCTTCATATGTTTGGTCTATTTTCAAAGCCCTGATACACCTATCAAAATTGCTCTGTTTGAGCCATGTATGTTTGACCAAATTCTTTCCTTAAATCTCTAAACCTTTGCTTGCAGGCTTTGGGCACTCGTTCATATGCACCTAAGATGGATTTTTTCACCTTCTCATGCGTCCCAGATACCTCCTCCGGTAGTGTTGCAAACACTTCACGAGCCCTATCTATCAGCTTTGAATCAGTAATACCCACATGTCCCGTGGCTATTTCATTTCTTTAGCCACCTTCTCAAATGAAATGAAAAAGGCTTCCACCTCCTTCTCGTCAAACCTTGGCAATGCTTGGACATATTTAAATATATCCCCACCAAGCCTTCGACTTTGACACTCTTTCTCACTATCCTCATCATTATCATCCAACTGTACGTTTCCCTTTATGTCTGCCAATTTTAACTGACTGTCATGTTTCATGGCCATTTTCTGAAGTTCAAACTCTCTCTCTTTATCTTTTTCCCTGATTGTATCTCCCTTTCTCATTCTTTTTGTTCTGCTAGGGCTATTCTTTCTTTTCTCCTTTCTTCTCTCTCCTTTTCTTTTTCCTCTCTCTCTCTCTTTCCTCTCTTTCGTATTCCAGCTGCTTTAATTGTTCCTCATGTTCCATTTGTTTAATTTGTAACTCAATTTTTTGCCATTTCCAATAAGTCAGACTGTATCTCAGGCAACTTGAAATGCTTAGCCATCGCTATACTTACCTCATCTTTTCGCATTTTGTCAGGTAATGTTAACGGCAATGTTTTTGCCAAATCTAACAGTCTGCTTTTAGTCTCTGTCCGTAAGGTACTGCGTGTGACCGTCTCCACCCCAAAAACTTCAGAGCCTCTGAAAGAGCCATTGTCCACAACACATTCCCCACTTAAACTAGAATACCACACCTGAAAAGCAACCATAATATGCTCACCCCTCTAGTCTTTAAGTTAACTGAGCCAATCCAATAGATAGACTTTTATCCTCCTCGAGTCCCAATTTGTTATGGGCCAGGGATTAGAGAACCCCAAAGTGTACCATGGAGTTCACCTGACCCACAGCTTTTAATAGATTGTGGTATGGGGATCACACGGCCCACTCTACAGGTGTGGTACAGCAGAAATGGAAAAGTATTTTTTAAAGCAAAACAATGTTATTCTATGAACTCAAGTTAACCTTTTTAAAACATACAGTGAACATCTTAGCAACTATTAATTCAAATACAACCCCCAAAGAATACAACACTAAGTGGAAAATACTCGACAGGTTTAGATAAAGGATCTGGATCGGCGCAGCTGGGAGGGCCGAAGGGCCTGTTTCCTGTGCTGTAATTTTCTTTGTTTTTTGTTCTTTGTTCAAGTAATGCTTAATAACTTCCCAAACAACATCCAAAAGACAAAAGAAGCACCTTTTAACAGAAGCACGTTAGGTTTACAATCACCACTGAGAACATTTATAATTCTGAATTCACCAAATGATCAAGAGATAGTCTTTTGATGGCAGGCAGAACAGCAGTACACCTGCTCTGTCTGGCTTCAGCTCCAGCACTGAAAACAAAACTAAATGGCCTGCCGCAAACAGCCTAAAACAAAAGTAAAAAGCTGACAGACAGCCCAGCTCCTCCCACTCTCTGACATCACTGATAAACACCTATTTCTGAAAGGTACATTTCTTCAACACCCATTTCTTAAAGGTACTCTCACATGGCATTCAGTACGGCCGGGATTCTCCCGAATTGTAACTAAGCGCGCATGCCAACGGGAAAACCAGAATGATTTCCACTGGCACAAGGAGTGACCTTAGGAATTTCCTTCGCTAAATCGGCTTTTCTGTGTCGTTCCATGGCACACACCATGGTCCGCACTGCAACTGAGAGCATCTCTGAGATCATCGCCCTATCTCTAAAGGGCTCTCCGATCCCAGGCAGCTGTTGTCCCCCCCCCCCCCATACCCTCTCTCTCTCTCCCCCCCCCCCCCCCCCCCCCCCCCCCCAGGATCACTGGCAGGGCACCTCCACCTACCCTAATCACTGGTAAGGGGTCCCCCACTCAGAACTCCCATTCAGCACCACCCTCATTCCCCCCTCACCCCCCCCTTGAGCTCCCCAAGTAACACTCTAATCCCCCTCACCCCCTACACACCCCTCAGTCCTCCCCTCTCAACCCTCCGTCCCCACCTTCAGTGCTCCCCATCAATTCCCCCTTTGACAGTAAAAACTTGGCATCTTGCAGTCTGAGGGGTAACAATTCTGGGCGGCACGTTGGCACAGTGGTTAGCACTGCTGCCTCACGGCTCCAGGGACCCGGGTTCAGTTCAGGTGTGGAGTCTGCACTCCCTTCCCGTGCCTGCGTGGGTTTCCTCTGGGTTCTCCATTTTACTCTCACAGTCCAAAGATGTGTAGGTTAGGTGGATTGGCCAAGATAAATTGCCCCTCAGTGTCAAAAGCTTTATACGGGGTTACTAGGTTACGGAGATAGGGTTTAAGTAGGGTTCTCTTTCAAAGGCTGGTGCAGACCCGATGGGCCTAATGGCCTCCTTCTGCACTGTAAATTCTATGATTGATGAACAATTGCTGGCAGGATGCTGAGTGGATCCCTCATGGGAGGTGGATGTCAAGGGCGGGGGGGGGGGGGGGGGGGGGCTTGAGCTTGGCTGAAGAGGTTCAGGTCAGCGGTCGTCACAGGGATGGAACTAATTTGGCTGCTCTCCCCATCTGCATCCTTTAAACCCATTAAACAGTCACTCCATATGTAAGTTTTCTCATAATAAAGTGAAAGTGTTCTCTGTACCCCAAACTCCTTTAAAAGGTCTGTCAGTATGCCAAGTTTCAAGGTCTGTGAGATGATGGTAAAAGTTATCACTTTAAAGTGATGGAAAACTTTGAACTGTTTTTTCACACTATCAACTGTGATGCCCATCAATGTCTGTGTGTATGGCTAGCAGGCTGAACACTGTGAACTGGAATCTTTCCATTCAATGTTGCACTCCACTGGGTGCTGCAAGCATTTTGATTGATATGTTGAGGCAGCTTCAAAAGGGAGAATCCGATTGTTTATTTTTATATTTCTGCAGCCGTCCATTAACTCGCAGCTGTTTTTCTAACTGCAGTTTTTAAAAAAAGAATTTGCCTCTTTGTTCTCAAGTGTTTCCTAGAAAGTGCAGGGGCAGCCCCCAGAGCTGCGTGTTCCTGTTTCGGGCACTTCCCGCGATTCTCCCGACAGACCGAGATATGCATCGGGCGCAACACAGCTGGAGAATCGTCCCCATCATCTGAAAATTGGACCTTTCATAAATAGTGGCAATAACAGCTATCAATTTTGTACTCTAACATAAATTAGCCTATATATGTTGCACAATAAGACATAATGCTCCAGACAATAAAATCTGTGATTCAAATTCATGTATTTCACGACCCTTCAATGATTTTAAAAATCAAGTAAATCTACTTTTAGACATACGTTTTTCCATTGGTCTTATTTTCTCTTCAGCCGACCTTTCTGTTGAATAGAAAAAAAAACATATTGAACAAAATTCCATCTGCTAGATGTATTGAACAAACAGATGATGATTTACTTGTATTTTACCAAATTGAAACTTGTGCTGAGGTAGCCTCTCGGTCGGAGGCTGTGGGGCCATTGGAGCAGATGCTGCACATCCCGATGACAGGGAGTGAAAACTTCAGCTGTCCCTGGTGACCACGTGTGCAGGAAGCGTGCCCAACTGCAGCTACTGGTGAACCGCATTTCAGAGCTGGGGCATTCCCTGTGGACCATCCGCCATGCTGAGCAGGTCGTGGATAGCACGTTCGGTGAGGTGGTCATACCGCAGGTGAAGATTGAACAGGGTTGACGGGAATGGGTGACCACCAGGCAGAATTGAGAAAGGCCCCTGTGACCATCCCCCTTTCTAACAGATATACTATTTTGGATACTGCTGCGGGAGATGACTGTGTCGGAGAAAGCAGTGGCCACCATGGGTGGGTCCGCTGCACAAGACGAGAGGAGGGAACACATCAGGGCTATAGCGGTCAGGGATTCAACTGCAAGGGGAACAGATAGACATTTCTGCGGTCGCAAAAGTGACTCCAAGATGGTATGTTGCCACCCTGGTGCCAGGGTCAGGGACGTTACTGAACATTTGTAGGGCATCTCGAAGGGGAGGGCAAACAGACAGATATAGTGGTACACATGGGTGCCAACAATATAGGCACTAAAAGGGATGAGGTCCTGCATGCAGAATTTAGGGAGCCAGGAAGAAGATTAAAAAATAAGACCCAGAAGGTAGTAATTTCTGGATTTATTCCGGTGCCGTGTGGGAGTGAGTATAGAAATAGGAGGTTAGTCCAGATGAATGCGTGGCTAGAGAAATGGTGCAAGAGGGAGGGCTTTAGGTTTCTGGGATATTGGGACCATTTTCGGGGAAGGTGGATAGGTTGCCCCTGAACTGAAATGGGAGCAGCGTCCTTGCAGGAAGGTTTGCTGTTGGGGAGGGTTTAAGCTAACTTGGCCAGGGGCTGGGATCCTGGGAGAAGGCTCAGCAGACAGAGATGCACAACCAACATTAGAAGAGACATCATGTGAGTCAGGAAGACATCGAATTACAAGCGTAATTGTTCTGCAGAAGCCCTGGAGGCATGTAGAATTTGCAAGAGGGAACTTAAAAAGAAAATTAGGAGAACTTAAAAGGGACATGAAAGGGTATTAACAGGGAAAATGAAGGAAAATCCTAAATTGTTTGATAAGTACATTCAGGGTAAAAGGATAACTTGGGAAAGAATAGGGTCCTGAAAGGGCCACAGTGATAATTTGTGTGTGGAGCCGGAGAGTGGAGGTAGTGTTCTAAATGAATACTTTGTGTCTGTGTTCAATTGTGAAGGGCCAGTGTGGGTATCGAAGGCAGAGAGCACCTTCCTGTGATCCGTCATGATTAAAAGTAAATAATTATGCAGCGCCAGGTGAAATGTATCGCAGGTTGTTGAGCAATGCAAGGGAGGAAGTAGCAGGGATGCGAGCAATCATTTTCAAAGAACATAGAACAAAGAAAAGTACAGCACAGGAACAGGCCCTTCTGCCCTCCAAGCCCATGCCGACCATGTTGCTCGTCTAAAGTTAAATATTCTACACTTCCGGGGTCCATATCTCTCTATTCCAATCCTATTCATGTATTTGTCAAGATGCCCCTTAAATGTCACTATCGTCCCTGCTTCCACCATCTCCTCCGGCAGCAAGTTCCAGGCACCCACTACCCTCTGTGTAAAAATCTTGCCTCGTACATCTCCTCTAAACCTTGCCCCTCGCACCTTAAACCTATGTCCCCTAGTAATTGACCCCTCTACCCTGGGAAAAAGTCTCTGACTGTCCACTTTGTCAATGTCTCTCATAATTTTGTAGTCCTCTATCAGGCTGCCCCTCAATCTCCTTCGTTCCAGTGAGAGCAAACCGAGTTTATTTAACCTCTCCTCATAGCTAATGCCCTCCACACCAGGCAACATCCTGGTAAATCCCTTCTGGACCCTCTCTAAAGCCTCCACATCCTTCTGGTCGTGTGGCGACTAGAATTAAACACTATACTCCGAGTGTGGCCTAACTAAGGTTCTATACAGCTGCAACATGACTTGCCAATTTTTATACTCAATGCCCTGGCCAATGAAGGCAAGCATGCCATCTTGACATTCTTCTCCACCTGTGTTGCCCCTTTCAGTGCCTTATGGACTTGTACACCTAGATCTCTCTGAGATGTGCACTTTCGATCCCAGGGCCTACAAGGCTATGGGCCAAGTGGTAGAAAATGGAATTAGAATATGTAGGTAGTTGTTTCTGACCGGCACAGATGCGATGGGCCAAAGGGCCTTTCCTGAGATGTCGATCTCTCTGACTCTATGACAATGGGCAAAGTTTTTCCTATCTACTCATGATTTTGAATACCTCTGTCAAATCTTTTCTTCCCTCTATTCTGTAAGGAAAATTCTAACTTCGCCAATAAATTTTAATAACTGTAAGCCCCCCCCCCCCCCCCCCCACGGCCGCCCCACGACACTAATTGCTGCTCGCCGTTTTTTACAGCGAACAGCGATTCTCCCCAGGCCGATGGGCCGAGTTCCCAGGCCTTTACGGCCGTATTTACGGCAGCAAACACACCTGCTTGCTGCCATCGTAAAAACGGCCGCAACATGCCCGTTCTGGGCATGAACATGCCCGTTCTGGGCATGAAGGGCCCTGATTGGCACAGCAGTACCACGGCCGTGCCAAGGGGGGCATGGGCCCCGCGATCGGTGGGCACCGATCGCGGGCAGTGCGTCCGTAACGTACGCACTCTTTCTCCCTCCGCCGCCCCACAGGATCAGTCCACGGGGCGGCCGAGGGAGATGACAGCCCCGCGCATGCGCGGCTTGGAGCCGTCTAATCCGCGCATGCGCGGCTGACGTCATCGTACGCGTCAGCCGGCGTGACGCTTGGCGCGCGGACTTAGCGACGGTCGCTAAGGCCGCGATGCCGTGGTTCACGGGGCCCCGCTGCTATCCCCGCCCGGGGGGGGGGGGGCGAATCGGGTCCCAGGAGGGGGCGCGGAGGCTGCTGTGAAACACGGCCAGTTTCACGGCAGCCTTTACGACTCGCCGCATTTGCGGAGAATCTCGCCCCTTTTCTTTGGCCTCTCGAACGTCTTCACAACCTTCCCAAAGTGCGGTGCTCAGAACTGGATGCAATATTCCAGCTGAGGGTAAACAAGTGTGCTATCCAAGGTCAACACGACCTCCTTGCTTTCCCACGCCCCCCCCCCCCCCCCCCCCCCCCCTTCCCAATTCCTTTATGGCAGGTTGTCCCATGGAGGAGGCAGCTCGCCATTGGCTGCCGGAGGGTTTTTCATGTCCTGCTGAAGTCCATGGTGCTTTGCATGGCTCACCCCAATGCCGGAGAAGCTGCCATTGGAGGCTGACTTCAGCTGCACTGGAAGATCCTGCCGCTGGTGGTTAGCGCTGGAATGTCCGCTCTGGGACATGCTGCTTTATTATCAATCTCTTCTGCTCCCTTCAATGACTCATACACGTACACACCAAGGTCCCTCTCTTCTTGCCCATCTTTTAGAGTTGTACCTTTTATATTGCCTCAACACATTCTCACAAACAAAATTAATCACTTTACATTTCTCTGTATTATAATTCATCTTCTCCCTGTCTGCCCTTTCCCCCACCTTGTCTATGTCCATTTGGGAATCTAAACCAACCTTCTCACAGTTCACAATGCTTCCCAGCTTTGTATCATCTGCAAACCTTAAATCCTGTCGAACGTACCTTAATATCCCATTAGGTGGCTCAATGTCAATTTATTTTTAATTCGTTCTTGGGATGTGGGTGTCTCTGGCTGGGACCAGCATGTGGTGCCCGTCCCTAATTGCCCTTGAACTGAGTGGCTTGCTGGGCCATTTCAGTGGGGGGGGTAGTTACAAGTCAACCACGTCGCTGTGTAGGGCTGGAGTCACATGCAGGCCAGATCAGATAGGGATGGCTCACTCATGGCAGTAAAAAACCCCACGTCAATGTTTCAAAGAAGAGGAGGGGAGCTACCCTCAGTGTCCTGGTTATTAGTTGTCCCACAACCAATAGAACCAGCTAGATGACCTGGTCATTATTACATCACCGTTTCTGAAAGCTTTGCTGTTTACAAATTGGCTCGTGTTTCCTTTATCTTAAGCAAACTAGCTGTCTGAGTGCAGGAATCACAAAAGTTCAGCATGCAGTTACAGCAAGTTAATAGAATTAATAGAATGTTTCCATTTATTGCGAGGGGAATCGAATATAAAAGTAGGGAGTTCATGCTTCAGTTGTGCAAGACATTGTTGAGACCGTGGCCGGGATTCTCCCCTACCCGGCGGGGCGGGGGGTCCCGGCATAGCGGAGTGGCGCCAACCACTCCGGCGTCAGGCCTCCCCAAAGGTGCGGAATTCTCCGCATCTTTAGGGGCTAGACCCGCGCCGGAGTGGTTTCCGCTCCACCCATGGCGCGAAAACCGGCGCCAACGGCCTTTGGCACTACGCCGGCGGCGTCGGGGCTGGCCGAAAGGCCTTCGCTGGTCCGCGCATGTGCCGGTGCGTCAGCGACCGCTGACATCACCACCGGCGTATGCGCGGTAGGGGGGGCCTCTTCCACCTCCGCCATGGCGGAGGCCGTGGCAGCGGCGGAAGAAAAAGAGTGCCCCCACGGCACAGGCCCGCCCGCCGATCGGTGGGCCCCGATCACGGGCCTGGCCACCATGGGGTCACCCCCCGGGGTCCGATCGCCCCGCACCTCCCCAGGACCCCGGGGGCCTGCTCACGCCGCCAATCCCGCCGGCACCAGAGGTGGTTTAAACCACGCCGGCGGGAGAGGCCTGTCAGCGGCGGGACTTCGGCCCATTGCGGGCCGGAGAATCGCCGCGGGGGGCACGCCGATCGGCGGGGCGCGATTCCTGCTCCTGCCGTTTCCCGGGTGGCGGAGAATTCCGGCCACGGCGGGGGCGGGATTTACGCCGGCCCCGGGCGATCCCCCGACCCTGCGGGGGGGTCGGAGAATTCCGCCCCGTGTCTGGAGTATTGCGTACAGTATTGGTCTCCTTACTGGAAGAAATATGGAAATGCAATGGAAGCAACTTGGAGAAGGTTTACTCCATTAATTCCTGGAATGGGCAAGTTGTCATATTTGGAAAGGCTGGCCAGGCCAGTTAAATCAGGAGTTGAAACATATATCGCGGGATTCACTGTTTCTGAGACAAAGTGTTGACGCCAATGCAGAATTCGTGGATTTTCAAGACAGCAAAACTGGTGCCGAACCTGGATCGATTCTGCTACCGTTGAGGGGCTAGCACCGGTGCCATGTGGATCACAATCGATTCCAATGAGAAATGGTGCCGGATTCTCTGGTTTCCTGTTTGACACTCAGGAGACTGACAAGCTGCAGCTGCACATACACACTTCCTTCCCCATACACCCCATCCCAGCCAACACTCAGGGGACTGACAAGCTGCAGCTGCACATACACACTTCCATCCCCATACACACTTCCTTCCCCACACACCCCATCCCAGCCAACACTCAGGGGACTGACAAGCTGCAGCTGCACATACACACTTCCTTCCCCATACACCCCATCCCAGCCAACACTCAGGGGACTGACAAGCTGCAGCTGCACATACACACTTCCTTCCCCATACACACTTCCTTCCCCACACACCCCATCCCAGCCAACACTCAGGGGACTGACAAGCTGCAGCTGCACATACACACTTCCTTCCCCATACACACTTCCTTCCCCACACACCCCATCCCAGCCAACACTCAGGGGACTGACAAGCTGCAGCTGCACATACACACTTCCTTCCCCATACACACTTCCTTCCCCATACACTCCATCCCAGCCAACAAGATAGCAGTAAGGAGAGCGGTACCAAGGTTTGCGGACGCATAGCTCGAGACCCTCTTGGACGCCGATCCGTTCAATGTTCCCCAGAACACGTGTGCCAATCCTCCACCTCAATTGACTGACAAATGCAGAGAGGGGGATATAGGAGTCATTTTCTAGTGGAGTGCCACCCCCACACCACACTCAACCCACCCTCAGCCCCCACCACCACTATAGCACCATCATCCCCACACCAACTCCACAACACCCTCACCCTACACCACTCCCACACCACCCTCACCCCCACCCTCACACACACACCACCCTCACCCTACACCACTCCCACACCATCCTCACCCCCACCCTCACTCACACACCACCCTCACCCCCACCCTCACTCACACACCATCCTCACCCCCACCCTCACTCACACACCACCCTCACCCCCACCCTCACTCCCACACCACCCTCACCCCCACCCTCACACACACCACCTTCATCACCACCTCTATCCCACCAATCCCCCCACCCTCACTCACACACCACCCTCATCACCACCCTCACTCACACACCATCCTCACCCCCACCCTCACTCACACACCACCCTCACCCCCACCCTCACTCCCACACCACCCTCACCCCACCCTCACCACCACCTCCATCCCACCAATCCCCCCACCCTCACCCCCTGGGGGTGAACTCACTCCTGGGGGATCCTTGCCCCCCCCCCCCGCCGCACCCAATCACATACCGACCGGGCATCTCCAGGCCCGATCCCTGGTGCGGGCAAAATGCCAGCTTGGTACTGCCAACCTGGCACCATGGCAGTGCCCCCGTCAGCCTGCCAGTGTAACCTGGGCATTCTGGCAGTGCCAGGGTGGCACCAGATGACACTGCCAGGGTGCCTAGGTGGAACGAGCAATGTCAGAATGGCCAGGCTGGCAAGAGTCCAACCACCCTTGGATCTCCAGAATGAGCTCACCTCCCCTCCCTCCCCCCCCCCCCCCCCCCCTCTCCAAGTGCTGGTACCCCTATTTTCCATTTGTGTGGGCCAGAACTAATCAGTGCTTGGCTGGAGTTTCCTCGGCGAGCGCCAATAGATGCCGGGTGGCCGTTTGATCCGGCGTCAGCACGGCTAAGTGGGGTTTTTAAACTCACTTAACCATGCACGACAGGCTTACCCCTCGCGAGATCAGGTAACGGCCATCGGGAATCCCGTGGGAATCCTATCCTGGGATCTACCAGCCGTGTCCCGCTCCGATTCCAGCGGGACGCAGCCGGTAAATCACGTCCATATGGCCTGAGGTGAACTTGTTGCAACTGTCCAGCTAGTTATGCATTTCCTTCAGCAATTAATGGTCTATATGGATGGGGGAGTCGGAAGATGTTGCTGAATTTCTCTGGACAACTGGCCTTTGACATGATCCTCCATCGCATTGGCATGATCTTAGATAATACTTTTCTGTGGAGGGCAGAAATGAATTTTAACTGCATTTTTATTGCACTTGACTGCCTCATTGACCAAATGCTATGTCTGTTGTGTTGGTAAACCGTCCAGAAGAGAAAGTTTCCAAAATGCAAACACTGATTCATGCTGAAGTGGTGATAAATAATGCTTGCATTAAGGGAGCACTTTTAATCACAGAAAACTACCTCAAAAAACAAAGATAATATGCAATTAATTATTTTGAAGGCTTTGAATCTTACAATCTTCGAAGCAAATATTTCCAAACTTACTTTGATGAACTAGTTCTTCCTGTTTTTTCGATCGTACTGTTGACAGAGAAGAACAGCATTTTGTTGGTCAAACATTGCAAATAACAAATTGAAATGGTCGGACATTGCCCTTGCAGAATGTATGCACAATAATGAAGCACAATCAAATATTCAGTCAACTGTTTTCGGACTCAGCTGCAGGAAAGTGAGTTCCTGTTGTTGGTTACCACTCTATCTAATGGAAGACCCCCTCCTGTAATCTGCGGGAAGCGTTGTTCAACTATTTTTTCTTCTGGTAGTTAACATATGAACAACAAATTTCTGAAACTATGCTTGAGCACTCAACACATTCATCTGAGAAATATTTTTGTTACTTTATTAGAGGTGTTAGCTCACTTATTTTAAGTGAAAGTGTAAATCGCTTATTGTCACAAGTAGGCTTCAATGAAGTTCCTGTGAAAAGCCCCTAGTCGCCAAATTCCGGCACCTGTTCGGGGAGGCTGGTACGGGAATTGAACCGTGCTGCTGGCCTTCCTTGGTCTGCTTCCAAAGCCAACGATTTAGCCCAGTGTGCTAAACCAGCCCCTTTTAAACACATTAATGGGCGAGAACGACCGGCCACATTGCGCTCGAAAGGCAGCGGTCTCGCAGGGCGTTGCGAAGTGGAGGGTGGAGTCACTTTTTAGCAAATACGTAAGGTTAATTTTGATGCAATCAGACAGGAGCTTGCAAAGATTGATTGGAGTAGCTTGTTTGAGGACAAAGGGGCCTCCGGCAAGTGGGAGTCCTTTAAAAGTGAAATAGCTAGAGTTCAGGGTGCATATGTTAGTGTTAGAGTGAAGGGCAAGGCTGGCAGAGTAGGGTGTCGCCGGTTGAGTGGGGTGGCCGGAGAGGGGGCGGCACCCACCCATACGGCCAGCTTCACAAATTTTTATACGTGGTTCGAACCACACCGTCGGGAAATTGGCGCATCCAGGCCTCAGAATCGCGGAGGCCCTGGAGAATCGGTCTTCGGGCGTCGCGATTTCGTCATGTTGCGAGGGGGGGGGGGGGGGGGGGGGGGCGGGGGGAGGTCAGGAGAATTCGAAATCTGCGCTGAACTGACGTCAAACCAGATTCCGCCATCGGAGCCGATTCTGCAGGCCGATTACATTTTGCAATTTCAGCACGATGTCTCGGCGAATCCAGCCCAGGGTTTGATTAGGAATAGTCAGCATTGCTTCGTGCATGGGAAATCATGCCTTCCAAATTTGTTAGATTTCTTTGATGAAGTGACCAGGAAGATTTTTTTAAAATAAATTTGGCGTACCCAATTCATTTTTCCAATTAAGGGGCAATTTAGCGTGGCCAATGCTCCTGGCCTGCACATCTTTGGGCTGTGGGAGCAAAACCCACGCAAACACGGGGAGAATGTGCAAACTCCACACGGACAGTGACCCAGGGCCGGGATCGAACCTGGGACCTCGGTGCCGTGAGCAACAGTGCTAACCACTGTGCCACCGTGCTGTCCTGTGACCAGGAAGATTGATGAGGGCAGGTTGGTAGACGTAGTCTGTATGGATTTCAGTAAGACCTTTGATAAAGTTCCACATGGTAGGCGATTCTGGAAGCTTAGTTCACATGAAATCCAGGGAGAGCTGGCAAATTGGATATACAATTAGCTTGATGGTCGGAAGCAGAGGGTAATGGTGGAAGGATGCTTGTCGGACTGGAGGCCTGTGACTAGTGGTGTGCCTCAGGGGTCAATGCTGGGCCCATTGCTGTTTGTTATCTATATCAACGATTTGGATGAGAATGTTCAAGGCATGATCTGTAAGCTTGCAGATGACACTAAAACAGGTGGCATTGCAGATAGTGAGGAAAGTTATCAAAATTTGTAGCAGGATCTTGATCAGCTGGGGAAGTGGGCCAAGAAATGGCAAATGGAGTTCAATACAGATAAGTGTGAGGTGTTGCATTTTGGAAAGTCAAATCAAGGTAGGACTTTCACGGTGAATGGTAGGACCTCAGGGAGTAAAATGGAACAGAGGGACCTTGGAATTCAGGTGCCTGGTTCTCTAAAGGTGGAGGCACAGGTAGATAGGGCAGTGAAGGCAGCTTTTGGCATGCTGGCCTTCATCAGTCAGGGCATTGAGTATCGAAGTTGGGAAGTTATGTTGCAGTTATACAGGACGTGAGGGAGGCCACACCTGGAGTATTGTGTTCATGTTATTAAACTGGAGAGAGTGCAGAAGAGATTTACAAGGATATTGTCAAGATTCTAGGGGCTGAATTACAGGGAGAGATTGGACAGGCTAGGACCTTTTTCTTTGGAGCGTGGGAGACAGAAGGGTGATCTTACAGAGGTGTATAAGATCATGAGGCATGGATGGGGTGAATGCACTCGGTTTCCCAGGGTTGTGGAATCGAGAACTAAAGGGCTTGGGGTTAAGGTAAGAGCGGAAAGAATTAATGGGAACCTGAGGATCAACACTTTTACACAGAAGGTGGTATGTGTGTGGAATGAGCTAACAGAGGAAGTGTTTGAAGCAGGGACATTGACAATATTTAAAAGGCATTTGGACAGATACATGGATAGGAAAGGTTTAAGAATAAAGAACAAAGAACAAAGAAAATTACAGCACAGGAACAGGCCCTTCGGCCCTCCCAGCCTGCGCCGATCCAGATCCTTTATCTAAACCTGTCGCCTATTTTCCAAGGATCTACTTCCCTCTGTTCCCCACCCATTCATATATCTGTCTAGATGCATTTTAAATGATGCCATCGTGCCCGCCTCTACCACCTCCGCTGGCAAAGCGTTTGAGGTACCCACCACCCTCTGCGTAAAAAACTTTCCACGCACATCTCCCTTAAACTTTCCCCCTCTCACCTTGAAATCGTGACCCCTTGTAATTGATACCCCCACTCTTGGAAAAAGCTTATTGCTATCCACCCTGTCCATACCTCTCATAATTGTTTAGACCTCAATCAGGTCCCCCCTCAACCTCCATCTTTCTAATGAAAACAATCCTAATCTACTCAGCCTTTCTTCATAGCTAGCACCCTCCATACCAGGCAACATCCTGGTGAACCTCCTCTGCACCCTCTCTAAAGCATCCACATCCTTCTGGTAATGTGGCGACCAGAACTGCATGCAGTATTCCAAATGTGACCTAATCAAAGTCCTATACAACTGTAACATGACCTGCCGACTCTTGTACTCAATACCCCATCCGATGAAGGCAAGCATGCTGTATGCCTTCTTGACCACTCTATCGACCTGCGTTGCCACCTTCAGGGTATAATAGACCTGAACTCCCAGATCTCTCTGTACATCAATTTTCCCCAGGACTCTTCCATTGACCGTATAGTCCGCTCTTGAATTGGATCTTCCAAAATGCATCACCTCGCATTTGCCTGGATTGAACTCCATCTGCCATTTCTCTGCCCAACTCTCCAATCTATCTATATTTTGCTGTATTCGCTGACAGTCCCCCTCGCTATCTGCAGCTCCACCAATCTTAGTATCATCTGCAAATTTGCTAATCAGACCACCTATACCTTCCTCCAGATCATTTATGTAAATCACAAACAACAGTGGTCCCAGCACGGATCCCTGTGGAACACCACTGTTCCTGTGCTGTAATTTTCTTTGTTCTTTGCTCTTTATTCTTAAACCTTTCCTATCCATGTATCTGTTCAAATGCCTTTTAAATATTGTCAATGTCCCTGCTTCAAACACTTCCTCTGTCAGCTCATTCCGCACACATACCACTCTAAAAAAACTCTCCTGGGTGCTAGAATCTTGACAGGCTAGGACCTTTTTCTTTGGAGCGTGGGAGACAGAAGGGTGATCTTACAGAGGTGTATAAGATCATGAGGCATGGATGGGGTGAATGCACTCGGTCTTTTTCCCAGGGTTGCGGAATCGAGAACATGAGGGCTTGGGGTTAAGGTAAGAGCGGAAAGAATTAATGGGAACCTGAGGAGCAACACTTTTACAAAGCTTCATCAGTTTTAAGTTGCCTAGATCTTATGTATACTTCCTTTTTCAGCTTAGCTAGTCTCACAATTCCACTCGTCATCCATGGTTCCCTCACCTTGCCATTTCTATCTCTCATTCACACAGGGACATGTCTGTCCTGCACTCTAATCAACCTTTCCTTAAAATACTCCCACATTTCAAATGTGGATTTACCCTGAAACAGCTGCACCCAATCCACATTCCCTAGCTCCTGCCGAATTTTGATATCCTTGGCCTTTCCCCAATTTAGCACTCTTCCTTTAGGACCACTTTCGTCTTTGTCCATGAGTATTCTAAAACCTACGGAATTGTGATCGCTATTCCCAAAGTAATCATCGGCTGAAACTTCAACCACCTGGCCGGGATCATTCCCCAATACCAGGTCCAGTATGGCCCCTTCCCGAGTTGGACTATTTACACACTGCTCTAAAAAACTCTCCTGGATGCTCCTTGCAAATTCTGCTCCATCTACGTCTCCAACACTACATGAGTCCCATTCAATGTTGGGGAAGTTAAAATCTCCCATCACGACCACCCTATTGCTCCTATATTTTTCTATAATCTGTCTACATATTTGTACCTCTACTTCACGCTCGCTTTTGGGAGGCCTGTAGTAAAGTCCCAACAATGTTACTGCACCCTTCCTATTTCTTAGCTCTATCCATATTGCCTCAGTGCTCGAATCCTCCATCGTGCCCTCCTTAATCACAGCTGTGATATCATCTCTGACCAGTAATGCAACTCCTCCCCCCCTTTTACCTCCCTCTCTATCCCTCCTGAAGCATCTGTACCCTGGGAAATTTAGTTGCCAATCTTGCCCTTCCCTCAACCAAGTCTCAGTAATACCAATAACATCATATTCCCAGGTACTAATCCAAGCCCTAAGTTCATCTGCCTTACCTGTTACACTTCTCGCATTAAAACAAATGCACCTCAGACCACCTGTCCTTTTGCGTTCATCATCTCTTCCCTGTCTACTCTTCCCCTTAGTCACAATGAGTTTATTATCTAGTACCTTACTGGCTTTAGTTGCTGCCTCTTTACTGACCTCTAACTTCCTAATCTGGTTCCCATCCCCCTGCCACATTAGTTAAAACCTCCCCAACAGTGTTAGCAAAAGCACCCCCTCGGACATTTGGAAGGATATGGGCCAAATGCAGGCAAATGGGGTGAGCTTAGATGGAGCGTTTTGGTTGGCATGGACCAGTTTGAGCTGAGGGGCCGGTCTCCGTGCTGTAGATTCTATGAAGCAATTGTATCCTTAGGCCAGCTGATTTCTTTTCACCAACATCTGTAAGTAAACTATCCTGGTGTTTTGGAGCCAGGATGTGTTGCTGACACAGTTTGTACACCTGGTTTATGCGATAAGGCAGTAGACTGGGGGTGGGGGGGGGGGGGGGGGGGGGGGTCTTCAGTGGCCAATCTTATCGGGTTTCTATTGGACAGCATCTACTATTCCCATCTTTTTTACTCATACCACAAACAACAGTTGAAGCTCAGCAAAGATATTAAGGGATATGTGTGGTAGTATGACTAGAGGTACTACGGTACCTGGGAGTGTGAGCTACCATTGGTGGAGAAGGCTCGGCGCTCATTGGCCCAAGTGTTTGCATTTCATTGGTCGGAATGTAAGGTGAGGCGGGGTATAAGAACCCGTGTACCCCAGCAGCCGGCCTCTTTCTGTACTCGAGCTGCTGGGGAAACATCTTGTTGATTAATGCCTTTAATTCGGACTACATCCTCGTTTCAGTAGTTATTGATCGCACATCAATATAGGACAAAGGAAGGTATATAGAGTTAGGCCACAGATCAGGCATCGTCCCATTAAATAGCAGGACAGGCTCGAGGGGCTGAATGGCTTACTCCTTCCTGTTCCCTAGTTCCTGGTCGGCAAATGAGTCTCGCACCCTATGAACCATCCCCCTTTGCTTGAGGAAACCTCAGCACTGTTCAATTGAGGTGGAAACCCAATGTAAACATTTGCCACCCAAACAACTACCTGTAGACACCTGAATTGCAACACAGATTTAACTGAAAGAATTGGAGATTTTTGAGGCCAGTGGCTTCCAGTCTAGCATTGGAGCAATTCAGCTGACCTCAAGTTGCTCTGTTTTTCAAAAATAGCACAGATATCTTATAAAGTCACTATTTCAATTTAGAACTTACTTCTGTCGATGGATGCATCATGTTGTCGCTGTTTCTGCACTATTTTAGATAAATCAAATGTTGGGTTAGAATTTTGCACCTATCACATCAAGAAATCAAACATGTAATTATATGTGTAAGGATAAAAGCTATTGAAAACCGTTGCTGTTGGAGAATAAAATCATTTACTGGCTCATAAGAGGCTTTTCCCCACCAATCCTACAACTCCCCCACCACCCAACTCTGCACAGCCCCTCCTCACAGCTTATTTGCTCCGCATAGCTTCAACAAATCTTTATTCTAAAAAATATACATATTCATTTATAAGGATCTTAGTTGCAGACAAAACGTACATTCCAAATGAAGTGAAAATTAGGTCTCTGGGATGAATTTTACAGACTCCTTCAACCCCCAGTCTTCCCGTCCGCCCCATCCCTTTGCCCATGCTATGGGGTCAGTCAAGAAATAAGAGATGAGAATGGGATCTCAGCCAAGACTTATTATGGTCGGCACGATGGCACAGTGGTTAGCACTGCTGCCTCGCAGCTCCAGGGACCGGGTTCAATTCCAGCCTCGGGTGACTATCTGTGCGGGGTCTGCACTTTCTCCCCGTGTCTGCGTGGGTTTCCTCCGGGTGCTCCGGTTTCCTCCAACAGTCCAAAGATGTGCTGGTTAGGTGGATTGGCCATGCTAAATTGCCCCTTAGTGTCCAAAGGTTGGGTGGGGTTGCTGGGTTGTGGGGATGGGGTGGAGGTGTCGGCTTAAGTAGGGTGCTCTTTCAGGGGCCTCCTTCTGCACTGTAAATTCTATGATTCTATGTATTCTTGGCTGAGAGGCAGGCTATCCTTTGAAGCAGCTGCATCCAAGGGAAAACATTGCTTAAGTGCCAACTTTTCCTCTTTGATGTATTTCTCAATTGCTCAATGCTTATTTAAGACAAACATGTGTCAAGTGCCTGCAGTTCCCGTAGAACCAAGTTTTTTTTAAGTTATCAATTGAATGTCTTTTTAAAGCTTTTGCATACATGACACTGTTTAGCTTCAATAGATTTGTACATTAGGTGAATGGGCATGGAAGTACCAGAGGTCGATATGGAGGGTATCGGTAGCCATGTGTTAATGAATAACCATAGGTTGGCATGGAAGGCATGAGGGGCAATGAGGGTTGATTGGAGGGACATTAGTTGACATGAAGGGGATGAGGGGCCATTGGGGATGAGTGGAGGGGCATCGTAGGTTGGCATGATGTATGGACAGGAACTTTTAAACTCATCTTTCAAGGGTTCCCTTCATTGCAAAGATAGTTCACAATTCTTCTGAGGCATTGTGAACCATGACATCTTCAAAGGCTGGTCTGACTTACAGTTTTTCAGAAGCGCTGATTCTTCTTCCTTCAACTTTTCTGTTGAAATAAAATACAAAACTACATGGAAAATCTGAACATTTAAACACGTGCTAAGATTCAGGAATATTGATTCATCAATTGCAACAGTTTGCTTGCCAGTTTTGGCAAGTTAACGGTTTAAAAGTGCACAACACCAAGAGTGGCTCAACTGTGTCGACGAGGTGGAAAGAGATGGGCAAGGGCTAAATTCAAAAGCAGGGCTTCTAAAGTAGTACATAGAACATAGAACATTACAGCGTAGTACAGGCCTTTCGGCCCTCGATGTTGCGCCGACCTGTGAAACCACTCTAAAGCCCATCTCCACTATTCCCTTATCGTCCATATGTCTATCCAATGACCATTTGAATGCCGTTAGTGTTGGCGAGTCCACTACTGTTGCAGGCAGGGCATTCCACACCCTTAGTAGTAATCTCAGGATTACTCCCAGTGTCACACGTCAGCGAGAGCAGAGTTAGGAGGATGGACAGGATGGATGCATGACTAAAGGGGTGGTGTCGGAGGCTAGGTTTCAAATTGGACCTTTAAAGACCGGATGGGTTCCACCCCAACAGGAACAGGACCATTATCCCTGCGGGGGTGTTTTCTGGTGTTATCGGGGAAGGTTTAAACTAGTATGGCAGGGGGAGGGGTTCAGGAGCAGAGAGTTAGAGCAGAAAAAGTGAAAGCAAAAGAGGAAGACATGGGAATAAACAGCAATACATAAACAGCGGCTCTATGGTCCCTAGAGGAGGGCTTAGTGTAAGGAAAAGTGGTCTAAAAACAAAATGAAAAGTTCTGCATCTCAACGCACATAGCATAAAAATTAAGATAAATGAACAGACGATACGAATAGAGTTAATTGGGCATGATCTGATAGCCATTACTGCGATATGGTTGCAAGGAGATCAAAGTTGGGAAATCAATATTCCGGGTTACTTGATTTTAAGGAAGGACAAGTGGAAGAAAAGGTGGTGGGGTAACTGCTAATAAGGAAAGAAGAGAAAATAATCAATGCGGGCAAGTTATCGAGAAACATAAAAACAAACAAGAGTTTTTTAAAAATACATTAACAGGAAGAAAGCATTGCCTCCTTAAATAATGAAACTGGGGAGGTAATTATGGGGAACAGTGAAAATTGCTTATTGTCACGAGTAGGCTTCAATGAAGTTACTGTGAAAAGCCCCTAGTCGCCACATTCCTGCGCCTGTTCGGGGAGGCTGGTACGGGAATTGAACCGCGCTGCTGGCTGGCCTTGGTCTGCTTTCAAAGCCAGCGATTTAGCCCAGTGTGCTAAACCAGCCCCCATACAAGGGAACGACAGGAGTTAAACAGATATTTTGCATCAGTCTTTGTTGTAGAGGATACTACAGGCATCCCAGAAACAGCAAAAAATACAGAGGAGGAATTAAATACCATCACCAGAGAATTAGTTTCAGGCAAACTAATGGGGTTAAAGACTGACAAGTCCCCTGGACCTGATTACACCCAGGATCTTAAAGGAACTATCTACAAAGATCGTGGGTGCATTGGGAGTCATTTTCCAAAAATCCTTGCAGCCAAAGGATTGGGAAATTTCCAATGTTGTACCCTTATTCAAAAAGGGAAGAAGGCAAAATGCAGGAATCTATAGGCCTGTTAGTCCAGGCCAGTCATTTATTGGAAAAATATTGGAATCAGTTGTTAGAATCTCGGGATTACTCCCTGTGCCACGTGCCAGTGAGGCTAGAAATAGGAAGATAAAGCAGCTAAACACGTGGCTAAACAGTTGGTGTATGAGGGAGGGTTTCAGTTAACTGGACCACTGGGAGCTGTTCCGGGGCAGGTGCGACCTGTATAAGAAGGACGGGTTGCATCTAAACTGGAGAGGCATAAATATCCTGGCCGCGAGGTTTGCTAGTGTCACACGGGGAGGATTTAAACTAGTATGGCAGGGGGTGGGTACCGGAGCAATAGGTCAGAAGGTGAAAACATTGAGGGAGAACTAGGGAATAGGGCCAGTATGGCTCTGAGGCAGAGCAGACAGGGAGATGTTGCTGAAAACAGCGGGTCTGGTGGCCTGAAGTGCATATGTTTTAATGCAAGGATAAGGCAGATGAACTTAGAGCTTGGATTAGTACTTGGAACTATGATGTTGTTGCCATTATAGAGACCAGGTTGAGGGAAGGTCAGGATTGGCAGCTAAACGTTCCAGGATTTAGATGTTTCAGGCAGGATAGAGGGGGAGGTAAAAGGGGTGGCGGAGTTGCGCTACTGGTTAGGGAGAATATCACAGCTGCACTACGGGAGGACACCTCAGAGGCAGCGAGGCGATATGGGTAGAGATCAGGAATAAGATGGGTGCAGTCACAATGTTGGGGATTTACTACAGACCTCCCAACAGCCAGCGGGAGATAGAGGAGCAGATAGGCAGACAGATTTTGAAAAGAAGTAAAAGCAACAAGGTTGTTGTGATAGGAGACTTCAACTTCCCCAATATTGACTGAGACTCACTTAGTGCTAGGGGCCTGGACGTGGCAGAGTTTGTAAGGAGCATCCAGGAGGGCTTCTTAAAACAATATGTAGATAGTCCAACTAGGGAAGGGGCTGTACTGGACCTGGTATTGGGGAATGAGCCCGGCCAGGTGGTAGAAGTTTCAGTAGGGGAGCATTTCGGAAACAGTGACCACAATTCAGTAAGTTTTAAAGTGCTGGTGGACAAGGGTAAGAGTGGTCCTAGGGTGAATGTGCTAAATTGGGGGAAGGCCAATTATAACAATATTAGGCGGGAACTGAAGAATCTAGATTGGGGGCGGATGTTTGAGGGTAAATCAACATCTGACATATGGGAGGTTTCAAATGGCAGTTGAAAGGAATTCAGGACCGGCATGTTCCTGTGCGGAAGAAAGATAAATACGGCAAATTTCAGGAACCTTGGATAACGAGAGATATTGTAGGCCTCGTCAAAAAGAAAAAGGAAGCATTTGCCAGGGCTAGAAGGCTGGGAACAGACGGAGCCTGTGTGGAATAAAAGGAAAGTAGGTAGGAACTTAAGCAACGAGTCAGGAGGGCTAAACGGGGTCACGAAAAGCCATTGGCAAATAGGGTTAAGGAAAATCCCAAGGCTTTTTACACGTACATAAAAAGCAAGAGGTTAGCCAGGGAAAGGGTTGGCCCACTGAAGGATAAGCAAGGGAATCTCTGTGTGGAGCCAGAGGAAATGGGCGTGGTACTAAATGAATACTTTGCATCAGTATTCACCAAAGAGAAGGAATTGGTGGATGTTGAGTCTGGAGAAGGGTGTGTAGATAGCCTGGGTCACATTGAGATCCAAAAAGACGAGGTGTTGGGCGTCTTGAAAAATATTAAGGTAGATAAGTCCCCAGGGCCTGATGGAATCTACCCCAGAATACTTAAGGAGGCTAGAGAGGAAATTGCTGAGGCCTTGACAAAAATCTATGGATCCTCACTGTCTTCAGGTGATGTCCCAGAGAACTGGAGAATAGCCAATGTTGTTCCTTTGTTTAAGAAGGGTAGCAAGGATAATCCAGGGAACTACAGGCCGGTGAGCCTTACGTCAGTGGTAGGGGAATTACTGGAGTTAATTCTTCGAGACAGGATCCACTCCCATCTGGAAGCAAATGGACGTATTAGCGAGAGGCAGCACGGTTTTGTGAAGGGGAGGTTTTGTCTCAATAACTTGATAGAGTTTTTCAAAGTGGTTACAAAGATGATTGATGCAGGTAGGGCAGTGGATGTTGTCTATATAGACTTCAGTAAGGCCTTTGACAATGTCCCTCATGGCAGACTGGTACAAAAGGTGAAGTCACACGGGATCAGGGGTGTGCAGGCAAGATGGATACAGAACTGGCTAGGTCATAGAACGCAGAGAGTAGCAATGGAAGGGTGCATTTCTGATTGGAGGGCTGCGACTAGTGGTGTTCCGCAGGGATCAGTTCTGGGACCTTTGCTGTTCATAGTATATATAAATGATTTGGAGGAAAATGTAACTAGTCTGATTAGTAAGTTTGCAGACGACACAGAGTTTGGTGAAATTGTGGATAGTGATGAGGACTGTCAGAGGATACAGCAGGATTTAGATCATTTGGAGACTTGGGCAGAGAGATGGCAGATGGAGTTTAATCCAGACAAATGTGAGGTAATGCATTTTGGAAGGTCTAATGCAGGTAGGGAATATACAGTGAATGGTAGAACCCACAAGAGTATTGACAGTCAGAGAGATCTAGGTGTACAGGTCCACAGGTCACTGAAGGGGCAACACAGGTGGAGAAGGTAATCAAGAAGGCATACAGCATGCTTGCCTTCATTGGCCGTCGTATTGAGTATAAGAATTGGCAAGTCACGTTGCAGCTGTATAGAACCTTAGTTAGGCCACACTTGGAGTATAGTGTTCAATTCTGGCCGCCACACTACCAGAAGGATGTGGAGGCTTTAGAGAGTGTGCAGAAGAGATTTACCAGGATGTTGCCTGGTATGGAGGGCATTAGCTATGAGGAGCGGTTGAATAAACTCGGTTTGTTCTCACTGGAACGACGGAGGTTGAGGGGCGAGCTGATTGAGGTCGACAAAATGATGAGGGGCATAGACAGAGTGGATAGTCAGAGACTTTTTCCCAAGGTAGAGAGGTCAATTACAAGGGAGCATAGGTTTAAGGTGCGAGGGGCAAGGTGTAGAGGAGATGTACGAGGCAAGTTTATTTACACAGAGGGTAGTGGGTGTCTGGAACTCGCTGCCGGAGGAGGTGGTGGAAGCAGAGACAATAGTGATGTTTCAGGGGCATCTTGACAAATACATGAATAGGATGGGAAGAGAGAGATACGGACCCAGGAAGTGTAGAAGATTTTAGTTTAGATGGGCAGCATGGTCGGCCCAGGCTTGGAGGCCGAAGGGCCTGTTCATGTGCTGTACTTTTCTTTGTTCTTTGTTCTGTTAAGGCGATAATAGCAATACATTCGGAATGTAATGATCTGATCAAACTTACTAGAGTTCTTTGAGGAGGTATCAGCCAGGGTAGTTAGAGAACCAGCTAGTGTTGTATGTTTGGATTTTGAAAATTGGCATTTGATAAGGTGCCATACAAATGTTTAATACGCAAGATGGAAGCTCATTGTATTGGGGATAATAGTCTGGCATGGATTGAGGGTTGGCTAACTACCAGGAAGCAGCAAATAGTGACAAGTGTGTCTTTCTCAGGTTGGTTGGCAGTATGCCATAGAGATCAGTGCTGGGACCACAGCTCTTCACAATTGGGCAGCATGGTAGCACAGTGGGTAGCACTGTGGCTTCACATCTCTAGGGTCCCAGGTTCGATTCCCGGCTTGGGTCACTGTTTGTGCGGAGTCTGCACATCCTCTCTGTGTCTGTGTGGATTTCCTTCGGGTGCTCAGGTTTCCTCCCACATGTCCCAAAAGACGTGCTTGTTTGGTGAATTGGACATTCTTAATTCTCCCTCTGTGTACCCGAACAGGCGCTGGAGGGCTGGGGCTGCTTTAGCACAGGGCTAAATCGCTGGCTTTCAAGGCAGGCCAGCAGCACGGTTCAATTCCCATCCCAGCCTCCCCAAACAGGCACCAGAATGTGGCGACTACGGGCTTTTCACAGTAACTTCATTTGAAGCCTACTTGTGACAATAAGCGGTTTTTCATTTAATTTTTCATTTTCATTTTCATTTCAGAGTGTGGCGACTAGGGGCTTTTCACAGTAACTTCATTGCAGTGTTAATGTCAGCCTATCTGTGACAAGAAAGATTATAAAATAAAAATAATGATTTGGAGGAAGGAACAGACTGTGGCCTCGGGGAGGGGGGGGGGGGGGGGGGGGGTTGCCGGGGGGTGGGGGGGGGGGGGTGGGGGGGGTGGGGGGGGGGGGGGGGAGGCAGGTTGGAAGGAGGATATGAATAGCCTCCAGAGAGATCTTGACAGATTAAGTGAGTGGGAAAATTGGCAAATGGAATTCAACGTAGGTGATGTACCATCAATTGAACGCGAGACGAGTTGCTGCACAAAAGTATGGCTTTAAATAGCTAGATGTTAGCCCTGCGGTTGACCACAGTAAATGGATGACCGTAGGGCATACTGGGTATTTATACCCCACCCTGGAGGCGGGGTTAACTCAGCCTCTCGACCAATCGGGGAGCCGTCACATGACTGGTCTCAACCAATCGGTCGAGAAGCACATGACCGGCCAGGGCCAATGGTAAGCCGGTGTTCTGCACCAATGGCAGGCAGCCATGTTAATCATACCACTACAGTTGGAAAATGTGGGATTGTTCATTTTGGAAGAAAAATGAGAAGGTGGATTATTATTTAAATAGAGAGAGACTGCAGAGAGCTGCAGTACAAAGGGACTTGAGGGTCTCTGTTCATGAAAGCCATAAAACTGCCAGACAGGCGAAGAAGGTAACTGGGAAGGCAAATGGAATGCTGGGCTGGAGAAAAAGGAAGATGTGTTGCTGCAACTGGTGTAACCATGTCCAGAGTTCTTCAGCTATTTGCTGGTGGTGATATTTTCTGGTCCGCTGGTAACGCACCGTGCATTCCCCCCGGAGTCGTGGGGTGGTTTCAATGGGAATTCTCATTGACAGCGGGGGGGGGGGGGGGGGGAGCAGAGAATCCCGCTCCCACCAAACGGAGTGCCACTTCCCACAGCCTAGACACACACACACCTGGGACGCTGGAGGATCCTGCCTCCCATTTAGAATATTTTCTCCAGTTTTGGACCCCTTATTCAAGGAAAGATACATTATCACTGTTGGGGGGGGGGGGGGCAGTACAGAGGAGAGTTACTGGGATGATCCTGGGTATGGAAGGACTGCCATATCAGGAAAGATTGAACAGGTTGGAAGCATATGGATGATAATGGCATAGTGTCATAGTGTCATATGGATGATAATGGCCTTTAGTTTTTGACTTCCCATGTCGGTGCAACATCGTGGGCCGAAGGGCCTATACTGCGCTGTATCGTTCTATGTTCTATGAACTCCTTGGAGCTCAGAAGAATGAGAGGTGGTATGATTGAAACATATGGGGCGCAATTCACCGGGAAAATATCAAAGTGAGGTTCAGGGCGCGTTTGGCGGGCTGTTTCGTGACAGCCGCAATGCCGAGATGGAGACCATTATTTAATGTTTTATTGGTCCTTGGAGTTTGTCTCCAGTCGGGGCCACACTTCGACATTTTTCCGGCACTGGGGAACTGAACTCACAGATCAGGACGCCATTTTGAAAGGCTACCCCAAACTTTCCACCTCCCCTCCTTTCAGGGGCCTCTCCCTTTCAGGACCCCCCCCCCCACCTTTCAGGACCCCCCTTTACCCCCCAACCTTTCTGTAGTACACACCCATCACCCCCCCCCCCCCCCACCCCTTTCATGGGCATGACCCCCAGGATCCAACCTTTGACAGTACCAACTTGGCATCTGGGAATCGTGGCACTGCCAACCTGGCATCCTGGCAGTGCCTCTGAAACGCTGCCAGTGCAAACTGGGCAACCTGATAGTGCCAGGTTGGCATTGCCAGAGTGATCAGTTGGCACTACCAGGGTGCCTGGGTAGTACTGCCAGGGAGAGTGCCAAGGTACGACCCTGCCTTGTCCTGACCACCCGGGGGAGGGGGGAGGTGGGGGGGTTTAAATGTTGCCATCACCACTGGTCCATGCATGTGCAAACAAGTATGAATCAATGCCTGGTTCATGCCCCACAGGCATGGCAGTTGACCCCCGTACATGGCGTCCTTGAATGGGTAGAGTACAGGTTCAGCAGAATGGTGACGGGGTTTACAGAGTTCAATTATTGAGGACAGGCTATCTAAACATAGCATGCCGACAGAAGACTGAACTGTGAACTGAGTGTTTAGGGTAGACATTGAAAAGCTATTTCTCCTTGTGAACAAATCAAGCATCAGGGGCTGCAATGGTAAAATAGAGGCTGGTGATCCGGGAGTGAAATGACAAAAAAGGGTATTATATATCTAAATCTCTCTTCCGCTAAAATTTGTGAATGCTGGGTAATAACAACATAAGAAATAGGAGCGAAGGTTGGTCATTTGGCCCCTGATATATTGAATGCTGGTCCAACCCACGATTTCGCAATGTCCTGGCTGATCTGAGTGTGGCTTCATTGCCACTTTCCTGCCAGCCTCACACAACCCTTGGCTCCCTTTTGATCAAAATTTAAAAAAAAAAAATCAACTTTGAATTCATTAAATGACGCAGCCTCGGCAGCACTCCAGGACGGTGAATTCCAACATCCCTCTGGAGAGAAATTCCACCTCATCTCCATCTTATATTGGACTACTTTCTTCAGCCAGAGACTGGTGACGAATCTGCGGAACTCATTACCGCGGAAGGCTATGGAGGTCAAGTCCCTGAGATGGATAGGTTCTTGCTTAATGAGGGGATCAGGAATTAGGGGGAGAAGGCAGCCATGATCGATAGCATGCCAGCCATGATCGGGCAGCACGGTAGCATGGTGGTTAGCATAAATGCTTCACAGCTCCAGGGTCCCAGGTTCGATTCCCGGCTGGGTCACTGTCTGTGCGGAGTCTGCACGTCCTCCCCGTGTGTGCGTGGGTTTCCTCCGGGTGCTCCGGTTTCCTCCCACAGTCCAAAGATGTACGGGTTAGGTGGATTGGCCATGCTAAATTGCCTGTAGTGCCCTAAAAAGTAAGGTTAAGGGGGGGGTTGTTGGGTTACGGGTATAGGGTGGATACGTGGGTTTGAGTAGGGTGATCATGGCTCGGCACAACATCGAGGGCCGAAGGGCCTGTTCTGTGCTGTACTGTTCTATGATCGAGACGCAGGGAAGACTAGATGGGCTGAATGGCCTAATTCTATAATAATCTTTTTTGTCACAAGTGTGAAGCTAGTGTGAAAAGTCCCTATATCTTATGGTCTTATGCCCGTAGTTCTAGATTCTCCAGCGTGAGGGGACGTTGGGCTGGTTGTTATAGGGCACCAGATTTTGGTCATATAAGGGCAAAGGATTAAATTTAGTTCGCTAACAAACGTGGACCATAGAAAGGTGATATGTTAACAGATCCATTTGCACTGGTAGTGAGGTAACCAACATTAGTGAAAAATAAAGAACTGCCCGCATCGTTCGTATTAAAATTTTACCCTATTCCGAGACTTACGCATTTCAATATCAACAACTTGTTTTTGCTTTGTTGTAACTGTTGGCAGAATAGAAACAGTGAAATCAAACGTTGGCAGAATAGAAACAGTGAAATCAAACAAACTGAAAGCTGTTACCGAAACAAATCTACAGATGCATCATGCACGTACATATGCTGCAATTAAACATGTTCCCTTTTCTGAGGGATTGCTTATGATGGTTTTCAATTGTCACTTTATCAATGGTGTTTCAGGATGCATTGGATATTTAGCAGCTGAACATGTGGAAATTGAATGGATCACATGCCATCAAAATCCTGCTGGCTTCTTTGCAACATCTGTTTGCCTCTTGTTTGAAAATGTAGGCTGGATTCTACTGATTGAGTCAACTTCTGATGCTGGCGTTACCTGTGGGTTATGCAACTGCATGGGTGTTTAGGGCAACTAGTGTGGTGATTTTTCCACTTTGTGGCGAACTAACATTCAGCTACCAATGGAGCTGGCTCTTGGAGGAACGGTAATGCCAACATCGAGATTGATGATGCCATTTTTATAGGCTAATGTCCAACCTTCATGCTGACCGCACACACAAAGGTCAGAGGAAGGCTGCAGCATAAGGGAATCTGTGAAGGAATGTTTTTTGTCAGAGGAAGATTGGTTGCATGTTTCAATGATGCTTTCCAGGAGGTGTTCCCTTCAGCAGCAAAGGAACAGGGCACGATTCTGTTCCAACTGGCTGGGAGGAAGAGATCAAAAAGCCTCATGCAGAAGGACTAGGTGAAGTTGACTGAGGAAGTAAATAGTCACCAGGTGGTCATGCAAACATAGATGCAATGCCAGAAACGGTGTTTGATGGTCTGGCAGGGTGAGTGGCATGCAAGCAGGCAATGCCCAGCTTTGCATGTCTTGTATGGTGGACATGAGATGTGAGGCGAGCTGACTGACCCATGCATAGGAAACACCTCCCCACCAAGGACCAAGTCAGTGATCCACAGAATGGCCTAGCAGAAGAGGATGATGTTTGTTTAATGTACCTGCTCCAATGCCAAGCATTCGTAACTGCTGGAAGGCCTCCCTGGGTCAAGATAATGCCCATTTTAAGTGGTGCAGTCTGATGAACATGACTGGGCCAGGACAGTAGTGTGGCTCTCTGTATTTCTTTTGTTGCCAAAGAAGCAGGTTCATCATGCAAAAGAGCGGGAGAAGTGCACAGAAGGGGGTGTGCTCTTCATTTTTGCAATAACACAGATGGAGGAGGAGGTGATGGAGATTGGATGGGTCGGCTGTTGCAGAATTGTGAACCCAAAAAGAGTGATTGGGGCACCAGATCTTCTCACTGATCTTGGCAGTTGTTTCTCTCTGGCCCCTTGATGACCACACGTAGGTCTGGATCATAGGCAAACCGGTAGGTGGACACGGATATTGTTATCAACACTTGCCTTCACTGCAGTCAGGTAGCTGTGAAATTTGGCTGGCAGTGGAAAGACATTCGCGACGATTCCAATGGGTTCTCCCAGTATTTTCTGGAGCCCCTCGAAGCCCATCACCACAGGCCCAGTAAAATTCAACTTTATAGCAATGAAGGACTATTGTAAGGGGAATATAATAGAATCATCTCATTGGTCACCGTTGAAGTTTCATTTCAGAATCATTCATCCATGGATAATTTGCAAGTTCTGCTGCTCTTCACAAAGCTCATTTAATGGACTTAGTAGGATAGAAACTGCTTGGTTCATGTCAACATTTTTAATCACATCTACCCTTGGGTGGATAATAGTGGGGTAATTGGAGTAGGACGCTCAGACTGATGCTCTGGGTACATAAATTCAAATCCCATTGTGACAGCTTGTGGAATTTTAAATTCAGTTAATAAATATTGAATTGAAAGCTCAGTAATGGAACTATCATCAGTCATGGCAAAAACCTATCCACTTCAATGTCTTTTAGGGGAGAAAATCTGTCGTCCTTACTCGGTCTGGCCTTCATGTGACTCCAGACCCACAGCGATGTGGTTGACTCTTAACTGTCCCTCAGAAATGGCCCAGCAAGCCAAGGACAATTAGGGCGAGGCAATAAATGCTGGCCTCGTCAGCCATCTTGACCAGGTCTGACCTACATATGACTGCAAACCCACAGCAATGTGGCTGACCCCAAAATATCTTCTGAAAGCCACACGTTCAGGGAGGCAGCCCCCCGTTGCCTTCTCAAGGGCAATTAGAGATGGGTAATAAATATTGACCTTGCCTGAAACACCCAAGTCATGTCCATGCTTTAAGAAAAAAATGCCCTTTGGGGAAGTAAATCTGCCAACTTTACCTGGTCTGGCCTACATGTGAGTCCAGACCCACAGCAACGTGGTTGATTCTTAGCTCGCTGTTGAAATGGCCGAGCAAGCCACTCAGTGATACCTGACTATGACAGAAAAGTCAAACTAGGTCAACTGGTTTGTGAAGACAGCTCCCCACAACCTTCTCAATAGTGATGAGAGATGTGCAACCAATGGTTGCCTTGCCTCTAGCTGCCACGTTGTACACAAAAGAACAAAAACAAAAATGTCCTAATTATGAGTTTGTCCCATGGAAGAATGTTAAATTTGTAGTACAACATGAAGACTGCCGCTAAAAAGCACTAATATCTTTCTCTTTTGGATCTTGGTACATAAAATAACACCGGCCATCCTTAAACTCTGATGTCTATAAGCCAGCTCTTAAACTTTCACGTAGATATTCTTCTCCGTCTGGAACTTACGTTTTTTGAGAAGCTGTTCTTCTTCTTTCAAGCCCTCTGTTGACAGAGAACAGAATTAATCAGACACCAATCTTGTTACATCCAGGTATGTGCGGAGAAGCAGCAAATAACATTCACGCCACTCAAGCCAGACAGTGACCATTTCCAACAAAATAATCAAAGCATTGCTCCCAAGGGCTGTAATTTCCAAACTCCCCAGCTTCACATTGCCCTCTGGCCAATTGCCCCCGTGCGAGCAACCATCTGAAAAAGCAATTTCAATCGCCAACTTTGGATGGTGCTCCCAGTGTCACATCAACAGTTACGCAGAAAAAGTTGGAATTAAAACTTATTCAAAACTTCTGGGCTATTGTAAAGATCCATGCCAACCCCGCTGAAGAGACTCCAACCGCCAGCGGGCACCCCCAACCCCATTCCCCAACTCCCCAGGGGATTCCCCCCCCCCCCCTCACCCCAAGCACACATGTGACTCCCCCTGGTAACATGCAAAAATCAACTGGATAAATACTTGGAGAGGGAAATGATATTGGGTTGTGGGAAAAGCAAAGGAGTGTGACTAATTGACTGGCCCTTTCAGAGAGCTGACACAACAACAATGGGCCAAATTACCACCGTCTGTGGTACATGATTCTCGGAGCAATAATATGGGCCACACTTACTTTTTTTAGCACAGGCTTGTTTATCTGAAGGCTTCGTAGCTGTGAAGAGATTATAAATACTGAGATCAAAGGAAACACAACCATATGAAGTTATTTATCTGTCATACTGCATTTTTAAGTCGAAACACTTAATGAACAATAAATAACCTTTATTGTCACAAGAAGGCTTACATTAACACTGCAATGAAGTTACTGTGAGAAGCCCCTAGTCGACACATTTTGGTGCCTGTTCGGGTACACGGAGGGAGAATTCAGAATTCTCAGCCAGTACGGGAATTGAACCCGCGTTGCTGGCCTTATTCTGCATCACAAACCAGCTGTTTAGCCCACTGAGCTAAACCAGCCAGTAGTTTTGGACCACTTTGCATTTTGTCACCCAGTAATATGCATGAACACTTTCAGGTGACTTCCAACAGTTTTAAACTTTATATGGCGCGATTCTCCGCTCCCCACACTGCGTGGGAGAATCGCGGGAGGGTCCCCCGACTAATTTCACGACCCCCTGGCACCCCCCGCGATTCTCCAACCCACCGCTCGGAAGAATCGGCGTTTGCCATTTTTCACAGGGACCGGCAATTCTCCGACCCGGATGGGCTGAGCAGCCTGCCGTTGGCGACCGGTTCACGACGGCGGCAACCACACCTGGTCGTTTGGGACTTGTAGGGGGCCTGGTGGGGAATGAGCACCACGACTGTGCTCGGGAGGGGACAGGCCTGCGATCGGTGCCCACCGATCATCGGGCCGGCGTCTCAATCGGACGCACTATTTCCCCTCCGCCGCCCCGCAAAATCAAGCCGCCATGTCTTGCGGGGCGGCTGACGGCCACCGCGCATGCGCGGGTTCGAGCTGTCAGCCGTCGTGACGTCAGCTGCGCATGCGCGGGTTGGAGCCGGCCAACCTGCGCATGCGCGGCTGACGTCACGTCACTCTCGGCGTGCCACCCGGCGAGTTCACGACGGCCCTCCCGATTATTCCCGGGAGCGGAGAATCGCGCCCATAATCTTTACTGTCACAAGTAGGCTTACATTGCAATGAAGTTACTGTGAAAAGCCCCTGGTCGCCACATTCTGATGCCTGTTCGGGTACACGGAGGGAGAATTCAGGATGTCCCAATGACCTAACAGCACATCTTTTGGGACTTATGGGAGGAAACCGGAGCACCCGGAGGAAACCCACGCAGACACGGGGAGAACGTGCAGACTCCGCACAGACAGTGACCCAAGGTGGGAATCGAACCTGGGACCCTAGCACTCTGAAGCCACAGTGCTACCCCCTGATTTAGAATTTAGAATGAAGCACTTTGTCCCAACACAGTGCCTAATTCTTCATCCTTGATGAGGATGGTTAGCCACCACCTCAGTAGCATGCACTTCCTGAGTTTCGGCATTGATAAACTCTGTGACTTCTCAGTATGAAATTTTCAATTGACGTGAATATTGAAGAATCGCGATGAGGCTGATCAAGTTCATTCCATGTGACACCGCTAGAAATAGATGATTTTCATCCTTTTGGGTGTGAAGTGCCTTTGAGCCAAATGTGAATGGAAAGCCTGGGCTGGATTCTTTCATTTCAGCGGCTAAGTGCCGGCCCAAATGGAGAATTCACGGGCGTTTTACAACACAAAAATCGGAGAGAACCCTCACCAATTGAATTGGATTTTGTTTATTGTCACGTGTACCGAGGTACAGTGAAAAGTATTTTTCTGCGAGCAGCTCAAACAGATCATTCAGTACATGAAAAGAAAAGAAAATTTAAGAAATATATATAATAGGGCAACACAAGGTACACAATGTAAATACGTAGACACAGGCATCGGGTGAAACATACAGGAGTGTAGTATTAATCAGGTCAGTCCATAAGAGGCCGTTTAGGAATCTGGTAACAGCAGGGAAGAAGCTGTTTTTGAATATGTTTGTGCGTGTTCTCAGACTTCTGTATCTCCTGCCCGATGGAAGAAGTTGGAAGAGTGAGTAAGCCGGGTGGGAGGGATCCTTGATTATGCTGCCCGCTTTCCCCCGGCAGCGGGAGGTGTAGATGGAATCAATGGATGGGAGGCAGGTTCGTGTGATGGACTGGGTAGTATTCACGACTCTCTGAAGTTTCTTGTGGTCAATCCACCTAACCTGCGCATCTTTGGGTTGTGGGGGTGAAACCCAAGCAGACACGGGGAGAATGTGAAAACTCCACACGGACAGTGACCCAGGGCCAGGGTTTGAACCCGGGCCCTCAGAGCCGTAACCCCAGTGCTAGCCACTGCACCATGTGCCACCTGAATTTCTTTAGTTTCCTGAGTATGTCTGGGCGCCGTTGTGCTTTCTTGGCCGCAGCGTCAATGTGGGTGGACCAGGACAGATTTTGGTGATGTGCACCCCTAGGAATTTGAAGCTGTCAATCATCTCCACCTCGGCCCTGTTGATGCTGACAGGGGTGTGTACAGTACTTTGCTTCCTGAAGTCAATGACCAGCTCTTTAATTTTGCTGGCATTGAGGGAGAGATTGTTGTCGCTGCACCACTCAACTAGGTTCTCTATCTCCCTCCTGTATTATGACTCGTCGTTAATCGAGATCCAGCCCACTATGATCGTATCATCACCAAACTTGCAGATGGAGTTGGAACCATATTTTGCCACGCAGTCGTGTGTGTACAGGGAGTAGAGTAAGGGGCTAAGTACGCAGCCTTGCGGGGCCCTGTTATTGAGGACTATTGTGGATGAGGTGTTGTTGTTCAAGAGGAGATTCCGGGACTAGTGAAGGGCGAACAGCAGCGCAGGGTGAAACTCCCGGCTCCCACGCCAAAAACGGGCAGAGAATGGTCAGGTCCCTAGCCGCGAATGCGCATGGCAACAACCTGCAGCGGTCGCGCCATACAACATGGCGCCGGCTGTACGCGACGTGACCTGCCATCCGCGACCCCACAGGCTACCACTGGCTACCCCCCATCAGTCCCCCCAGGCCCTCGCAGAAGCCCCCCCCCCCCCGGCGAGCAGAACGGATCCCGGCCGATTGTGGCGGTGCTGAACAGTCCGCAGCCGCCACGCTGGATCCCCGGCCGCTGAGACCACATGTTTCCCGTGGGGTCAGGAACTTGGTCCATCAGGGCGGAGCATCGCTGGAGGGCCTGCCGATGATGCGCTAACGCTGTTGCAATGGCGTGAGGTGTGCGACCCAATGGCACCATTTCGGAGGGGCAGAGCATGGCTGACCAGCGTCAAACCATCGCTGGTCCCAATTTGGGCCACGGAGTCGATTTGCCGCCCGATCGCCGGTTACGATACTCCCGCCGGATAATGGAGAATTCCACCCCTGATTTTTAACTCTGTCACAGTACTCGGCCAACACCTTTCCTCCCAATCTGAATCATTACATATAACCTAGAATTTGCAGCACAGAAATTGGCCATTCAGGCCAACTGTTCGATTAGTCTACGCCAGTGTTATGCTGCATATAAACTTCTTCCAACCCGACTTCATTTAATCCTGGCAGAATAAATTTTCATTTGTTGCTCCCTCATTTGTTGATCATCTTCCCATTAAATGCTCCAATGCTATCATTAACTCTGCATGGCGCAATCCACGTTCAGGCTTCTCCTGAATTTCTGGCTGTATTTATTATAGCGATTAACTTCAGCTACTGTTGGTGATTATTTATGATCGCCAAAGATATCTGACAAACATCTCTCCCTTATTGGGTGGTCTGTGCCAGACATTATCCGATTAACATTTTGCATCTGGACTCCTGGCACCTGCCAAGAGTGGATGCTGTTAATTCGAAAGAGCTGGAGGGTCAGTCCTGAGGGTTGGGAGCATGTTTTTTTTTGCAGTATGATTCTTGGCACCCACAGGGAGTATAGCAGTATGATATTTACAACAAAGTTCTTGAAATAATTGCGGAATAATTGTCCCTGTTGCTATGTATAGCAGCATCATAAATTCATTCAAATATTTTGAGCGTCAGTCCGGCTTGGGTCACTGTCTACGGAGTCTGCACATCCTCCCCGTGTGTTCGTGGGTTTCCTCCGGGTGCTCCGGTTTCCTCCCACAGTCCAAACATGTGCAGGTTAGGTGGATTGGCCATGATAAATTACCCTTAGTGTCCAAAATTGCCCTTAGTGTTGGGTGGGGTTACTGGGTTATGGGGATAGGGTGGAGTTGTTGACCTTGGGTAGGGTGCTCTTTCCAAGAGCCGGTGCAGACTCGATGGGCTGAATGGCCTCCTTCTGCACTGTAAATTCTATGAAATCTATGAATAATTCCAAAGTCCAGTTTTGGGTCGGTTTGTTGGGGTGCTTCAGGCTGGCTGTAATGTCGACATGGAGACCGCTATTCAAAGCCGCTTACTCATTATTTTGGGCTTTGGTGGGTTTCTTACCGGTCGAGACCACACTTCGAAATTCTTCCAGTAGTGGGAGCTGAACTCACCAACGGCTACTCACAGATCACGGCTCCATTGTGAAAAACCTCCCCAATCTCGTCACCCCTTCCCCGTTCAGTGCCACCCCTTCCAGGACCCCTGTTCACTCCCCCAACCTTTCTGTGCCCCCCTCATACATCCTCACCTCCTCTTTCATGGGCATGGTCCCCCCAGGCCCCAGCCCTTGGTGATGCCAACCTGATACCCAGGGACATTGGCAATGCCAGCCTGGCATCCTGGCAGTGCCCCTGGAACACTGGCAGTGCCAACTGGGCAGGTTGCCAGGGTGCCTCGATGATATAGGGAGGTCCAGGGCACTACCCTGCCCTGTCCTCGACCACCCAAGGGGCTCTAATGACCTCTGCAACCCCCCTCCCAGGTATCATCATGCCTGGCCCATGCCTGTGGAAACCAATACTAATCAGTCCCTGAATAAAGCCTCGCAGGCACGGCCATTCTGAGCCAGGCCCAACGCGGTGGCTGGGACACAAACATCATTTTTAAGACAGTATGAAATACAATTGTAGTGAACTGTTCAAGACCTGAAAAGGGGCACAGGGATTGTGGTGCACAATTAATTCATGCCTATACACTGTGTTGCAGTTAATATGTTAAATTTGTGCTATCTGTTCTTTTAATTGGGCGGCACGGTAGCGCAGTGGTTAGCACTGCTGCCTCAAGGCACTGAGGGCCCGGATTCTGTCCTGCCCCGGGTCACTGTCCGTGTGGAGTTTGCACATTCTCCCCGTGCCTGTGTGGGTCTCAGCCCCACAACCCAAAGATGTGCAGGGTAGGTGGATTGGCCACGCGAAATTGCCCCTAATTGGAAAAAAAGAACTAGCTGCTTTCAATGTCAAACAAATCTGGGGCGCGATTTTCCATTAGCCAATGCCGAATTCGCAAATTGTGAATGGGCGGAGAATCCGTTCTGACAACAAAATAGCGGCAGGCGCCGATTTGACTCAAAATCGCAATTCTCCATCACCTCAACAGCGGCGTCAATGCGTCCCGGCACACAGGTACAGTAAACACCGTTTGCATATCATTAGCCAACAAGCAAGCAAGGCAAGAGGAGTGTGAAGATGGACTGTTTTCTTACAATGAAGAGACAGCCAGAGACACAAATAGGCAGAGTATAGTCACTGGGCGCGATTCTCCGCACTCACGCCGCTTCGGAGAATAGCGGGCCGTGCATATTTTCACGGCGACGCAGGTCCGACGCCCTCCCGCTATTCTCCGAACCCCGAACAAACTACACGTCGGGATTCCCGGCAAAGGCCTCGAATGCGCCCCCGACACGACCAGAATCGCTACTTATTGGCCCCCCGCTATTCTCCAGCCCGGATGGGCCGAAGTCCCGACGTCATCACGCACCGTTTTCACGCCGGCCAACACACCTGCTTTTCAAGTTCGTCAACCAGTCGTGCTGGCTGACGGGAGCTTCGATTAAGTGAGCGCACCGCTCAGCGCACCGCTCAGTGCACCGCTCAGCGCACTGCTGGAGTCTGGCCACAACGGGGAAGGCATCCCCGAGAACGGGAGGGGTTCCAGAGCGGGGGGGAGTGGGGGAGACTGAGGGGGGAGTGTGGGAGACTGAGGGGGGGAGTGAGGGAGACGGAGGGGGGAGTGGGGGAGACTGAGGGGGGAGTCGGGGAGACTGAGGGGGGAGTGGGGGAGACTGAGGGGGGAGTGGGGGAGACTGAGGGGGGAGTGAGGGAGACGGAGGGGGGAGTGGGGGAGACTGAGGGGGGAGTGGGGGAGACTGAGGGGGGGGAGTGAGGGAGACGGAGGGGGGAGTGGGGGAAACTGAGGGGGGGAGTGCGGGAGACGGAGGGGGGAGTGGGGGAGACTGAGGGGGGAGTGGGGGAGACTGAGGGGGGAGTGGGGAAGACTGAGGGGGGAGTGGGGGAGACTGAGGGGGGAGTGAGGGAGACGGAGGGGGGAGTGGGGGAGACTGAGGGGGGAGTGGGCGAGACTGAGGGGGGAGTGAGGGAGACTGAGGGGGGAGTGTGGGAGACGAAGGGGGGGGAGTGGGGAAGACTGAGGGGGGAGTGGGGGAGACTGAGGGGAGAGTGGGGAAGACTGAGGGGGGAGTGGGGGAGACTGAGGGGGGGAGTGAGGGAGACGGAGGGGGGAGTGGGGGTGACTGAGGGGGGAGTGGGCGAGACTGAGGGGGGAGTGACGGAGACTGAGGGGGGAGTGTGGGAGACGGAGGGGGGGGAGTGGGGGAGAGTGAGGGGGGAGTGGGGGAGACTGAGGGGGGGAGTGGGGGAGACTGAGGGGGGAGTGGGGAGACTGAGGAGGGAGTGGGGGAGACTGAGGGGGCAGTGGGGGAAACTGAGGGGGGAGTGGGGGAGACTGAGGGTGGAGTGGGGGAGATGGAGGGGGGAGTGGGGGAGATGGAGGGGGAGTGGGAGAGACGGAGGGAGGAGTGGGGGAGACGGAGGGAGGGGAGTGGGAGTGGGGGGGGTAGGGAGAGAGTGAGCGAGTGACCCGTCCAACCCCGTTACAAAATGTCTGCCACCATGCCATGGCGTGCCGGTCACGAGTACACGGCTGCTGGTTGCCCTGTGGCTTACGGCCACAGGCCACTGACGCACCCGTGAGGAGGACGTAGTTAACTGCCCTTTGGATGCAGAAAGTGACCAGGGGTTAGGCTGCCCGCGTGTCAGCAGCGCGACCAGGCCACCGGGACACACAGGTATCCCGTGGCTGGCGGCTGCCGAGGTGTCGACTAACCTCCGTCTAACATGTCCCGTTTCTCTGCCCCCCTCTAGCCTTCTGTAGATTAGCACAATGTCTGTGAACAGAACGCCTATGTTCTGCGCAGTGGTTGGGGCCGCTGCACTGCATTTGGAGATGCAGCAGCATCCACAGCCACAACCCGCAGTGGATGCAGGGCCAGCTGCAGCAGCAGAGGGAAGGGCCGAGGAGTTGCCAGTCGTCGAGCAGCATAGGGGGGAGGAGGAGAGAGTGAGGGTGCAGCCACGGCGCCAGAGGCGACGACCAAGGCCGAGGGTGTACCATGCCCGGATCTCTTTCCTAACAATGACAGACATCATCTGCAGGAGGAGACTCCGGCTGAGTAGGCAGACGGTGATACATATCTGTCACCTCGTGGCGCACCTCGGCCCACGTGGAATGGGGGGAGGACACGCGATCCCGGTTGCCACTAAGGTGACGGTCGCTCTTAACTTCTATGCTACCGGCTCCTTCCAGTCTCCGAGTGGGGACCTCTCCGGGATCTCCCAGTCATCGGTCCACAGGTGCATCCGGGATGTGACCGACGCCCTCTATGCCATCGCCGATCGCTACATCACCTTTCCCGAGGACCAAGCAAGTCAAGATTCACAAGCTCGTGGATTTGCCAGCGTGGCCGGGATACCGAGGGTTCAGGGGGCAATCGATTGTGTTCACGTCCCCATGCGCCCGCCTGCAGGGGACAGGGATGTGTTCACAAACAGGAGGGGGACATACTCCATGAATATCCAGGTAGTATGCGACCCCCACATGAGGATCATGAACGTCTGTGCAAGGTTCCCAGGAAGTGTGCATGACTCCTACATACTGGCGCAGTCGTTCATCCCTGCGATGGTTGAGGGGCGTCCCCCCCGGCTGAGGGGCTGGTTGCTAGGCGACAGGAGTTATCCGCTGAGGTCTTGGCTGATGACGCCTATACAGAGGCCTCAGACCAATGCGGAAACCCGATACAATGAGGCCCATGCAGCAACCAGGGGTGTGGTGGAGCGCTGCCTTTGCCTCCTGAAGATGAGATTCAGGTGCCTGGACCGCTCCGGAGGGGCCCTGCAGTACCAGGCCGACAGGGTCGCTCGCATTGTTGTGGTCTGCTGTGCGCTGCACAACAATGCGATGCAGAGGGGAGATGACCTGCTGCAGGAGGCGGAGGGAGAAGCCAGTGGCAGTGGTGCCAACATGGAGGAGGAGGAGGAGGAGGAGGAGGAGGAGGAGGCGGAGGAGGCTGGCGGAGTGGCGGGCGCAGCACGCAGACACGACCCAGGTGTTGGTGATGTCCAGGAGGCGGCATGTTGGACCCGGCGAGGACGGCGGGCACGCGACGCCTTGGTGGCAGCACGGTTCACGCGTCGTATGCGACGTCCCCGCTGAACACCAAACCACCACCTGCATCGCTAGTCGTGCAGAGGGTCAACACATAACTACAAGCGATATGCAGTATGCACTACAAGCTGCATACCCTCATGCACTACAAGCTGCATACCCTCATGCACTACAAGCCGCATACCCTCATGCACTACAAGCCGCATACCCTCCTGCACTACAAGCTGCATACCCTCATGCACTACAAGCTGCATACCCTCATGCACTACAAGCTGCATACCCTCCTGCACTACAAGCTGCATACCCTCATGCACTACAAGCTGCATACCCTCATGCACTACAAGCTGCATACCCTCATGCACTACAAGCTGCATACCCTCATGCACTACAAGCTGCATACCCTCATGCACTACAAGCTGCATACCCTCATGCACTACAAGCTGCATACCCTCCTGCACTACAAGCCGCATACCCTCATGCACTACAAGCTGCATACCCTCATGCACTACAAGCCGCATACCCTCCTGCACTACAAGCTGCATACCCTCATGCACTACAAGCCGCATACCCTCATGCACTACAAGCCGCATACCCTCATGCACTACAAGCCGCATACCCTCCTGCACTACAAGCTGCATACCCTCATGCATTACAAGCTGCATACCCTCATGCACTACAAGCTGCATACCCTCATGCACTACAAGCTGCATACCCTCATGCACTACAAGCTGCATACCTTCATGCACTACAAGCCGCATACCCTCATGCACTACAAGCTGCATACCCTCATGCACTACAACACTCCTGGTGGGAGTGTTTGCCAGTGCTGTGGGGGCGGGTTTAAACTAATGTGGCAGGGGGGTGGGAACCGATGCAGGAAGCTGGAGGGGAGTAAAGTGGGGACAGAAACATAAGGCAGAGAGGGGAAAAGTGAAAGGCAGAGAAACCAACGTCAAGTCAAAACAGGCCACAGTACAAAGTACAGAGACTGTGGATAACTCATTGAATGGATCCAAGAAAGGTTAAGAGAAATAAAACACAGGGAGAGTGCACAAAACATGACAGGACAGATGGTCTGAGCAAGCAGAGCAGAAAGCAAGGAAGACGGGCAAGGCAAATGAACTCAGGGCATGGATGGGTATGTGGAACTGGGATATTATCGCTATTACTGAAACATTGCTAAGGGATGGGAAAACTGGTAACTCAATGTTCCAGGGTACAGATGCTATAGGAAAGATAGAGCAGGAGATAAGAGGGGAGGAGGAGTTGCATTTTTGATTAGGAAGAATATCAAGGCAGTACTGAGAGGGGTTAGATCTGAGGGTTCACCCAGAGTCCATATGGGTAGAACTGAAAAATAAGAAAGGAGAGATCACTTTGATAGGATTATACTACAGAAATTGAGGAGCAAATATGGAAGGAGATTACAGATAGCTGCAAGAAGAATAGGGGGTAATAGTTGGGGACTTTAACTTTCCCAACATTGACTGGGACAACCATAGCATGAGAGGCTTGGATGGAGAGACATTTTGTTGAGTGTATTCAGGAGGGATTTCTCATTCAGTATGTGGATGGCCTGACTAGAGATGGCCTCTTGGGGAATAAGGAAGGGCAGGTGACAGAAGTGTTAGTGAGGGATCACATTGGGAACAGTGACCATAATTCCTTTAGTTTTAAGATAGCTATGGAGAATGATAGGTTTGGCCCAAAAGTTCAAATTCTAAATTGGGGCAAGGTCAATTTTGATGGTATTAGCCAGTAGCTTGCAAAAGTTGATTGGGGGAGTCTGTTGGCAGGCGAAGGGATGGCTGGTAAGTGGGAGGCTTTCAAAAATGTGTTAACCAGAGTTCAGAGCAAGTACATTCTTTTTAGAGTGAAGGGCAAGGCTGGTAGAAGTAGGGGACCCTAGATGATTCAGGATATTGAGACCCTGATCAAAAAGAAGAAGGAGGCATATTACATGCATCGGCAGCTGGGATCAAGCAGATTCCTTGAGGAGTATAGAGGTTGTCAAGTAGAGTTAAGAATTAAATCAGGAGGGCAAAAAGGGGGCATAAGATTGCTTTGGCTGATGAGGCAAAGGAGAATCCAAAGAGCTTCTACAAATACACAAGATCAAAAGAGTAACGAGGGAGAGAATTGGGCTTCTTGAGGATCTACAAGGTCATTTATGTGCAGATCCACAAGAGATGGGTGAGATCCTAAATGAATATTTCTCATCGGTATTTACTGTTGAGAAAGGCATGGATGTCAGGGAACTTGGGGAAATAAATTGTGATTCTTGAGGAGTGTACATATTACAGAGAAGGAGGTGCTGGATGTTTTTAAGTGCATCAAGATAGATAAATCCCCGGGAGCTGATGAAATGAATCCCCAGACATTGTGGGAGGCTAGGGAGGAAACTGCAGGTCCCCTGGCAGAGATATTTGAATGGTCACCAGCAGCAGGTGAGGGGCCTGAAGATTGGAGTGCAGTAAATGCTGTGCTTTGTTTAAGGAGGGCCACAGGGAAAAACCTGGGAACTACAGACCGGTGAGCCTAACGTCCGTGGTGGGTAAATTGTTGGAAAGTATTCTGAGAGACAGGATCTACAGGCATTTAGAGAGGCAAGGTCAGATTTGGGACAGTCAGCATGGCTTTGAGTGGAAAATGGTGTCTCACGAATTTGATTGAGTTTTTTGAAGGGGTAACCAAGAAGGTGAATGAGGACAGTGCGGTCGACGTTGTTTACATAGACTTTAGCAAGGCCTTTGACAAGGTATCGCGTGGTAGGTTGTTCCATCAGGTGAAATATCATGGAATCCAGGGTGAAGTAGCCAATTGGATACAACATTGGCTTGGCAGCGGAAGCCAAAGGGTGGTTGTAGAGGGTTGTTTTTCAAACTGGAGGCCTCAGGGATTGGTACTGGGTCACTGTTATTTGTTATATATATTAATGATTTGGATGAGAATTTAGGAGGCATGGTTAGTAAGTTTGCAGGTGTCACCAAGATTGGTGGCATAGTGGACAGTGAAGAAGGTTATCTAGGATTGCAACATGATCGTGACCAATTGGGCTAGTGGGCCGATGGAGTATAATTTCGGTAAATGTGAGGTGATGCATTTTCATAGATCTAATCGGGGCAGGACCTACTCAGTTAATGGTAGGGAGTTAGGGAGAGTTACAGAACAAAGAGATCGAGGGGTACAGGTTCATAGCTTCTTGAAGGTGGAGTTGCAGGTGGACAGGGTTGTGAAGAAGAGTTAGGGTTAGGGGTGGTGAAGAACGTTTACAGCATTCACGGAACCGGCGAATCCGCTGCCGTTCCGCTTGCAGATAGCGAGCGCGGCAGAGAACGAGGGCGGCAGAGAACGAGGGCGGCAGGGAATGAGGGCGGCAGAGAACGAGGGCGGCAGAGAATGAGGGCGGCAGAGAACGAGGGCGGCAGAGAACGAGGGCGATCAAAAATCAAATCAAAGAGATCTAGAGATACAGGTTCATAGCTTCTTGAAAGCGGAGTTCCAGGTGGACAGGGTTGTGAAGAAGGCATTCAGTATGCTAGGTCAGAACATTGAATTTCCCTTGGGCCGCCTGATTCAAAATCACTTGATCGATCGCAGCCTTGATCGGGTTCAGCGTTTCTTTTTTCAGCTCAGCGAAACAGTCCTTAAAGAGCTTCATCTGCTGCTCCTTAGACCCACTGAGCCACCGCTCCCTGGTCCTGACCCTCCGCCACGCTGCGCCGTGATACCATCTCCAACTGCTTCACTCTATCAGGGCTGCGTCTTTTCACACGGCCACTTCTAGTCCAATTAGCCATACATCAGAGGAGGAATCCTTCTTGATATTGTCCACTTCACCGATCTATCCCATAAAGTCCCAGAAAAGTCAGGGAAAAAAGGTCTGAAAGTAGTAGAGTCCACGGTCGGGATTCTCCCGCAATTGGCAGGGCGGCCCGTACCGGCGGCAAGAGCGGCGTGAATCACTCTGGCGTCGGGCCACCCGGACATTGCGTAATTCTCCGCACTTCCTGGGGCTAGTCCGGCGCTGGAGGGGTTGGCGCCGTGCCAATCGGCGCTGAATGACCGCCACGCGATGGTGCATGCGCAGCACTGTCGCCGTGTTTCCTGCGCATGTGCAGGGGGTTTCTTCTCCGCACCGGCCATGGTGAAGCCTTACAGAGGCCGGCGTAGAGGGAAAGCGTGCCCCCACGTCACAGGCCCACCCGCAGATTAATGGGCCCCAATCATGGGCCAGGCTACCATGGCCCCCCCCCCCCGGACCGGATCCCCCCAGCGCTCCCCTGAGGACCCCGCTAGATGGCCGACAAGCCAGGTCCCTCGGGGCTGGGCCATGTCTATTTAACACCGGCTGGACTGGCCGTAAACGAGTGACCGCTCGGCCCATCGGGGCTCGGAGAATTGCCGAGGGGGCCGACCGGCGCGGCGCAATCCCCGCCCCCGCCCGAAAACCGGCACTGGAGAATTCGGCAGCCGGCGTCGGAGCAGCGGGCTGGGATTCACGCCGTTCCCCGGCAATCCTCCGACCCGGCGGGGGGGGTCGGAGAATCCCACCTTCTGCCACCTGTTCTGCCGCACGGAGGGAAAATTCAGAATGTCCAAATTAACAGCACGTCTTTCAGAACTTGTGGGAAAACCTCGTGCTGTAAACCTCGATGACTCAGAGATTCTATGACTCTACATTTCACTGCAGCAAATGGTCACAATTACTGTCTACTTTTACTGCTTCTGGGCATGATAGGTATTTTTGGTGCTTTGTGTCTACATGTTAATTTTTGATTCAAAAACATTTCAAAGCCGAAACAAAAGAATCACCCCAATGCGGATGATTAGTTTCAGTGCCACGGGCATCATCAAATGGGCACGCTGCACCCAAAAAGCAGCGCACCACGGTGCTATACAGCCGATATATAGCCAGGAGACCAAGTTCCTGGGGTCTGCCTGGTGCGGATGCCTCGTGAGATCTAACGCGATATCGCGAGACATTGCGATGGGACTCCCATCCATAGTGGGCGGGATCACGTTTTTTGCAAATCTCCATATTCGAGCAAGACAGCTAGCCTCACTCTGATATGCAGTTTTCCAAGGCACCCCAGGATCTATCTCCTTTGCCTCACTGACCTCGAGTGTGTGCTGTTCAGTACAGGGTCTCCACGAACAGGGACCAGGCGGAATGGCACTTGTGGGGGGTGTCTCCCAAGGGATTGGAGGCCCCCAGGTGAATGTCCTTTGGGTAAGGTGGCACCCTGGTACTGCTGATGCTAACTGGGCACCCTGGCACTGCCAGTCGTGCACCATGGAGGAGTGCCAGAGTGGAACTTCTGGTGCCTGAGTGGCACTGCCAGGGGAGGTGCCAGGTTGGCACAGCCAAGGTGCCAACTGGACTTTCTTGCTTGGCAGTGACTGGGCCGGAGTCCCCTGCGCAGGTGTTGGAGGGTGCCCGGGGACACCTCAGTGAGTTGGGGCTTGGGGGGGGGGGGGGGGGTTCGGGGTTTGAGTTAAGGGGCTCCAGAGATCGGGACCCTTTAAAAGTGGCATCCTGATCTCTCGCTGCACAGTGCAGAAAACAGGGCCCTGTGAAGCTTCGTCCGCATGCTCCCCACTGAAGCCCGAGTGATGTTAACGTAGTGTTTCCTGATGCTGCGAGTGCCAGGAAACACACGGCTAAACACGTTTGCTGTGGGACTTTGCTTCCATTTAGTTAAACTGCGCCCCACATTGTTCTTGTCAGTTTATTGCAGGGAACCCGCTGGTAAGTCTCAGCTTGGCCAAAGGGAGGAACCATTCTTGAAGAAGAGGAGACGGACCGGCGCAATGTTAGTCTCCTTCAACTTCAGCGAGCCAACGTCCAGGTTGATAATGGTGAATGAGCAGATATTTAACAGAAAATGCTGCGGAAGCTCTGCAGGTCTGGCAGAGTCTGCGAAGAAACAGAAGTTGACGTTTTGAATCCGTAGGACTCGCCTTCAGAGTTCTTCAAAAAGAGGGGAAAGCCACTTTGGACTGAGATGAGGAGAATTCTATTTTATTCAGTGGGCTGTGAATCTTTGGAGTTCTCTACTCTCAGTGCTGGGGGAGTTCAGTCAATGAGTGTGTTTAACCTGGAAACTGACAGATTTCTAAATGCACAGACGCTCCCAGACCTGTATTCTCAGCATTTTCTGTTTTAATTTCAGTTTGCCGCCTCCACAGTATTTTGCTTTTATACATATTTAATCCTTTTATCGTGTTGTGGGCCATTCTGTGGTGACGTGTGGCAATAAGTATGATGTGGGGATATTGCCCATCAATAGTTTCATGACAATATTTGATGAGTCACTGTACTGCTTTGATGCATTGAGAGTGCTTCATTCTCAAAGACTAAACATGGACCTGCTGTGCAAAACTAGCCCTTTTTCAAGCTTACAACTTACGTGCTTTGCTTGGTGTGGGTGGTTTTCTTGCGCTGGGGCACGTACGCTTCCTTGCAGCTGAAAGAGATATTGAATATTGCTGTTAAACAGTAAGGAAATTCCCTTCTCACCCTATCGGCTGGTTTAGCACACTGGGCTAAATCGCTGGCTTTTAAAGCAGACCAAGCAGCATGATAATAAGCCATTTATTGTCTTATAAGAGGTGGTCACATTGTATGGTGGAGCAGGGCCGAATGGTCGACTCCTGCTCCTAGTTTCTATGTTTGATACCCAGAGCTGAATCTCAGCAACATTCATAAGGGAGGGGGATTGTGAAATGAAATGAAAATCACTTATTTTCACGAGTAGGCTTCAATGAAGTTACTGTGAAAAGCCCCTAGTCGCCACATTCCGGCGCCTGTTCGGGGAGGCTGGTACGGGAATTGAACTGTGCTGCTGGCCTGCCTTGGTCTGCTTTAAAAGCCAGCGATTTAGCCCTGTGATGAAGGCAAGAATAATAAGCATGCCTCATGGGTATTTGCCATTAGAAACAAACTGCATCACTTGATGTATGTTGAGCAGTGGCATCAACAAGTAGCGGAACTGTCTGATGACACCTATTTCGTCGGCCGATGGTTGAGCGGTACCAAACCGGGGAAAACACTGACGTTGACGAAACAATTGGCAATTTTCCCCCCTTTATTTGAAAAAGCTGGGGGAAAACTATTAATCATGAAATGATTAAAGCACACAAGGAAACCATCACGTCTGTGCTGACCCTTTGAAGGAACAATTTTCCTCGTGCCACACTCCTCGACCCTCTCCTGTAGCCCTGCAACTTTTTCCTTTTCAGATCATGGGTGGTATTTCCGGCCCTGACACTGGACGGGAAAATTTGGATAACTATTAAGAGTCAATGGCTCTCCCCATCTGAGCTGGAAAATTCCACCCAATGATTCAGTTCGCTCGTGAATACCTTGATTGACCCATCCTCCACCACCTTCTCAGACAGTGCATTGTACATAGTAACCATAGAGCTCTCCACTTTGAGAGCTGATGTGGATCACCACACCTCAGGCGAGGGGCAAGGTTGAGGAGATGCCTTCATGAACAACTTCAGACGGTACGGGAATTGAACCTGCACTGTTGGCTACTCATCATAAACCAGCCCTCCAGCCAGCTGAGCTAACCGACCCCCATTCTTTGCGTGAAAGCATTTTTTCTCATGTCATCATTGCTTCTGTTGCCACTTACTTTAAATCTGTGCCCTCAGGTTCTTGATCCTTTCATCAATGGGAACAGTTTCACCTTGTCTACCCTGTCCAGACCCCTCATGATTTTCAATGCCTCTGTCAAATCTCCTCTCAACCTCCAAGGAGAACAGTACCAACTTCTCCCATCAATCAACGGAGCTGAAATTCCTCAGACCTGGAACCATTCTTGTGATATCTTTTCACATCCTCTCTAATTCCTTCATGATGCGCAATCAATAACTACTGAAACGAGGATGTAGTCCGAATTGAAGGCTTTAATCAACAGGATGTTTCCCCAGCAGCTCGAGTACAGAAAGAGGCCGGCTGCTGGGAAACACGGGTTCTTATACCCCGCATCACTGGGCAGAACTACCTTACATTCCGACCAATGAAATGCAAGCATTTGGGCCAATGAGCAGCGAGCCTTCTCCACCAATGGTAGCTCACACTCCCAGGTACCGTAGTACCTCTAGCCATACTACCACCCTTCATATCCTTCCTAAAGTGTAGTGCGTTGAATTGGACACACTACTCCAGTTCAGATAGCTATCTTGCTCTTATACTCCAAATTTCTACTGATGAAGCCCATGTACACCACGTCCACCACATCCTCATCTGTGGGCCGAAACCTTCCGGCCATTCCCGCTGGCGTGATCTTCCCGTCTTTATCCCTTTAATAATCTTATTTCATTTCTCGGTTTCCTTTTGAACTTTCTACATTTTGCCTGGTTCTCAGTTGTATTATCAACCGGGCATCTGTCACGTACCTTTTCTGCTTCATCTTAATCTCAACCACTTTCATCATCCGGGATTTGTTTACCCCGGCTTTCTCCTTCGTGAGAATATTATTTTGACAGCGCCCAACAGTTTTGCCCGCCTGTCTTTGAACTCAAATGATCTGGGCCAGATCTCTTCTTACCCCACTGAAGTTGGATTTCCCAGGGCAGCACGGTGGCGCAGGTGGGTTAGCATTGCTGCCTCACGGCGCCGAGGTCCTAGGTTTGATCCCGGCTCTGGGTCACTGTCCGTGTGGAGTTTGCACATTCTCTCCGCGTCTGCGTGGGTTTCGTCCCCACAACCCAAAGATATGCAGCCTAGGTGGATTGGCCACGCTAAATTGCCCCTTAATTGGAAGAAATTAATTGGGTACTCTAAATTTATTCCAGATTTATTTTCAAAAAACGTTGGATATCCCCCAGTTCATTGTTTCATAGAATTTACAGAGCGGAAGGAGGCCATTCGGCCAATTGCGTCTGCGCCAGCTCTTGGAAAGAGCACCCTACCCAACCTCCACCATAACCCAGTAACCCCACCCAACACTAAGGGCAATTTATCATGGCCAATCCACCTAACCTGCACATCTTTGGACTGTGGGAGGAAACCGGAGCACCCGGAGGAAACCCATACACACACGGGGAGGATGTGCAGACTCTACACAGACAGTGAGCCAAGCCAGAATCGAACCTGGGACCCTGGAGCTGTGAAGCAATTGTGCTATCCACAATGCTACCATGCTGCCCACTAACTATTCTTACTGATTGTTTCCTGCTCTTTTCCATAGCCAGCCTTAAACTTTATGATGTAATGATCAGTGTCCCTTTACTGCCACTTGTTTGATGTGCCCAGCTCAGTCCCAAGATCCACTCCCGGCAAAACTTCCTTTCTTGTACTACAACCATGCTGCTCTGGAAAAATCCTCCTGAAAACACTCTTGGAGCTGGTGTCCCTTTCTGCTCGATACACGCTTACTATCTCAGCCTCTAATCGGGAAACTAAAGACCCCCATTATAAATAATCATATTGCACTTTTCTGTAACTTCCTTGCAAATGTTTTAATCTTTCTCAGAAAGCCAATATTAAACAACTTGTTGATATCCGCTGAAGATGACTGGACAGTTTCAAATGTTGGAAGAGGAGACTGACCACAAAGTGGACCTGATACAGCTGTGGGGCTGATACAGCTGTGGGGCTGACACAGCTGATACAGATGTGGAGCTGATACAGCTGATACAGCTGTGGAGCTGACACAGCTGTGGGGCTGATACAGCTGATATAGATGTGGAGCTGATACAGCTGATACAGATGTGGGGCTGATACAGCTGATATAGATGTGGAGCTGATACAGCTGATACAGCTGTGGAGCTGACACAGCTGATACAGATGAGGGGCTGATACAGCTGTGGGGCTGATACAGCTGTGGGACTGATACAGCTACGGGGTTGATACAGCTGTGGGGCTGATATAGCTAAATACAGCCACAGAGCTGATACAGCTGTGGGGCTGATGCAGCTGATACAACTGTGGGGCTGATACAGCTGCGGGGCTGACACAGCTGTGGGGCTGATACAGCTGTGGGGCTGATACAGCTGTGGCTCTGATACAGCTACGGGGTTGATACAGCTGATACAGCTGTGGGGCTGATACGGTTGTGGGGTTGATACAGCTGTGCGGTTTATGCAGCTGATACAGCTGTGGGGCTGATACAGCTGTGGGGCTGATACAGCTGATATAGCTGATACAGCTGTGGGGCTGATACAGCTACGGGGTTGATACAGTTGATATAGCTGTGGGACTGATACAGCTGATACAGCTGTGGGGCTGATACAGCTGATACGGCTGTGGGACTGATACAGCTACGGGGTTGATACAGTTGATATAGCTGTGGGGCTGATACAGCTGATACAGCTGTGGGGCTGATACAGCTGATACGGCTGTGGGACTGATACAGCTACGGGGTTGATACAGTTGATATAGCTGTGGGGCTGATACAGCTGATACAGCTGTGGGACTGATTCAGCTGATACAGCTGTGGGGCTGATACAGCTATGGTAGTGATACTGCTGATACAGCTGTGGGGCTGATACAGCCGATACAGCTGTGGGGCTCATTCAGCTGATACCGCTGTGGGGCTGATACAGCTGTGGGGCTGATACAGCTGTGGGGCTGATACAGCTGTGGGGCTGATACAGCTGTGGGGCTGATACCGCTGTGGGACTGATACAGCTGTGGGGCTGATACAGCTACGGGGCTGATACAGATGTGGGGCTGATACAACTGTGGGGCTGATACAGCTGTGGGGCTGATACCGCTGTGGGGCTGATACAGCTGTGGGGCTGATACAGCTACGGGGCTGATACAGATGTGGGGCTGATACAGCTGTGGGGCTGATACAGCTGTGGGGCTGATACCGCTGTGGGGCTGATACAGCTACGGGGCTGATACAGCTGTGGGGCTGATACAGCTGTGGGGCTGATACAGCTGTGGTGGTGATACAGCTCTAGAGTTGATACAGCTGCAGGGCTGATACAGCTGATATAGCTGTGGGGCTGATCCAGCTGTGGGGTTGATGCAGCTGTGAGGTTGATACAGCTATGGGGTTGATACAGCTGATATAGCAGTGGGACTGATACAGCTGTGGGGCTGATACAGCTGATACAGCTGTGGGGCGGATACAGCTATGGGGCTGATATAGCTGTGGGGCTGATACAGCTGTGGGGTTGATGCAGCTGTGGGGTTGATACAGCTGATATAGCTGTGGGGCTGATATAGCTGTGGGACTGATACAACTGCGGGGTTGATACAGCTATGGGGCTGATGCAGCTGATACAGCTGTGGGGCTGATACAGCTGTGGGGCTGATAGAGCTGTGGGGCTGATACAGCTGTGGGGCTGATACAGCTACGGGGTTGATACAGCTACGGGGTTGATACAGCTGATACAGCTGTGGGGCTGATACAGCTGTGCGGCTGATACAGCTACGGGGTTGATACAGCTATGGGGCTGATACAGCTGATACAGCTGTAGGGCTGATACAGCTGTGGGGCTGATAGAGCTGTGGGGCTGATACAGCTGTGGGGCTGATACAGCTACGGGGTTGATACAGCTACGGGGTTGATACAGCTGATACAGCTGTGGGGCTGATACAGCTTTGGGGCTGATACAGCTGTGGGACTGATACAGCTACGGGGTTGATACAGCTGATACAGCTGTGGGGCTGATACAGCTGTGGGGCTGATACAGCTACGGGGTTGATACAGCTGATACAGCTGTGGGGCTGATACAGCTGATACAGCTACGGGGTTGATACAGCTGATACAGCTGTGGGGCTGATACAGCTGTGGGGCTGATACAGCTATGGGGTTGATACAGCTGATACAGCTGTGGGACTGATACAGCTGTGGGGCTGATACAGCCATAGATTTGATGTAGCTGTGGGACTGATACAGCTACGGGGTTGATACAGCTACGGGGTTGATACAGCTGTGGGGCTGATACAGCTACGGGGTTGATACAGCTGTGGGGCTGATACAGCTACGGGGTTGATACAGCTACGGGGTTGATACAGCTGTGGGGCTGATACAGCTGTGGGGCTGATACAGCTGTGGGGCTGATACAGCTACGGGGTTGATACAGCTGTGGGGCTGATACAGCTGTGGGGCTGATACAGCTGTGGGGCTGATACAGCTACGGGGTTGATACAGCTACGGGGTTGATACAGCTGTGGGGCTGATACAGCTGTGGGGCTGATACAGCTACGGGGTTGATACAGCTACGGGGTTGATACAGCTGTGGGGCTGATACAGCTGTGGGGCTGATACAGCTGTGGGGCTGATACAGCTATGGGGTTGATACAGCTGTGGGGCTGATACAGCTACGGGGTTGATACAGCTGATACAGCTGTGGGACTGATACAGCTATGGGGTTGATACAGCTGATATAGCTGTGGGACTGATACAGCTGTGGGGCTGATACAGCTATGGGGTTGATGCAGCTGATATAGCTGTGGGACTGATACAGCTGATACAGCTATGGGTTTGATACAGCTATGGGGCTGATACAGCTGTGGGGCTGATACAGCTGTGGGGCTGATACAGCTGTGGGGCTGATACAACTATAGAGTTGATACAGCTGTGGGATTGATACAGCTGTGGGAAGGTCATCTTAAAATAGAAGTACACATTTCTTAAAATGGCACAGCAGCTGGTTTTCGAGTTGCAAATGGAAATTAAACTTCAGAAAAAAGAATGGAAATTCGAGCGATCATAAATAATTCAACTAAATAATTATAAAAGGGCCAATTTAATTCAAGCTATTTGTGTATTTTGAATCTACCTGGACATGTTGATGCTGCCGGCGCCATTGGTTTTGGTGGCATCCTTGGGCCTCGACAAGGTGGTTTGGGAGCTCTGGGGCCTGAATAGAAAGATGTCATTGTAAGCTTGGCTATTGAGAAACAAGTAACAATTGTATCAGCAATAAAAACTCAAAATGTTGGACAAACTCAACAGCTCTGGCAGCCGACAACGTTAACAGTTTGAGTCCAAATGACTCTTCTCCAAAACTAAAGAAGGGTATAAATGTTATGAATGATATAGTTGGAGAGAAGAGTGGAGGAAGTGGGGCAGAATAGAAAATCAGTGATAGGTCCGAGCTAAACAGACATTGACAAAGATATCATGGACCCGTCCCTTACATCTGCTGCCTCAGCAATAAGTGTTGACAGCAATAGTTGTTACTTCATAGAAATCAAAAACACATCATAAAGCTTTAAAACTCCTCATATCATTTGATGTGCAAGGCTTCTATTCACTTGCAAAGTTTTTATTAGGCTCTAATTGACAGGGTATTAGCTTCCAGGCAGCCAGGGGACTGGACTAGTTATTTTCATTTCCCTTCACGTTTGAATCCATCTCAGGTATCCTGCTTTGAAGAAAACCACAATGTTTATAAACATCGAGCCAAGATTGACAGCTCCTGACCACTTCAAAAGAAGTATTAAAAAGAGTAAGTGAAAGCACTTATCATCTCTGATATGGGGGTCTATGATGATTGGAATATTTTAGAAACTTTTATAAATGAAAGCACAATTGAAGGGTGAAAACTCTGGAGTTAGTGTTGTTTGACTGGGGAAGTCCCTGTCGAGTTAATGATTTGCAGCTTGCCTTAGTTTTTTTTCTACCTTGAAGAGGTGAGGTCAGTACTAGGCAAAGCTCAGAGAGGTGCATTTTGTGAAAAGCTGTGGCGAGAGAGTTTGGAAAAAACTCTTAGACAGGCAGGTTTTGGAAGCAAAGTCTGATCTCTGATCTTGCAACCATTGTTTTTATTGACACTACAAGTAAAGGCAGAGATACCTTGGGCGGGATTCTCTGTTAGCCAATGCCAAAATCGGGAAAGACGATTGGGCGGAGAATTGGGTTCCGATGCAGAAATCGTGGTAGGCGGTGGTTTGACACCAAATTGCATTGCTCCAGCACCTCGACAGCGGCGTCAATACATTCCGGGAAGCACATACAGTAGACATCTTTTGCATATTGTTAGTGGGCCCGACCCGATATTCTCCAGGGCTTCTGCGATTCTCCGCCTCCAATGGGCTGAGTTCCCGAAGGCGGGGTCGAGAAGAGGGTCATTTAGCAGTCTGGTGACAGTGGGGAAGAAGCTGTTTTTGAGTCTGTTCGTGCGTGTTCTCAGACTTTTGTATCTCCTGCCCGATGGAAGAAGTTGGAAGAGTGAGTAAGCCGGGTTAGAGGGGTTTTTGATAATGCTGCCCGCTTTCCCCAGGCAGCGGGAGGTGTAGATGGAATCAATGGATGGGAGGCAGGTTCGTGTGATGGACTGGGCGGTATTCACGACTCTCTGAAGTTCCTTGCGGTCCTGGGCTGAGCAGTTGCCATACCAGGCTGTGATGCAGCCAGAGAGGATGCTTTCTACGGTGCATCTGTAAAGGTTGGTACGGGTAAATGTGGACATGCCGAATTTCCTTAGTTTCCTGAGGAAGTATAGGCGCTGTTGTGGATGGACCAGGACAGATTGTTGGTTTCTGGGTGGCACGGTAGCACAGTGGTTAGCACTGTTGCCTCACACCGCCAGGGACCCGGGTTTGATTCATGGCTTGGGATCACTATCTGTGTGGAGTCTGCACATTCTCCCCGTGTCTGTGTGGGTTTCCTCCAGCTGCTCCCGAAACATGTGCTTATTTGGTGAATTGGACATTCTGAATTCTCCCTCAGTGTGCCAACTAGGGGATTTTCACAGCAACTTCATTGCAGTGTTAGTGTAAACCTACTTGTGACACTAATAATGATTATTATTATTATGATGGTGATGTATACACCTAGGAATTTGAAACTGCTAACCATCTCCACCTCAAAACCATTGATGCAGACAAGGATGTGTACAGTACTTTGCTTCCTGAAGTCAATGGCCAGCTCTTTAGTTTTGCTGAAATTGAGGGAGAGATTGTTGTCATTGGACCATGCCACTAGGTTCTCTATCTCCCTCCTGTACTCTGACTCATCGTTATTCGAGATCCGACCCACTACAGTCGTGTCATCAGCAAATTTGTAGATGGAGTTGGAGCCAAGTTTTCCCACAGAGTGTGTGTATAGGGAGTATACTAGGGGGTAAGTACGCAGCCTTGCGGGGCCCCAGTATTGAGGACTAATGTGGAGGATGTGTTGTTGTTTATTCCTACTGATTGTGGTCTGTGGGTCAGAAAGTCGAAGATCCAGTTGCAGGAGGAGCCAAGTCCTAGGTTTTGGAGCTTTGATATGAGCTTGGCTGGGATTATGGTGTTGAAGGCGGAGCTGTAGTCAATAAATAGGAGTCTGATGTAGGAGTCCTTGTTGTCGAGATGTTCCAGGGATGAGTGTCGGCCAGGGAGATGGCATCTGCTGTGGACCGGTTGTGGTGGTATGCAAATTGCAGTGGATCTAGGCATTCTGGGAGTGTGGAGTTGATGTCCCTCATGACCAACCTCTCGAAGCACTTCATAACGATCAGTGTCAAGGCCACCGCACGGTAGTCATTGAGGCATGTTGCCTGGATCTTCTTTGGCACCGGTACGATGGTGGTCTTTGGCACTGGTGTGATCGTGGTATAAAGTTAAGATGGCTGAATGTGTTGATAGGAGAACAAAGACCAGTGCTCAGTGGGACCAAAACTAAAGAACTAGGGACACATGACTTTATGGGGGAGGGTTGGGTTATACTGGGGCAAGCCACCATTTACACTCAGTGTTTCTGAGTTGGAGTCTGAGTTGGGGTTATAACAGGGCATCAGGGAAGGCTATTTGGTTCCAGGAGGCAGTCACGAGGCAGACAGTTAGGGGAACCAGTATTATGATGGAGGAGCTTCAGCCCAACTTTGTCCAAAGGGTGTGAATTGCTTCTTACCTGTGTGAATGAGGAGAGCGATCACAAAGTGAATGAACAGACTGACCATGGAACCATGGTGAAGGACAACATTCAAATGGAGGACACGAAGAGGAATACGTTAGTGATAGAAGACAGTACAGGTAAGGGCTATTAGTTCTCTGCAGCTATGATCTGGAAATCTGAAGGTTTTGCTGCCTGCCTGGTGCGAGGGTTAATGACATCTCCTTATGGTTGGAGAGGAACTTGGATTGGGAAGGAATTAGTGGGGTAGTCCATGTAGAAACCAATGACATGGGTAGAATCTTCAAGAATGATGTTCTGCTGAGAGAATTTGAGGATCCAGGACATCAAGACATACGGCATGCTTACCTTCATTAGCCGGGGCATTGAGTATAAGAATTGGCAAGTCATGTTGCAGCTGTATAGAACCTTAGTTCGGCCACACTTGGAGTATAATGTTCAATTCTGGTCTCCACACTACCAGAAGGATGTGGAGGCGTTAGAGAGGGTGCAGAAGAGATTTACCAGGATGTTGCCTTGTATGGAGGGCATTAGCTATGAGGAGCGGTTGAAAAAACTCGGTTTGTTCTCACTGGATCGACGGAGGTTGAGGGACGACCTGATAGAGGTCTACAAAATTATGAGGGGCATAGACAGAGTGGATAGTCAGAGGCTTTTTCCCCAGGGTAGAGGGGTCAGTTACTAGGGACAATGGGTTTAAGGTGCGAGGGGCAAGGTTTAGAGGAGATGTACGAGGTACGTTTTTTACACAGAGGGTAGTGGGTGCCTGGAACTCGCTGCCGGAGGTGGTGGTGGAAGCAGGGACGAAGTGGCATTTAAGGGACATCTTGACAAATAATGAAAAAAAAAAATTCTTGAATAGGATGGGAATAGAGGGATACGGACCCAGGAAGTGTAGAAGGTTTTACTTTCGACGGGCAGCATGGTCGGCACGGGCTTGGCGGGCTGAAGGGCCTGTTCCTATGCTGTACTTTTCTTTGTTCTTTGTTTTTTTTATCAAAGATATTAATCTCTGGATTGTTATTTGAGCCACTTGAAAATTAACTTGGATCAAGCAGGTTAGAGAATTATAAATTCCAGGAATGGTTTGGACGGAAGAGGGCTCGATTCATGGGGCACTGGAGTGAGTTATTCTGTTGGGATGGGCACCACTTGAACTGCGCTGGGAGCATTTTCCTGGTCAATCGTCAAGTTGGCGCTCTGGACTGGGCCTTAAACTACCCTCAGTGGGGTGGTGGGCGGAATGGGGAGGGGTGGAGTGAAGGGAGATTTAGAAATCCAAAGAGGAAGGTTGAAGCATTGTGGCACATTCTGGATGGAATTCTCCCATGGCAGGTTTGGGGGGGGGGAAGAAATCGGCAGGTGTCCAAAATTGCTTTTCCCCGGCGTGAATTTACTGCGGGATCTGCCACTGGTGGTCACTATGGCGGATTGGGAAATCCACTTGGATTTGTATCCTGCTAATGGAGTGCAGATGAAGACCCATTGCCTGACTGTCTGTGACATCAGCAGGAAAACAGGCCAGTCCAGAATGCACCTGGGAAAATACGGTGTAAAACTCAGGATTCACCTGAACAATGCCTGGGGTTGCCCAGCAACCCTGGACATTGGAGCACCTTAGCAGTGTATGGGGAGGGGAGGGGGGGGGGGGGGGGGGGAGCATTTACAGGTGGATCTTCCAGATCCGGTGTCATTGAAGAGGTTCTTCTTCCAGCCTCGGAGTTTTCCCGGAATTCCATCATCTTTTTCAGATTGTCCATCTTCTTTCTTCAACGGGGGTGGATCTGTGTTGGGCATCTTTTCAATATGGTATCCAGGTAGGATGGTGGGATTCGCACGTGCCAGGGAATACGACACCAAACCACCACTAAACCACATAGACCAGCATTAATTAGGTCTATGCTGGAAGCTATGGCATGGTTTCCCACATGCCTCTGGGAGTGGAAAACACTCCGCATTCCTGCCCCGCCAAGAGGCTTAGTCCCAGATGGGAGTATTGTCTGATGGCAAAATTGGTCATTTAGATTTGATGGTCATTACAGAGACTTGGCTACAAGAAAAAAAATTATTTCAAGGGATGTTGGTCCACTGGCTGGACCAGCATTTAGTGTCCTTCCTAATTTCCTTTGAATAGGTGATGGTGAGTTGCCTTCTTGAACCACTGCAGTCCATGTGGTATGGGTGCACCCACGGTGCTGTTCGGGAGCACCTTCAGGACTGTGACCCAGCGACAGTGAAGGAACGGCGATGTGTTTCCAAGTCAGGATGGTGAGTGGCTTGGAGGGGGACCTGCAGGTGGTGGGGTTCCCAGGTATCTGCTGCTCTTGTCCTTCTATATTGTAATGTTTGTGTGTTTGGAATGTGCTGTATTACAAAACGTGTTGAGTTCCTGCCATGCCTTTTGTAGATGGCACACACAGCTGTCGTTGGTGGTGGTGGAAGTGAATGTTTGTGGATGGGGTGCCAGTTAAGCGGGGCTGCTTTGTCCTGGATGGTGGCGAGCTTCTTGAGTGTTGTTGGAGCTGCGCTCATCCAGGTAAGTGGGGAGTATTCCATCGCACCCCTGACTTGTTTGTTGTAGATTGTGGACAGGCTTTAAGGAGGTGAATTACTTACCACAGGATTCTGGCTTGCTCCTGTGACCACAATATTTATATGACTCACTAGTTCAGTGTCTGGTCAATGGTAACCCCCAGGATTTTGCTCGGTGGTAGGATGTTGGTAAATAAATATTTCAGGGACACAATGGTTGGAACTCTCCAACTGGGAGACTAAAATGTTGCTGCTGGGACTCAATTGCATTCGCATCATATTCCTCTTGGGGGTGCTATTCGGAAAGTGAGTCAGGCCATGTACGAATTGAAATCAATTCCCGGCCCAATGGGCTTTGAAACCACTGGAGCCGGAGTCAGCATGAAGGAGCCTGACAGCTGGAGCTAGGTTTAAGCTCCACTTACCACACACTCACTACAACCGTGAAGACGTCTCACAGCAGACTTGCCCCATCAAGCCATGGGGTACAGGTCTCTGGCACAGAGTCTGTCCCCGTTGCTCAGAAGGGAAGGGGGGAAAGGAGTAGAACATTAGTCATTGGAGACTCCATAGTTAGGGGGATAGGTAGGAGATTCTGTGGGAACGAGAGAGACTCGCGGTTGGCGTGTTGCCTCCCAGGTGCCAGGGTCCGCGATGTCTCAGATCGTGTTTTCGGGATCCTTAAGGGGGAGGGGGAGCAGCCCCAAGTCGTGGTCCACATAGGTACCAACGACATAGGTAGGAAAAGGGATAGGGATGTAAGGCAGGAATTCAGGGAGCTAGGGTGGAAACTTAGAGCTAGAACAAAGAGTTATTATCTCTGGGTTGTTACCCGTGCCACGTGCTAGCGAGTCAAGGAATAGGGAGAGAGTGCAGTTGAACATGTGGCTGCAGGGATGGTGCAGGAGGGAGGATTTCAGATTCCTGGGCAATTGGGGCTCATTCTGGGGTAGGTTGGACCTCTACAAACGGGATGGTCTACACCTGGACCAGAGGGGTACTAATATCCTCGGGGGGAGGTTTGCTAATGCTCTTCGGGAGGGTTTAAACTAGTTCAGCAGGGGATTGGGAACCTGAATTGTAGCTCCAGTACACAAGAAGCTGAGAGTAGTGAGGTCATGAGTAAGGTTTCAAAGTTGCAGGAGTGTACCGGCAGGAAGGAAGGTGGTTTAAAGTGCGTCTACTTCAATGCCAGGAGCATCCGGAATAAGGTGGATGAGCTTGCGGCATGGGTTAGTACCTGGGACTTCGATGTTGTGGCCATTTCGGAGACATGGATAGAGCAGGGACAGGAATGGTTGTTGCAGGTGCCGGAGTTTAGATATTTCAGTAAGTTCAGGGAAGGTGGTAAGAGAGGGGGAGGGGTGGCATTGTTAGTCAAGGACAGTATTACAGTGGCTGAGAGGACATTTGATGAGGACTCGAATACTGAGGTAGTATGGGCTGAGTTAAGAAACAGGAAAGGAGAGGTCACCCTGTTAGGGCTTTTCTATAGGCCTCCGAAAAGTTCCAGAGATGTAGAGGAAAGGATTGCAAAGATGATTCTGGATAGGAGCGAAAATAACAGGGTAGTTGTTATGGGGGACTTTAACTTTCCAAATATTGACTGGAAACACTATAGTTCGAGTACTTTAGATGGATCCGTTTTTGTCCAATGTGTGCAGGAGGGTTTCCTGACGCAGTATGTAGATAGGCCAACGAGAGGCGAGGCCGTATTGGATTTGGTACTGGGTAATGAACCAGGACAGGTGTTAGATTTGGAGGTAGGTGAGCATTTTGGTGATAGTGACCACAATTCGATTATGTTTACTTTAGCGATGGAAAGGGATAGGTATAAACCGCAGGGCAAGAGTTATTGCTGGGGGAAAGGCAATTATGATGCGATGAGGCAAGACTTAGGATGCATTGCCTGGAGAGGAAAACTGCAGGGGATGGACACAATGGAAATGTGGAGCATGTTCAAGGAACAGCTACTGCGTGTCCTTGATAAGTATGTACCTGTTAGGCAGGGAGGAAGTGGTCGAGTGAGGGAACCATGGGTTACTAAAGCAGTTGAATCACTTGTCAAGAGGAAGAAGGAGGCTTATGTGAAGATGAGACGTGATGGTTCAGTTGGGTCGCTTGAGAGTTACAAGTTAGCTAGGAAGGCTCTAAAGAGAGAGCTAAGAAGAGCCAAGCGAGGACATGAGAAGTCTTTGGCAGGTAGGATCAAGGATAACCCTAAAGCTTTCTATAGGTATGTCAGGAATAAAAGAATGACTAAGGTAAGAGTAGGGCCAGTCAAGGACAGTAGTGGGAGGTTGTGCGTAGAGTCCGAGGAGATAGGAGAGGTGCTAAATGAGTATTTTTCGTCAGTATTCACACAGGAAAAAGACAAAGTTGTCGAGGAGAATACTGAGATACAGGCTACTAGACTAGAAGGGCTTGAGGTTCATAAGGAGGAGGTGTTAGCGATTCTGGAAAGTGTGAAAATAGATAAGTCCCCTGGGCCGGATGGGATTTATCCTAGGATTCTCTGGGAAGCTAGGGAGGAGATTGCTGAGCCTTTGGCTTTGATCTTTAAGTCATCTTTGTCTACAGGAATAGTGCCAGAGGACTGGAGGATAGCAAATGTTGTCCCCTTGTACAAGAAGGGGAGTAGAGATAACCCCAGTAACTATAGACCAGTGAGTCTTACTTCTATTGTGGGAAAAGTCTTGGAAAGGTTTATAAGAGATAGGATGTATAATTATCTGGAAAGGAATAATTTGATTAGAGATAGTCAACATGGTTTTGTGAAGGGTAGGTCGTGCCTCACAAACCTCATTGAGTTCTTCGAGAGGGTGACCAAACAGGTGGATGAGGGTAAAGCAGTTGATGTGCTGTATATGGATTTCAGTAAAGCGTTTGATAAGGTTCCCCACGGTAGGCTATTGCAGAAAATACAGAGGCATGGGATTCAGGGTGATTTAGCAATTTGGATCAGAAATTGGCTAGCTGATAGAAGACAAAGAGTGGTGGTTGATGGGAAATGCTCTGACTGGTGTCTAGTTACTAGAGAGGAAGGCAGCCAGCGACCAGGGAAGCAAAAAAGCCACCGACGTGCGGATGTTGGGCAGGCGGCTTCACAAAGCGGACAAGAAGCCAGCGGCGACTAAGAGAAAGGCCATAAATAAAGAGCTGGAGGAAACAATAGGCTCGCTTTTAGAAACCAAGCAGCCCAGGGAATCCAAGGATGACCCAAAGTAAAAGAATAATGGTTGACGAGGAAAACCTGAAGGTCTTACAACTGGCCCAAAGCATCCAAAGAAATCGGACAGGATTCTCCTGCAATTGGCGGGACCGCCCGACGCCGGCGTGAACCACTCCGGCATCGGGCCGCCTGGAAGTTGCGGAATCCTCCGCACTTCCGGGAGCTAGGCCGGTGCTGGAAGGGTAGGTGCCATGACAACCGGTGCTGAAGGGCCGCCGCGAGTTGGAGCATGCACAGAACCGCTGGTGTCTACACATTACACATGCACAGGGGGTTTCCACTCTGCGCCGGCCATGGTGGAGCCTTACAGAGGCCGGCGTGGAGGGAAATATTGCCCCCACGCACAGGCCCGGCCGCAGATCGGTGGGCCCCGATCACGGGCCAGGCCACTATGGGTGTCCCCCCCCAGGGCCGGATCCCCCCCATGCCCCCCCCCCCCCCCCACCCCGAGGACCCCGCTAGCTGCCCTCCAAGCCAAGTCCTGCCGGGACGGACCATTCTATTTCACACCGGCAGGGACTGGCCGAAAACGGGTGGCCGCTTGGCCGATCGGGGCCCAGAGAATTGCTGGGGGGCCGCTGCCAATGGCCCCCGACCGATGGGGCATGATCCCCGCTCCGCCCGGTGGGGGCGGGGGGGGCAAGCAGCCGGGCCACGTCAGGCAAAGGAGAATCCTGCCCATAGTCTCCCAAACGGAGCATCTTGTCCGCTGTCTGTCTGGACTGCTGTCCCATTTCTAGGCAGCGGTCTGTGCAATGTGGAGTTTCCAGATGGGGTTCCATCTAATGGGGGGCTTCCTGTTTTGGGCTTCTCTTAGAGGAACCTCCTGGTGTGGGTATCCATAATGGGGGGCTGCCTGGTGGGAGTCTCTGTAAAGGGGGCTTCCAGGCAGGGGTCTGCCTCTCTTATGGGGGGCTTGAAAATAGGGGTCTCTCGTATGGGAGGGGTTGCGGGCGGTGTCTCTCTTATGTGTGGTCTCTGGTGGGGATCGCTTATGGGGCTTTCTGGTGGGAGTCTCTATTGGGGGGTCTCAGGTGGGGGTCCCTTATGGGGGACTTCCTGTTCGGGCTCTCTCTTATGGGGGGGGTCTCTGTTGGAGGTTTCTCTTATGGGAGTTTCCTGGTGGGGTCTCAAATGGGGGGGGGGGGGAATCCCTAGTGGGGGGGTCTCTCTTTTGGGGGTCTCTGGTTGGGGTCTCTCTTATAGGGGGGTTCCTGGTGGCGATAATGCGGGGGGGGGGGGACTTCCAGGTCTGCTTCTGTATTGTGGGGGTCTTTGGTGAGTGTTCCTATTATGTGAGGATCTCTGGTGGGGTCACTTATTGGCGGCATCTGGTGGGGGTCTCTGTACTGGGGATTCTGGTGGGGGAGACCCAGAAAGTCACGAGGTGTGGTGTGGGGTGGAATTACGTTGCAAGGGAGGTCCCAGACCTCGCTATCAGGCTGCCCGCGAAAGGTGGAGCCCGATAACGTGATTTACCAGTGAATCCCTCACAGTCCCGGCCAGGCATCAATTTGCATGGCAAGGCATAGGGACACACCTCTGGATTTGTGCTCAGTGGCAATTATTCTCCAGCGGGATTCCCGTCGGCAGGATCCACCCCCCACAAGCAGCCCACCAACGCCAGCGCATTTCCCAACGCCATGGGGTGGCCCACAATGGAAAAGCCCATTGGCCGGTTGGCAGGCCGGAGAATCCTGTCCAGCGGGATCACGCTGCACTGGCCAACCGGGCTGGCAGGCCGGAGAATCCTGTCCAGCGGGATCACGCTGCACTGGACACCAGGCTGGAGGGATGGAGAATCCTGTCCAGCGGGATCACGCTGCACTGGACACCAGGCTGGAGGGACAGAGAATCCTGTCCAGCGGGATCACGCTGCACTGGACAACCAGGCTGGCGGGACGGAGAATCCTGTCCAGCGAGATCACGCTGCACTGGACACCAGGCTGGAGGGACGGAGAATCCTGTCCAGCGGGATCACGCTGCACTGGACACCAGGCTGGAGGGACGGAGAATCCTGTCCAGTGGGATCACGCTGCACTGGACACCAGGCTGGCAGGCCGGAGAATCCTGTCCAGCGGGATCACGCTGCACTGGACAACCAGGCTGGAGGGACGGAGAATCCTGTCCAGTGGGATCACGCTGCACTGGACGCCAGGCTGGCGACACGGAGAATCCTGTCCAGTGGGATCACGCTGCACTGGACACCAGGCTATCGGGACGGAGAATCCTGTCCAGCGAGATCACGCTGCACTGGACAACCAGGCTATCGGGACGGAGAATCCTGTCCAGCGAGATCACGCTGCACTGGACAACCAGGCTGTCGGGACGGAGAATCCTGTCCAGCGGGATTACGCTGCACTGGACAGCCGGGCTGGAGGGACAGGGAATCCTGTCCAGCGGGATCACGATGCAATGGACACCAGGCTGGAGGGACAGAGAATCCTGTCCAGCGGGATCATGCTGCACTGGACAACCAGGCTGGAGGGACGGAGAATCCTGTCCAGCGGGATCACGCTGCACTGGACAACCAGGCTGGAGGGACGGAGAATCCTGTCCAGCGAGATCACGCTGCACTGGACAACCAGGCTGGAAGGACGGAGAATCCTGTCCAGTGGGATCACGCTGCACTGGACAACCAGGCTGGCGAGACGGAGAATCCTGTCCAGCGGGATCACGCTGCACTGGACAACCAGGCTGGAGGGACGGAGAATCCTGTCCAGTGGGATCACGCTGCACTGGACAGCAGGCTGGAGGGATGGAGAATCCTGTCCAGCGGGATCACGCTGCACTGGACACCAGGCTGGCGACACGGAGAATCCTGTCCAGCGGGATCACGCTGCACTGGACACCAGGCTGGAGGGACGGAGAATCCTGTCCAGCGGGATCATGCTGCACTGGACAACCAGGCTGGAGGGACGGAGAATCCTGTCCAGTGGATCACGCTGCACTGGACAACCAGGCTGGAGGGACGGAGAATCCTGTCCAGCGAGATCACGCTGCACTGGACAACCAGGCTGGAAGGACGGAGAATCCTGTCCAGTGGGATCACGCTGCACTGGACAACCAGGCTGGCGAGACGGAGAATCCTGTCCAGCGGGATCACGCTGCACTGGACAACCAGGCTGGCAGGCCGGAGAATCCTGTCCAGTGGGATCACGCTGCACTGGACACCAGGCTGGCGAGACGGAGAATCCTGTCCAGCGGGATCACGCTGCACTGGACAACCAGGCTGGCAGGCCGGAGAATCCTGTCCAGCGGGATCACACTGCACTGGACAGCTAGGCTGGAGGGACAGAGAATCCTGTCCAGCGGGATCACGCTGCACTGGACACCAGGCTGGAGGGACGGAGAATCCTGTCCAGCGGGATCACGCTGCACTGGACAACCAGGCTGGAGGGACGGAGAATCCTGTCCAGCGGGATCACGCTGCACTGGACAACCAGGCTGGAGGGACGGAGAATCCTGTCCAGCGGGATCACGCTGCACTGGACAACCGGGCTGTAGGGACGGAGAATCCTGTCCAGCGGGATTAGGCTGCACTGGACAGCCGGGCTGGAGGGATGGAGAATCCTGTCCAGCGGGATCACGCTGCACTGGACAACCAGGCTGGAGGGATGGAGAATCCTGTCCAGTGGGATCACGCTGCAATGGACAACCAGGCTGGAGGGACGGAGAATCCTGTCCAGCGGGATCACGCTGCACTGGACAACCAGGCTGGCGAGACGGAGAATCCTGTCCAGCGGGATCACGCTGCACTGGACACCAGGCTGGAGGGACAGAGAATCCTGTCCAGCGGGATCACACTGCACTGGACAGCCAGGCTGGAGGGACGGAGAATCCTGTCCAGCGGGATCGGGCTGCACTGGACAACCAGGCTGGAGGGACGGAGAATCCTGTCCAGCGGGATCGGGCTGCACTGGACAACCAGGCTGACGGGATGGAGAATCCTGTCCAGTGGGATCACGCTGCACTGGACAACCAGGCTGGCGACACGGAGAATCCTGTCCAGCCGGATCACGCTGCACTGGACACCAGGCTTGAGGGACGGAGAATCCTGTCCAGCGGGATCACGCTGCACTGGACACCAGGCTTGAGGGACGGAGAATCCTGTCCAGCGGGATCACGCTGCACTGGACAACCAGGCTGGAAGGATGGAGAATCCTGTCCAGCGGGATCACCCTGCACTGGACAACCAGGCTGGAGGGACGGAGAATCCTGTCCAGCGGGATCACCCTGCACTGGACAACCGAGCTGGAGGGATGGAGAATCCTGTCCAGCGGGATCACGCTGCAATGGACACCAGGCTGGAGGGACGGAGAATCCTGTCCAGCGGGATCACGCTGCACTGGATAACCGGACTGACGGGACGGAGAATCCTGTCCAGCGGGATCACGCTGCAATGGACAACCAGGCTGGAGGGACGGAGAATCCTGTCCAGCGGGATCACGCTGCAATGGACAACCAGGCCTTCGGGACGGAGAATCCTGTCCAGCGAGATCACGCTGCACTGGACAACCAGGCTGGAGGGACGGAGAATCCTGTCCAGCGGGATCACGCTGCAATGGACAACCAGGCTGTCGGGACGGAGAATCCTGTCCAGCGAGATCACGCTGCACTGGACAACCAGGCTGGAGGGATGGAGAATCCTGTCCAGCGGGATCACGCTGCACTGGACAGTCAGGCTGGAGGGACGGAGAATCCTGTCCAGCGGGATCACGCTGCACTGGACAACCAGGCTGGAGGGATGGAGAATCCTGTCCAGCGGGATCACGCTGCACTGGACAACCAGGCTGGAGGGACGGAGAATTCTGTCCAGCGGGATCACGCTGCAATGGACACCAGGCTGGAGGGACGGAGAATCCTGTCCAGCGAGATCACGCTGCACTGGACACCAGGCTGGAGGGACGGAGAATCCTGTCCAGCGGGATCACGCTGCACTGGACACCAGGCTGGAGGGATGGAGAATCCTGTCCAGCGGGATCACGCTGCAATGGACACCAGGCTGGAGGGACGGAGAATCCTGTCCAGCGGGATCACGCTGCACTGGACACCAGGCTGGAGGGACGGAGAATTCTGTCCAGCGGGATCACGCTGCACTGGACAGCCAGGCTGGAGGGACGGAGAATCCTGTCCAGCGGGATCACGCTGCACTGGACAACCAGGCTGGAGGGATGGAGAATCCTGTCCAGCGGGATTACGCTGCAATAGAAAACCGGGCTGGCGTTGGGGAAAATCGAGTTGATGGGGAACTTGGCCACACAGTCATAGGTGTACAAGGAGTATAGTAGGGGGCTGAGGACACAGCCTTCTGGGCACCGTTGTTGAGGATGGTCATGGAGGAGGTATTGTTGCCTATCTTTACTGATTGTGGCCTGTGGGTCAGGAAGATCAGGATCCAGTCGGAGAGGGAGGAGCTGAGGTCCAGGCCACGCTGTTTGGAGATGAGTTTTGTAGTAATAATGGTGTTGAGGGAGAAGAAGAGGCTTTTTATGGAAACAGGAGCAAGCCTGAGGATTGGAACGTTTTATAAACCAGCAGAGAGGGCCACCAAAAAGCTAATAAAAATGGGAAAATGTAATATGAGCGTGAAGTAGCCAGGAATATAAAAACTTGTTGTAACTGCATTTATAAATATATAAAGAGGCGGAGAGCGCTGGTCCTTTGGAAGAGAGGCAAAGACGTTGTCATGGGTAATTATGAAATAGCAGAAGCATTGAACATATATTTTGCAGCCTTATTCACACTAGAAGCCGCATGTTACATACCAAAAATAGATGGTAACTGAAGGGGCTAAAAAGAATGGGAAAATTAACGAAATTAATACGAATAAATTGGTGAAACTTAAGGGACTAATATCCGACAAATCTCTGGGACATTATGGCCTCTATGTCAGGATTCTAAAAGAGGAAGCCACAGTTAGTGGAGGCACTGCCATGATTTTCCAAAATTCCTTCAGTTCGGGCACGATCCCATCAGATTGACAGGTGACAAATGATGCACCACTTTTCAAGAAAGGAGGAAGAGAGAAAGCCGCGAGCTACAGGCCCGTTAGCTTAACATCAGCTGTTGGGAAAATGTCACAATCTATTATGAAGGAAGTCTTCACAGTGCCCTTAGAAATGTATAGAATGGTTAGATTGAGTCAACACGGTGTTACTAAAGAGAAATCCTGTGCGATAAATTTATTCAAATTTTTTTTGTGGATGTGGTGAATTCAGTAGATAAAGGGGAACCAGTAGATGTAGACCACCTAGATTTCCTAAAGGTTGCAGTGCCAGTGGTCGGGTCTGGGGGAGCCTTGCTCAGAGGAGTGAGGGTGAGGGGAGGTTAGAAGGCCCCGGAAATTGTTGGGGTGGGGGTGTGATGGCGGGAAGTGGATCCTGAAAGCCAATGTCGAGATTGGGGCTGCTTTCCACAATGGTTCTGCGATCTGCGAGGAGCCAGTCCCTCTGGCGGGTCCAGCTCGCTAGCTCCCTCAAAGTGTCGCCTCAGAGGGTGAGAATCTCGGCAAGGCCCAAAAACCGGCACAGGTGCTGGTGAAACATGGGGTGAATCTCGGCTCTGCAGCCACCCAGGCGCCCCCTGCCAAACACACCCAAAAGCGGACTTTAACTTTTGTCTGCTGAATCGCACCCTCTATTGATTTTGTTCTTTTAAGAACACTCCTTCCATCCATATCCTGGAGTGGGACTTGAACCCCAAATTGCAGGTTTAGCAGGATGGACAATACCCATTGAGCCACAAGATAGAACAAAGAACAAAGGAAATTACAGCACAGGAACAGGCCCTCCGGCCCTCCCAGCCTGCGCCGATCCAGATCCTTTATCTAAACCTGTCGCCTATTTTCCAAGGATCTACTTCCCTCTGTTCCCCGCCCTTTCATATATCTGTCCAGATGCATCTTAAATGATGCTATCGTGCCCGCTTCTACCACCTCCGCTGGGAAAGCGTTCCAGACACCCACCACCCTCTGCGTAAAAAACTTTCCACGCACATCTCCCTGAAACTTTCCCCTCTCACCTTGAAATCGTGACCCCTTGTAATTGACACCCCCACTCTTGGAAAAAGATCTCTTCTGTTTCCTGTTTGTGGCGAAAAGTAATGGCAATGCCATATTTCCTAAGATCTCATGATCCTCAGGCAGAACTTTATAATCTTCCCTGTGACGCGACTAGCAAATTTGGGACCGTGGAGATGCTTGAGATAATGTATTAGCACGTTGTGCTCCATTGACAAATATCCAAAACTTAATGGATAGCACTTAGTCCCAAATCCACCCAGAATTATGAACTGCACATTAAAATTTACAATATTTAAAAACATAGTCACAAAACTCACAAACTCCAGATGAAGCAGCACCTTGCCTGAAGTCAGCTGGCGCAGACGCTGAAAATAAAAGCAGTGAATTCAAACTCTGTCAGTCGGAAACGTCAATGCACAGATACAGCCTTGATCAAATTAGTTATTGAAATTAATTTTTAAATAGATACTCTTGCAATTTGATTGACATCAGCCGGACTGGCTCTATTTCTTTCTTGAAATAAATTAGATCAAAAGTTAAAAGTGGCCCTTGAAGTTCTGTTTATGGTGTTACTGTGCAGGAGAGGGGTGGGTGGGGTGCGGGAGAGGGGTGGGTGGGGTGTTTGGGAGGGGTGGGTGGGTGGGGTGCGGGAGAGGGGTGGGTGGGGTACGGGAGAAGGGCGGGTGGAGTGTAGGAGAGGGGTGGGAGGGTGGGTGCGGGGGAGGTGTGGGTGGCGTATGAGAGAGGGGTGGGTGGGTGGGGTGCGGCAGAGGGGTGTGTGGGTGGGGTGTGGGACAGGGGTGGGTGGGTGGGGTGCGGGAGAGGGGTGTGTGGGTGGGGTGCGGGAGAGGGGTGGATGGGGTGTGGGTGAGGAGTGTGTGGGTGGGGTGCGGCAGAGGGGTGTGTGGGTGGGGTGCTGGAGAGGGGTATGTGGGTGGGGTGTGGGAGAGGGGTGGGTGGGTGGGGTGCGGGAGAGGGTGTGTGGGTGGGGTGCGGGAGAGGAGTGGGTGCGTGGGGTGTAGGTGAGGAGTGTGTGGGTGGGGTGCGGGAGAGGGGTGTGTGGGTGGGGTGCGGGAGAGGAGTGGGTGGGTGTGGTGCGGGAGAGGGGTGGGTGGGTGGGGTGCGGGAGAGGGGTGTGTGGGTGGGGTGCGGGAGAGGGGTGTGTGGGTGGGGTGTGGGAGAGGGGTGTGTGGTTGGGGTGCGGGAGAGGGGTGTGTGGGTGGGGTGCGGCAGAGGGGTGTGTGGGTGGGGTGCGGGAGAGGAGTGGGTGCGTGGGGTGTAGGTGAGGAGTGTGTGGGTGGGGTGCGGGAGAGGGGTGTGTGGGTGGGGTGTGGGAGAGGGGTGTGGGAGCGGGGTGTGGGAGCGGGGTGTGTGGGTGGGGTGCGGGAGAGGGGTGGGTGGGGTGCGGGAGAGGGGTGTGTGGGTGGGGTATGGGAGAGGGGTGCGTGGGTGGGGTGCGTGGGTGGGGTGCGGGAGAGGGGTGTGTGGGTGGGGTGTGGGAAAGGGGTGTGTGGGTGGGGTGCGGGAGAGGGGTGTGTGGGTTGGGTGTGGGAGAGGGATGTGTGGGTGGGGTATGGGAGAGGGGTGCGTGGGTGGGGTGCGGGAGAGGGGTGTGTGGGTGGGGTGTGGGAAAGGGGTGTGTGGGTGGGGTGCGGGAGAGGGGTGTGTGGGTTGGGTGTGGGAGAGGGATGTGTGGGTGGGGTGCAGGAGAGGGGTGTGTGGGTGGGGTGCGGGAGAGGGGTGTGTGGGTGGGGTGAGGGAGAGGGGTGTGTGGGTGGGGTGCGGGAGAGGGGTGGACAATATCAGTGAAGTCAGCACCAGTGACACCAATCAACCTCAATATTTAGATAAACCTTCCAGAAAGGCCAAAAGAAACACTGGCCGGAATTCTCCGGTGGTCGGGATTCTATGTTCTCGCCGGCAGTGCACCCCCTCCAATGGGTTTTCCCGTTGGTGGGGGGTGTTTTCAATGGGAAATCCCATTGACAAGTGGTGGGAAGGGGTGGGGTTCAATGGGAAATCCCATTGACAAGCGGTGGGAAGGGGTGGGGTTTCAATGGGAAATCCCATTGACAAGCGGTGGGGTGGGGGTTTCAATTGGAAATCACATTGACAAGCGGTGGGAAGGGGTGGGGGGGTTCAATGGGAAATCCCATTGACAAGTGGTGGGAAGGGGTGGGGTTCAGTGGGAAAACCCATTGACAAGTGGTAGGAAGGGGTGGGGTTTCAATGGGAAATCCCATTTTACCCAGTGACAGGTTAGGATCCAGGATGTACTGTCTGAGAGTATGGTGGTGACAGATCAGTCGGGGTCTTCCAAAGACGATTGGACACTTAGCTGGAGATAAAATAAATTGCAGGGCTACAGGGAAAATGTGAGGGAGTGGGACATGGGGTTGGTGTGGGGGGTGGGGAGGGGCAGGAATTCTGCCAGTGACACAGCTAACCTAATAATCGAATAAGCAATGCCTGTGAAACAATGTCAAGGGGCCTATTTGGGGCACGGGCTGTTGGGTGGTCACTGGGGTGGATCTCGATATTAGCTATAACCATTCCTGCATGTTTCAAACAGGAAATAAATCCAACACTTCCCTGGAGAGCTGTTAATCCAGAAATTCTGACAAGACAGTGCAATTGAAAAGAGGAATCAAGTGTAGTTTAATAAAACAATACAGTACTTTTTTAAAAATGGGCAACATTTTCCCCGTTCATTACTCACCCCGGGCCTGTCTCTGTTGTTGACGTGCTGTCATTGAGGAAGAATAAAGAAGAGAGATGATCAAACTTTCACACAAATGCAGGAAAAACAACACGACATAGTTTAAAAACAGAGAGAAAGCAAGGCTTGGTGCTGAAGTATATTGATGCAGAGCAGAAGACCTAGGGGCAGGATTTTCCATGCACTCCCATGGCATGTTTAGTGACAGCTTCTGATCCCACTGTTGTCGATGGGGTTTCCTGTTGTATGGATCCCCACTGCAGGGAAAGCCTTGGTGTGGGGATTGCTGTCGATGGGACTAGTAAATATTTGAAGGTGACAGGGCAGATTAGCAATATGCGCTTTTTGGGTGGCATGGTAGCACAGTGGTTAGCATTGTTGCTTCACAGCGCCAGGGTCCCAGGTTCGATTCCCGGCTTGGGTCACTGTCTGTGTGGAGTCTGCACGTTCTCCCCGTGTCTGCGTGGGTTTCCTCGGGGTGCTTCGATTTAACCCTGAAAGACGTGCTTATTATGTTAATTGGACATTCTGATTTCTCCCTCTGTGTACCCGAACAGGCGCCAGAGTGTGGCGACTAGGGGATTTTCACAGTAACTTCACTGCAGTGTTAATGTAAGCCTACTTGTGACACCAATAAAGATTATTATTATTATTAATTTTATGTTTCATTCAGGTCCTCTCATTCTTCTAAATTCCAGTGAATACAAGCCCAATCGATCCTACCGTTTCTCATACATTCTGCCATTCCAGGGATCAGTCTGGTGAACCTTTGTGCGCTCCCTCTACGGCAAGTATATCCTTTCTTTGATAAGGGGACTGAAACTGCACCCAATACTCCAGATGTGGCTTCACCAAGGCTCTGTAACAGCTGCTGTAAGACATCCTTGCCCCTGTATTCAAATCCTCTTACAAGAAGTCTCCTAATTACTTGCTGTACCTGCATGATTGCTTTCAGTGACTGGTGTACTCAGACACCAAGGCACCTTCGCACATCAACGTTTAAATAATACTCGGCCATTCTGACTCTCCGTCCAAAGTGGATAACTTTACATTTATCCATGTTGTACTGCATCTGTTACGTATTTATTTGCTCACTCAATGTGTTTATATCACCTTGATCTTATAGAAACATATAAAATTATGAAGGGAATAGATAGGATAGATGTGGGCAGGTTGTTTCCACTGGTGGGTGAAAGCAGAACTAGGGGGCATAGCCTCAAAATAAGGGGAAGTAGATTTAGGACTGAGTTTAGGAGGAACTTCTTCACCCAAAGGGTTGTGAATCTATGGAATTCCTTGCCCAGTGAAGCAGTTGAGGCTCCTTCATTAAATGTTTTTAAGATAAAGATGGATAGTTTTTTGAAGAATAAAGGGATTAAGGGTGTTGGGGCCGGAAAGTGGAGCTGAGTCCACAAAAGATCAGCCATGATCTCATTGAATGGCGGAGCAGGCTCGAGGGGCCAGGTGGCCTACTCCTGCTCCTAGTTCTTATGTTCTTATGAAGGCTGTTAACATCCTCCTCACCACTTCGCTTCCCACCAAGTTCCATGCCATCAACAAACTTGGAAATATAAATTTTGGCTGGGGTTGCAATTATTCACATAATTATGTATTAATGACTTGGACGAGGAAAATTAATGCACGGTTGCCAAATCTGCGGATGACACAAAAATAAGTGGGGAGGCAAATGGTGAGTCTTCAGCGGGATATCGAGAGGTTGGGTGAGTGGGGGAAAAAACCTGGTAGATGGAACACAATGTACGCACTTTAGTTGGAAAAATTAAGGAGCTGAATATTATTTAATTGGATTGACTGCAGAAAACTCTGAGCTCTGAGGGATTTTGGGAATTCTTGTGCATAAGTCCCAAAAAGCTAGCATGCAAGTTCAGCAGGTCATGGGAAGGCAAATGGAATGCCGGCCTTTATTTCAAAGGGAATGGAGCAGAAAAATAGGAAAGTCCGGCTAAATCTATACAGACTACTAGGTAGAGCACACACCTAGAATATTGTGAACAGTTTTGTTTTCATTATCTAAGGAAAGATATATTGGCATTGGAGACAGTCCAGAGAAAGTTCACAAGGTTTATCCTGGGTAGGAAGGGATTTTCTTATGAGGAGAGGTTGAATAGATTGGGCCTGTACTCAATGGAGAGTAAAAGAATGAGAGGTGACCTGATTGAGACATATAGATTTATGACAGGGATGAGGAGGAATTTCTCCTCTCAGAAGGGCAGTGAATCTGTGGAATTCTTTACCGCAGGAGGCTCTATGACGCTGGGTCATTAAGTATGTGCAAAGCTGAGATAGACAATATTTTAATGAGAAAAGGAGTCAAGGGTTACGGGGAAAAGGTGGAGAAGTAGAGTTGAGGATTATAATCACTGAATGGCGGAGCACTCGATTGGCAGCGTGGCCTACTTCTGCACCAATGCCTTGTGGTCTTATTGTTCTTACATCCAAATCATTGATGTATATCGCACACAGCTGTGGCCCAAGCATTGTTCCTTCGGGACCCGCCTAGTCACCGCCAGCCCCTTCGTAAAAGACCCATTTATTCCTACAGTCTGTTTTCTGTCTGCTAACAATTCTCAATTGCTGCAATATATTACCTCCAGTCCCATGTGCACTTTCATTTTACACACTGACCTCTTACATGGGACTTTATCAAAATCTTTCTACAAATCCAAATACACCACATCCACTGGTTCACCCAATCTAGTCTCATAGTTACATCCTCAAAAAACAACAGAAGGTTTTCTAAACATGATTTCCCTTTCATAAATCCAAGTTGACTTTGTCTAACCCCACTGATATTTTCTTCCTTAGACGTGGAGAAACCACTAGCCAAGCTCTTCGGAACTTCTCTGCTCAAGAGAATGTCATGCCTCAGAGTACGCAGCAGCACGTTTCCTCTGAACCATCGACCAGTGCAGATAGTCATTACTGGATATTCACTCGCAAATTGATTTGGGTGAGAACCTTTCTGGAATCCAGGCACAGCTGGGAGGCTGTGAGATCCAAGGGCCCTGACAATTCTAAGACTGTTCTAAGACAGACACAGGCTGATATCCTGCTTCTGAAGTCAGCCGTACTCACTGCATTGGTGTTGCAGTGACATAGAGGGGACTATCTAACAGAGATGCCTGAGGCATTAAGCAGATTCATAGAATTTAGTGCAGAAGGAGGCCATTCGGCCCATCGAGTCTGCACCGGCTCTTGGAAAGAGCACCCTACCCAAGGTCAACACGTCCACCCTATCCCCATAACTCAGTAACCCCACCCAACACTAAGGGCAATTTTGTACACTAAGGGCAATTTGTCATGGCCAATCCACCTAACCCGCACATCTTTGGACTGTGGGAAGAAACCGGAGCACCCGGAGGAAACCCACGCACACACGGGGAGAATGTGCAGACTCCGCGCAGAGTGACCCAAGCCGGGAATCGAACCTGGGACCCTGGAGCTGTGAAGCGATTGTGCTATCCACAATGCTACCGTGCTGCCCCAAATAAAGATGGTCTGTATCTTTCTTGGTTCTACAATGTATTGGTCCAGAAAACCATCCCGTGTATACTCCAGAAATTCCTGCTCGATTGCACCTGTGGGTGCAACTAGGCACTAGTTTGACTCACCCAATCTTTATGCAGATTCCAGTCACCCATAATCGCAGATGTTCCAATGGAGCTTTTATTGCAGCCCGTGTATCATCAATAGCACCCTGCGCAAATGGAAAGTCCCGCTGTCCACTCAGTCACGCTCTCAGGTCAGGGCAGTATTGGGCGAACTTACCAATCCACTTGAAGCCCCTTGGTCACCTCCTGAATGCACAATCTGATTGTCATAATATACACACAAGTATATAATGGTGCATAGACACACACTGACTGACACACTGAAAGGCCAATCAACACACAGAACACAGCAGCCAATCACCAGACAGGGCTCGGTCACTATAAAGCCAGAGGGCACTAGTTTTCCCGCTCATTCGGGATGCAGCCTCTGAGACAGACAGAGCCCGCGCAGTCAGTATCACAAACATCTACCATGTGCTATCAGTATAGTCTGGTCAGGTTAGCCATAGGTCGTCAGTCAACCTAACATAGTGTCGACCCACAGTGCAAGTATGTTTAACAGCTCATAGATAAATAAAATAGGGTTGTACTTCTACAAGTGTTGGTAGCCTGTCTCTCTCACTGCTATGGTAAACGCAGTCATCACAGACCCAGCATACTCAACACATCAGCGATGTTACCAAGGGTATCCCATGCAGATCAACATTGATCCTTGGAAGGAAATGGAGGTGTAGAGGTTGAGTGCAGTGGTAAATGTCAGCATCAATAGCACTGGGTGACCACCCTTTGGGCACAGGTTATCCAGTGTTGTGGCAAAATTTCATTGACTGTTTCTCTGGAGATGTGGACTGTTCTCTGGCAATGAGTGTTCTCTGCCTCTCGAACGTCTGCAGGTAATTCATTCTTGAAGTCACATCTGTGTCACATCGCATCCCTTCTACTTCCCCCCCTTATGGTAGGCCTCATGGCCTTGCGGTTGCTCCTGAACAGCTGCGGCCTGTGACTCCTGCTGTAGCTGCATGTCAGCAACGTTGTCACCGTACCATGGTGTTGGCTTCATCTGTGTACTTCCTCCTGTGGTAATGGGTAAATCACTGAATGGACGATTCACTTCTTTATGATTCACTCCCTTTATTAGCTGGCTTCCTAGAATGGTTTGAGCCACTAGGCCGGACAGTTCCTCAGAGCTGCCTCGCTCGTTTGACGATACCTTTCCTCCCTCTCTCCCCACCCAGACGCCACTGACATTGAACGTAGATTATCTTTTCCACTGAAAGACCGAGATGCTGCCTGAAAATCGGCAGCTTTTAATTGATGTGTTTCTGGTGGCACGAGATCCCTGTGCTTCTCCTGTTAGATTCACACGGCAGCATAAAATTCCATTCAGTGACTTCACGACCTTGTCAATGAACCATTGCTTCCGAGAAACATTGCCACTTTGCTTCCTTCCTCCCCATCGCACGCTTAATTGTCTTCCATTTTCATAGAATTTACAGTGCAGAAGGAGGCCATTCGGCCCATCGAGTCTGCACCAGCTCTTGGAAAGAGCAACCTACCCAAGCCCCCATCCCCACCCTATCCCATAACCCAGTAACCCCACCCAACACTAAGGGCAATTTAGCATGGCCAATCCACCTAACCTGCACATCTTTGGACAGTGGGAGGAAACCGGAGCACCCGGAGGAAACCCACGCACACACGGGGAGGATGTGCAGACTCCGCACAGACAGTGACCCAAGCCGGGAATCGAACCTGGGACCCTGGAGCTGTGAAGCAATTGTGCTATCCACAATGCTACCGTGCTGCCCTTTTGTTCACTATCAAAGCATCAATCTGAGCCATGCCGTGCAATTCAGGAGCTCCATTTGCTGTGATTCACCCCCACCCCAAGCGAGCTGCATTGCATTTCACACACTGAGGGGAAAAAGACAGGAAGTAATGCGAAGCCGAGATAAAACACGAGCTCAGCCCCAGATAGAATATTGTATTCAATTCTGGCCCCCTCACTTTTGAAAGTATGAGTTACAATATTTACAATTATCAGGGATTATAGACAAATGGATAGACTGGGGAAGCTGGGGTTTTTTGCTTGAGGGACAGTGTCGTGAGAATGTCGCTGTAAGAAATGTTTGGCTGCTCATGTTACTGCAGTGATGTCAGAGTGTGGGTGGAGCTGAGCTCTGGCTCTGCTTTTTAGTTTCACTTTGAGAAAAGCTTGGGTGTGTCTGTCTTTTTGGTTTCGTTTTTCAGTGTGTTGCAGCTGAAGTCAGGCAAAGCAGCTGTATTGCTGATCCCTCTGCCATGAAGGACTATCTCTTAATCATTTGGTGAATTCAGAAGAATTATACATGTTTTCAGTAGTGAATGTAAACTCTGATGTGCTTCTGTTTAAAGGTTTGTTAAGTCTTTTGGGTGTAAAGGACAGCAGACAGGTTACTTAGTGTTGTATCCTTTGGGTAGTGTATTTGATTTACTGGTTGCTAAGATGTTCAGTTTGTTTTAGAAAGGTTAACTTGAGTTCATAGAATAAACATTGTTTTCTTTCAAAAAATACTGGTGCATTTCTGCTGTACCACACCTGTAGAGTGGGCCGTGTGCTCCCCATACCACAATCTAGTAAAAGTTGTGGGTCAGGTGAACTCCATGATACACTTTGGGGTTCTCTGAACACTGACCCATAACACAGAGAAGAGTTTTGATAGAGGTGACAGGTTTAGATATGTAAGAATATATATAATATATTCTTATAGAAAGAGAAATGGCCAAAACACAGTGGGCTGGATTCTCAGATTCTGTGGCTATGTCCGCAGGATCCGTCTGGTCTTACGCCCAAAATGTCAGCGCCGCTCCCGCACTGAAGCTCTGCCCGGGGGGGGGCTAGCTGCCGCGCCACGTAAAGCCCCTTTACATGTCAATACAGACGCAGGATTGCCGGGTCCGTGGCCTCGCATGCTCTCAGTGGTGGACTGCGGCGGCCGCACCGTACAACATGGTGCCTGCCGCTGCAGACCCAGCCTGCAAAAAACTGCCCCTTGTAACCTCCTCGCATTCCCCGGACCACCCCCATCAATCCCCCAGCTCCTGCTGAAGCCCCCCCCTGTCAATGGAACGGCCCCCCCCCCCCCCCCCCCCCCCCCCCCCCCCCCCCCGACTGTGGCGGTGCTGGGCAGAATCCACAGCCACCACGTGTGGTCCCCGGAAAGTGAGAGGACACGCGACCGATGCTGTCGGGAAGTCGGCACATCGGGGCGGAGCCTCGGGGAAGGGCCTCGGGTGACGCTCTGAGGCCGTCCCGATGGCGTGGAGCATACTCCTCGAGTACACCGTTCTTGAGGGGGCCAAGCATCGGAAAAGCGGCGCCGCCCCGATTCCGGCGTAAAAATGGATTCCCCGGCCGATTGCCGAACGCGATTTCGGCGTTGCCGGTCAGAGAATCCTGCGCAGAGATTTTAAGATGATCGGCAAAAGAAACAGAGTTTATGTATTTTCATGGGGTGTGAGCATCACTGGCAAGGTTTCTGCCCATTCTTAATTTCCCTTGCGAAGTCGGGGGTGAGGTGCAGCCTTGATCAGCAGAAAGGTCTTTGTGCACAATAGTTGTTTAGGATTTGGAATTCACTGCCTGATAGGGAGGTTATTCAACGATAGCTTTCAGCATCGAATTTGACAAATATTTGAATGAGAAAAAATATAGGAACGAGTTACCGAGTCCACGAATTGGACTTCTCTTCGAAAGACCTGAGGGGCGGGATTCTCGGTCCCACTCCGCACCAGGGACGGAATTCTCCGACCCCCCCCCCCCGCCGGAGGGTCGGAGAATCGCCCGGGGCCGGCGTAAATCCCGCCCCCGCCGTGGCCGGAATTCTCTCCGGTACGCCGGGACCCCTCCCGCCCGCCGGGTAGGGGAGAATCACGGCCCAGTTTTCTGGTGCTGCGTGTCCCCGCCGGCAGCGCGATTCTCCATCCCGCCAGCCGGCCAATGGGGTTTCCCATTGTGGGCAGCGCCACACCATCGGGAAATGCCCCCGGCTGGGTGCACTGCCAGCGCAGCGGAGAATCCAGCCCCTGGTGAACCCAGCCCATGGTGCAGGTTCAACGAGATAATTGATCTCCTTCTATGCTGAATATTTCTATGCATCATTATTTTATGCGTTATTCACTACTCTGTAAAGTTCTTCACACTCTCAAGTCCTGTGGTAACCTTACTTTATCATTTCAACTCACCATATTCTTGCGCCTGTTTATGTTCATGGGGAAGCTGCCTCATCATTTCTGTTGGCCATTCTGTTTCTGTAACAATCCTGTTTTTGAAGTTCTGTTTTAACACATCCTTTGCCACTGAAAGAAAGACAAGGGATACATGTATAGTTCAGTAATATTCAACTCCTGGGGCTAAAGTTAACCATTTTGCCAGGAAATGCAATAACCCATATCTCCAGCAGTAACTCATAGATCATAGAATTTACAGTGCAGAAGGAGACCATTCGGCCCATCGAGTCTGCACCGGCTCCTGGAAAGAGCACCCTGCTCAAGGTTAACACCTCCACCCTATCCCCATAACCCCAATTTTGGACACTAAGGGCAATTTATCATGCCCAATCCACCTAACTTGCACATCTTTGGACTGTGGGAGGAAACCGGACCACCGGGAGGAAACCCATGCACACACGGGGAGGATGTGCAGATTCCGCACAGACAGTGACCCAAGCCGGAATCGAACCTGGGACCCTGGAGCTGTGAAGCGATTGTGCTATCCACAATGCTACCTGATTTAATTCTATTCAATTCATTTAGAATGTTTAAATTTTTCATGATTTCACACCTTTCACGGGGAGAAATTATTCTCGTTGCCTGTTTCGTTCCAATTTATTTATTCATTTACTTATGTTGCAATTTTAAGGTTGAGGTTGGCAGTTATTCAGAACTTGCAAAAACAAGTACTTTCAGCCTCCTGCCAAATGGTTTTCCTTGTTCAATATGGGCTCATGCCTTGACCATTGCTTAACTTTTAGGTAGCCAGCACTTCCACTGGCACTGAGGTTAGTTGTCCAATTAGCACTGGCTCGCTTGGGACCCATATTTTCATCCCCTGGTTGGGCATACAGAGACGGGAGATTTCCCGACTCAGTGGTCCTTATCAGCTGGATTGGATCTTCACCGGAGGGCTGGAGTTGGGGGGGGGGGGGGGGGGGGGGGCAAACCTGGAATGATTGAGGCTGCAGGACACAGAGGCAGGTTGGGTGGAAGGCCAGGCTTTGTACTCTAGCACTGTGGTTAAATAAATAAAAATAAATTACAAAATCACAAGCTGCCCTCCGGCCCCCACCTTCCCCATGTTTGTCCCATCCATTCCAACTTATGCTAACTCATGTCCTGTGCACCCTTATGCCAACTTAGTTCCAACGTATGCAAATCCATCCTCCACCTACCACCCTTTGCCCTTATGCTCGCCATGCTAGCTCACCTAGTGTCATTGGATATTTCTGACATTTCCTTGACAGTTCTTTAAAGATTCTTCAAAAACTGGACAGTTCCAATGAGTTTGTGCATAAAAATTGCATTATCAAGTTGACTTTTAACAATCCCAAATGGCGCCTTAACTCTCAAAAAGGGGTCCTGGCACTCTATCCAAAAGGCACCTTACTTCTTCAAAGGTGTACACCGACTATCCAAACAAATCCATCAAGTCTTGCCTGTTCTAATCTGCACATTCCAGGTTTCACTCTCCTGGCCTACCACAATCCCAGTTCTGTGGAGGCAGCTGGTGACTTAAATGGTCAGCTGCCTCTGCAAATTGTATTTGTGTGAATCTTGGCCCAGGTCCATGGGCGGGCATGGTGGCACAGTGGTTAGCACTGCCGCCTCACATCTACAGGGGCTAGGATCGATTCTGGCCCCGGGTGAATGTCTGTGTCGAGTTTGCACATTCTCCCCGTGTCTGCGTGGGGGTCCTCCAGGGTGCTCCGGATTCCTCCCACAGTCCAAAGATGTGTTAGGTGTATTGGCCATGATCAATTGTCCCTTAGTGTCCAAGAGCTGGGATGAGGTTATGGGGTTACAGGGATACGGTGGGGGAGTGGGCCTAGGTAAGATGCATTTTCAGTGGATTGGTGTGGATTGGTGTGGATTGGCTGAATGACCTCCTTCTGCACTGTAGGGATTGCATGATTTTATGCCCTTTGATGCCAAGGGACCATACTTAGATGGTCATTGACTAAAACTTGTGCGGTTCGAATGTTACTTGCCACTTACCAAGCATGCCTATTTTTCAGGTCTTATTGCATTAGGGTATAGACGGCTTCAGTGACTGAGGAATTGTGAATGAAATGAAATTAAATGAAAATCGCTTATTGTCACGAGTAGGCTTCAATGTGCTGGCTTGGAACCTTCATTTGGTTCCAATACCTTATCCAGAAGTGTGCAGTAAAACTTGGTTCAAAGAGTCTCCGCCCAAAAGTATAACGCACTCATTTGTTCTCGTCCTCCCAGACTATCCCCACAAAAGCACTCTTGTTTTTATGTGAGCCCGGTGCCTTGGACCCCCACTCCCCCCCTTCATTTTGACCGTTCTTCCTAACAAACTGTTCCAAATTTTATTACCCTCTATGTGAAGAATTGGTTCTAGGAATCCACCCTAAACTTTTTATTTAGTCTGTCCTCCCTTGTCTTGCTACCTTGCTGTTTTTGGAAGCATTGGGATGGATTCTTCCGCCCCGCCGCCTCCAGAACGCCACGGGCGAGACACAGCGAGACGTCCAGTGACCTCGGGCAGGACTTTCCAATCGCCGGGAGCACTTGGCCGAGGAATCCCGCCCATTGATCAATTTACTTTATACCTTAAGTCGGCCTTTTTAAACTCTGGAAGATTCTCTCAGAGCTGTTTCTTTTCAAGCTCATGGATCGTTACATTATCACATTGTTTCTCATAGCTCATCCAACATATGGATTCACCTTTGTTGCTTGTCCAGACAATGCTTCTGCTTCATACTAATCAAAGCATTATACATCTACATAATGGTTTCTGACAACCTGGACTCACAGATTTGACAATACAACCCCACCTTCTAGTTGCATTGTTTTCTTTGTCACTTTGCAATGTTTGTTTCACCTCCAGGCACCTTTCAGCCACCCTCTTGGCAAGTTCCATCCCACCTTTTTGTTTCTTAGTTCCAACAGAACAGTTCATGCATTGCATTTCATTTTTTACTGATAAAGAAATCAACATTTTTTGAAAAGATGTGAAACTTTTAAGTGTTCATGTCCACATTTGGATGTATTCTTACAAAGAACATGTCATATTGGCCTTGGAGGCGGTACAGCAACGCTTCACTAAATTGGGGGCAGTTTTATACTGAGATGGAGTAAATTGGGTTTATAATCTCCGCAGTTTAGAGAAATCAGAGGTAATCTCATTGAAACCAACAAAATTCTGAAGGAACTTCGAACGTGTAGACACTGATAGTTTGCTTTGGAAGTCTAAAAGATTTTGCGATGCTCCGCCCCCTCCAAAACGGCATACTCTGGGAGTACTCCACACGTCATATGGACGGCCTTAGGGCATTACCTGAGGCCCCCCCCCGACGCTCCGCTCCGACGGGCCGAGATCCCAATGGCGTGGGTCTCATGCTATTTTTTGTCGGGAATTCAACGTGGGGGCTGCAGATTGAATCCAGCGCTGCCACAGTCGTGGGGGTGGGGGGGGGGGGGGGCTATCCATGGGCAGGGGGGCTTTGTCAGAGGCTGGGGGCACTGTTGGGGGGGGCTGGTCCGGGGATGGCAAGCCTGGCCAAAGGGGGACACTATTCGGCTGGCTGGGTCCGAGCGAGGTTGGCGCCATGTTGCAGGGTGCGGTCGCTGTAGCCCACCCCCCATGCGCATGCGGGGCCACGGACCTGCCAGTTTTCCAATCAATACCCATTTGTTTCTTCTTCCAAGTCTTTGTCCGTGTACTAACCCTCATGAGACCCATGGGATGACCCGATTGATCTCCCCGTGCCGTTCGTGGAATACGATCTCCCTCACTGAGGGGTGGAAGCCTAGCAGCTGGGGTTCGTAAATCTTGTGTGTAAAAGCAGGCCCAGATTGGGACCGGCCAGAGCAGTAGTCCTGGCCGGGACTTTGTACGCTGTGTCGCGGCCTTTACTTTTGTTCACCAATATAAACCGTTTTTGCGGCACCTTTTGGGGACCACCGAAGATATTACAGTTCCCTGTCGAACTTACAAGGAGGTTCTGTCTTTCTGTGCGGATTGATCAAAATAATTTTACGGTTCCCTTTACTGCAGGCTGATGAATGCCGTTGCTTTTTTCGTTTACTTCTTTTTGCCTTTCTCTGATATTCCTGCTGCGCAACTAAAGAAAGAAAGAAAAATCTTGCATTTATATAGTGCACAAACTTAGGAGGCTCCGACATGTTTTACTACCATTTTAGTATTTCGGAAGTGTTGTCTCAATTGCAAAATATGGCAGCCAATATGCACACAGCAATGTCCCACAAATAGAGACAAGGTAAGAACCAGATCATCTGTTTTAATGATGATGGATTTGAAATATTGATCCTAACATCAAGGAGAACTGCACGGCTCTTCTTCAGGCAGTGCAGGACCCGGTATTGGGGAATGAGCCTGGACAGGTGGTTGAGGTTTCAGTAGGGGAACATTTTGGGAGTAGTGACCACAATTCCGTAACTTTTAGGGTACTTTTGGACAGGGATGAGGGTAATCTTTGTGTTGAGGTGCTAAACTGGGGAAAGGCAAATTCTGATAACATTAGACAGGAATTGAAGAATTTAGATTGGGTGCGGATGTCGGAGGGTAAATCAACATCGGACATGTCTTTCAAGCGACAGTTAATAGGATTCAGGAATGTCACGTTCCTGAGAGAATGAAGGATAAGTATGGGAAGTTTAGAGAGCCTTGGATAACGGGGGATATTGTGAACCTCGTCAAAAAGAAAAAGGAGGTTTTCATACCTTTCCGAAGGCTGGGCACAGTCGCAACCCTCGAGGAGTATAATTAAAGTAGGTTCTTGAGCAGGAAATTAGGAGGGCTATTTGGGGTCATGAAAAGTCCTTGGCAAGTAGGATTAAGGTGAATCCCAAAGCTTTTTATTCATTTGTAAAAAGCTAGAGGGTGGCCAGGGAAAGGATTGGGCCACTTAAGGCCAGTGGGGAGAATAAATGTGTTGAGCCAGAGGAAATGGGTGAGGTACTAAATGAGTGCTTTGCATCAGTGTTCACCGAAGAAAGGGACTTTGTGGAAGATGATTCTTGGGTAGGGTGTGTGGACAGTCTGGGTCATGTTAACATCGAAAATTAGAAGGTTTTGGGTCTTTTAAAAGACATTCAGGTAGATACGTCTCCTGGGCCTGATGGGATTTACCCCAGATTACTGAGGGAAGCAAGGGAGGAAATTGCTGGGGCTTTGACTGACATCTTTGTATCCTCATTGGCTACAGGTGAGATCCCAGAGGGCTGGAGAATAGCTGATGTGGTAGCGCTGTTTAAGAAAGGTAGCAGGGTAGTAGGTAAATTATTGGAGAGAATTCTCAGGGGATAGGATTTATACCCGTTTGGAAACAAATGGACTCATTAGCGATAGACAGCACAGTTTTATACAGGGAAGGTCGTGCCTCGCTAACTTTATCAAGTTTTTTCAGGAGGTGACAAAGATGATTGATGAGGGGAGGGAGGTGGATGTTGTTTACATGGACTTTAGTAAAGCCTTTGACAAGGCGCCTCATGGCAGACTGGTACAAAAGGTGAAGTCACACGGGATCAGAGGTGAGGTGGTAAGATGGATACAGAACCGGCTTCGGTGCAGATGGCAAAGGGTAGCAGTAGAAGGGTGTTTTTCTGAATAGAAGGTTGTGACCAGTGGTGTTCCACAGGGATCAGTGCTGGGGCCTCTGCTGTTTGTGGCATACATAAATGATTCGGAGGAAAATGTAGCTGGTCTGATTAGTAAATTTGTGGATGATACCAAGGTTGGTGGAGTGGCAGATAGTGTTGAGGATTGTCAGAGGATACAGCAGGACATAGATAGGTTGGAGACTTGGGCAGAGAAATGGCAAATGGAGTGTAGTCCAGACAAATGTGAGGTGATGCATTTTGGTAGGTCTAACACCGAGGGGAAATATACCGTAAATGGCAAAACTCTTAGGAATATAGAAAGACAAGGTAGTCAAGAAAGTATCGGGATGCTTGCCTTGATTGGACGGGGCATCGTGTATAAAGACTGGCAAGTCATGCTCAGTTGTATAGAACCTTGGTACGGCCGTAGTTGGAATATTGCGCACAATTCTGGTTGCCACACTACCAGAAGGATGTGGAAGCTTTGGAGAGGGTGCAGAGGAAGTTTACCAGGATGTTGCCTGGTCTGGAGGGTGTTAGCTGTGTAGAGAGGCTGAATAGATTCATAATGTTTTCATTGGAATGATGGAGATTGAGGGGTGACCTGATGGAGGTCTACAAGATTATGAGTGGCACGGATAGAATGGATGGGCCGGCACTATTTCCCAGGGTAGAGGGTGTAATTCAACAGGGGGCATAGGTTTAAGGTCCGTGAGGCAAATTAGTGGAGAGGCAGATTTTTTACACAGAGGGTGGTGAGTGCCTGGAACGCGTTGCCAGGGGTGGATGTGCAAGCAGGTACATTAACGCCGTTCAAAAGGTATCTTGACAAATACATGGATAGGATGGGTATAGAGGGATACAGCACAAGGAAGTGCTGAGGATTTTGGCCAAGGTTGGTATCATGACCGGTACAGGCTTGGAGGGCCAAAGGACCTGTTCCTGTGCTGTATTGTTCTTTGACCTCTTATGGTTGTCAGGGTCAGAGCTACTCAATTCAGGGGCGGCATTCTCCCCTAGGGTCCCGGCGTAGGGGAGTGGCGCCAAGCACTCAGGGGTCGTGCCTCCCCAAAGGTGGGGAATTCTCCCCACCTTTGGGGGCCAGCCCCGCGCCGGAGCGGTTGCGACCAGAAGACCGGCGCAAAAAACCGGCGCCCCCGCTGCGGGGATGGCCGAAAGGCTTTCGCCGGTCCGCGCATGCGCCGGCAGTGACGTCAGCGGCAACTGGCCGCTGACGTCACTGCCGGCGCATGCGCGATGTGGGGTTCTCTTCTGCTCCCGGCATGGTGGAGGCCGTGGCAGACGTGGAAGAACATAGTGCACCCAGGGCACTGGCCCGGAGTCTGAGCGGGGGGCCCCGATCGCGGGCCAGGCCACCGTGGGGGCACCCCCCGGGGTCCGATCCCCCCCGCCCCCCCCAGGACCCCGGGGGCCTGCTCGCGCTGCTGTGCCCGCCGTTCCAGAGGTGGTTTAAACCTCGGCGGCGGGAGAGGCCTCCCAGCGGCGGGACTTCGGCCCATCCGGGCCGGAGAATCACCGCAGAGGCCTCTCCGATCGGAGTGGCGAGATTCCTGCCGCCGCCACTTCCCGGGTGGCGGAGAATCCCTGCCACGGCGGGGGCGGGATTTTAGGCGCCCCCAGGCGATTCTCCGACCCTGCTGGGGGTCGGAGAATTTCACCCCATATCTGCACATTGTGGAACTGGAAATCTCTGAACTTATTCCCAAAAGACAAACACAGCACCATAGAAGAAGCAGCTATTGAGGTTGAACCTTTAAAAACCCTTCAATAAAATTATATTTGCTGGACCAGATCAAGCAGGTGACTTCCTAACAGACATACTTGTATGGCCTGCCATAGGACACATATGGGCCGGGATTCTCCATTACCCGGCGGGGCGGGGGGTCCCGGCGTACCGGAGTGGCGAGAACCACTCCGGCGTCGGGCCTCCCCAAACGTGCGGAGAATTCCGCACCTTTAGGGGCTAGGCCCGCGGCAGAGTGCCTCCCGCTCTGCCGACCGACACGAACGGCCTTTGGCGCCCTGCCAGCTGCCGCTGACGTCACCCCGGCGCATGCGCGGTGGAGGGGGTCTCTTCCGCCTCCGCCATGGTGGAGGCCGTGGCGGCGGCGGAGGAAAAAGAGTGCCCCCACGGCACACACCCGCCCGCCGATCGGTGGGCCCTGATCGTGGGCCAGGCCACCGTGGGGCCCCCCCCCCCCGGGGTCCGATCGCTCCCCCCCCCTCTCCACATCTGAACCTTCCTTTGTAAGAGTGAACATCAAGGAAGCAGCTCATGCTACGCCAAGAGCATAAGACAATATCCATTACCCCTAAATGTCCCAACATATGATCAGACCAAAGCTGGTGCCACACTATAAATGCCGTCTAATCAAAATGTTGTGCATGGTTTATAACATCAAATCAACATCACCAGTTTAGGCACCAAGAATGTTTTTGTTTCAGTGGAAAGGTTGTTCATAAAAGACCATAAAAGACGTTCACTTTATTCAAACTTCTTTTCAGCCAGGAACTTACTCCATTCAATAAGAGCAGTTTGTTCTCTCTGCAGTGCCTCTGTTAATAGAGAATAAAGGCATTTCAATACAAATTGCAAACTTTTAGAAAATCTAACAGTAGGTTTCAAAGAAAAGAAAGCGTAAAGAACATCAATTATTTTCAGTTCAACCATCTTATCAGCGTTGGACTTACCAGCTTGTGCTCGTAAACTTTGAATGGTGTTTACTATTGACAAAGAAATACGTGTTCAATTCAATTCTTTCAGATCCATGAATTTAGCATTGAAATTAATGTTTATTGCTATCGAGGCACAAGGAAAAATCTATTCAACAAATCATTGTTAATATTGCTATTAAAGAATGATTGTAAATTCACACTGTTTCCTGGCAGCTACACAGGAGTTCTGCTGGATTGTCAGCAAAATTAACATTTGATATCATTCTTCACAATGTATTTCAGAGGTTTTAATTGTGACGTTCACCTGTTCGATCAGAAAGCCATAAACGACGACAGCAGGAAGCTGCTACCTATTCATTCAGCTGCCATATGTAGATCAGGGGTGGGATTCTCCGCCCCCCCCCCCCCCCCCCCCCCCCCCCCCCTGCCAGATCGGAGAATCCCGGGGGGGGGGGGTGGCATGAATCCCGCATCGCCACCTTGAAGCCGGCTGCCATATTCTCCGGCGCCGGTTTTCGGGTTGGAACGGGGTTCACGCCACGCCGGTCAGGGGCAGTTGGTAGCGCCCCCCCCCCCCCCCGGCAATTCTCCGGGCTCCGATGAGCCGTGCGGCCGTCCATTTTTGGCCAGTCCTGGCGGCGTGGGTTACGCATGTTGTACATGGTTTATAACATGAGCCACCCGACACACGACAGCACCTGGCTGGTAAGTTGGCATGGGTGGTCCTCGGGGGCGAACCCTACGGTGGCCTGGCCCACGATCGGGGCCCACTGTGAACGGGTCTGTGCCATGGGGGCACTCCTTCCTTCCGCGTCGGCAAAACAGCTTTGTGTCAAGACGGAATGCCCAGAGTATTGGGAACACGGCGTATTGGGCAGGCCGCTCGGCCCATCCGGGCCGAAGAATCGCCGCTCGCCCGTTACAAACGGGCGATTCTCCGAGCGGCCAGCCGTAAATCTCGCCGCGCCGGTTTGGGGGGAGGTGGGAGAATCGTGTGCGGGTGCCGGGGCGGCATGGCGGGACTCGCCCGGCGCCCTCACGATTCTCCCACCCGGCATGGGGGGGGGGGGGCGAGAATTGCGCCCAAGGGGTTTCCCGTATAAAAGAGAAATGTGGAGATGTTTACTTTCAGTGGTTTGTGAGTCTGTGCAATTCTCTTGCACTGAGGGTCGTTGAATATGTTGAAGGTTGAGTTAGATGGCTCCTTAACTGACAATTATGTCAAGGGTAGAGGGATGAATGGGAAAGTAGGGGATGTGCTGGCACATGGACTAGTAAACCAGAGACCCAAAATAATGTTCTGTGGACCCAGGTTCAAATCCCGCCACTGCAGATGGTGAAATTTGAATTCAATAAAAATCTGAAATTAAAAGTCCAATGGTGACCATGAAACCATTGGCGATTGTCGTATAAACCCATCTGGTTGACTCATGTCCTTTAGGGAAGGAAATCTGCTGTCCTTACCCGTTCTGGCCTACATGCGACTCCTGACCCACAGCGATGTGGTTGACTCATAACTGCTCCTTCAAGGGCAATTAGAATGATAGAATTTACAGAGCAGAAGGAGGCCATTCAGCCCATCGAGTCTGCACCGGCCCTTGGAAAGAGCACCCTACGTAAGCCCAGACTTCCACCCTATCCTTGTAACCCAGTACCCGACCTATACTTTTGGGCATTAAGGGGCAATTTAGCACGACCAATCATCCGAAGGGAACCCACTCAGGCACAGGGAGAAGGTGCAAACTCCACACAGTCACCCGAGGCCGGAATTGAACCTGGGACCACCTGGAGCTGTGAGGCAGCAGTGCTAACCACTGTGCCACCGTGCCGCCCCCAAATTGGGGAATAAATGCTGGCCCAGCTGATGATGTCCATGTCCCATGAGCAAATTTAAAAAAAAAACAATCAGATCAGATATGATCTTATGAAATGGCAAGGCAGGCTCATGGGTCCAAATGGCCAAGCATGGCTTCCAACGTGTACGATACCAAACAAGTCTTTAGACAAGCAGTGGACCAACAAGCCATTACATCAATCAAAGCTCTTGAATCACTGCATTTTCAAAATAGAGCTTAAATTTCTTGAAGACTAATTGTAACATTCTATAACTTACAATTTTCTAGAGTGCTATCGTTGTCCTGAGGTGCACCTAGAAAATAGAAATCCTCAGCATAAATCACAGCATACCAAACGTTGTTATCAATATCAAATCAGAATCAGCGTTGGGGCAAGGTGGAGGTTTGAAGAAGGTAGCTTCAGAGAGTAGTTTTGAAGGAGTGAGAAGGAAATTATATATTACCTCACACTCAGAAGAGCAAGGCTGAAAGACATTGTGGTGCACAGCAATGTGAAATTATTCGATCATTCCTAAAGACCATGGGGCGGCATTCTCCTTTGCCAGCACCAAAATTGGGAAATGCAATTGGGTGGAGAATAGGTTCCGATGCCAAAATCACGGCGGGCCGCCGATTTGACGGGCGACTCTCCGTCACCGCGTCAATGCGTGCAAGAACGTACGCACTGTAAACACCGTTTGCATGTCACTAGCGGGCCTGACCCGGTATTCTCCGGGGCCTCCGCGATTCTCCTCCGGGTTCCCGATGAGAGGGGAACAGGCCGAGTGGATGGGGTGACCCCCCCCCCCCCCCCCCCCCCCCACGGGACTGGGGCAGTGCCCAGTCACGGACGGCCATTACCGCGACCATCTTGCTGCGCACCCATTGACCACCCACCTTGGTCCCGAGTCCTTCAGAGTGACACCAGCTGTATGGGTGCCCCCCACCCCTCCATCCCTGTACCCCACCCGGCTGCCACTCACTGGCGGCCCACCCAGGGTAACACCCACAGTAACCCCTACGGGGGCCGCAGTGCATACTCCTGGTGAGGGCGGTGCCATCAGATGGCACCCCTGGAATTAAGGACGGGCGCCAAGGCTTGAGGCCCTCACAGTGATGAGGCCAGGGTGTGGGGATGGGGGAGGGAGAGGGGCATGGGGGAAATGTGGGGGGCAGAATCTGCAGTACCAACTGGGTCCACAATGTAGCTCGGTGGGCCTGGTTGGGTATGGGGGTAAAGATCATGCTAACACCTCCTGCAGACAATTTATATTGGCATTCAACCAGCAATGGTGGCCTCCCTGCTGGTCGCCGCAGCCGTGGGCGATGCCCTGCGGCTGTACGAGCTGGAGCTGCTCGAGGAGGAGAAAGCTGCAGCAGCGGAGCATGCAACAGAGGGACAGGAGGCAATCGCCCAGGATGGAGACCGAGCTGCCCAACAGGCCAGGGAGGAGGAGGTGCCAAGGTAGCGCCGCATGAGGCCCTGCTTGTACCGGCACCGCCTCACAATTCTGGGACCTGCTGGACCTGTTATGCCATTGAAAACTCCGGCTGAGCAGGGGGACAGTGCGATTTATCTGCCAGATGATGGCGCACCAGGCACGATGGGGGTATGAGAGAGGACACCCGCTCCCAGTGGCTGTCAAGGCGACGATCACCCTGAACCTTTACGCGAAGGGCTTCTTCCAGATGCCGAGAGGGGACCTGAGCGGGATCTCTCAGACCTCGGTGCACAGGTTCATCCGCGGCATCACGGAGGTCCTATATGCCCAATCGGCACAATACATCCACTTCAATGTGGACCGAACCCACCAGGCTGCCTGAGCTGGCCATTCCCTTGCACAGTCCCATCGAATCCCTGGGCTGATGGTGGTGAGGATAGTTGGGGAGGAGTTGGGGAGGAGGTGGGGGCAGTAGGGGCCCGGGCAACCTACAGGGACCCTCCCTTCCCCCCCCCCCCCCCTAATGTCCACCCATTCCCTCCCACCATGCCCCCCTCTCTTCCCAGCCCATCCCTCACACCCATCTGGCAGAGCACGTGGAACTGGGAGTAATCCTGAGATTACTACATTTGAAGCCCTGCATTTTAGTTTACCTGCTAACTTCTTGTAGTCGTGACTTGCAGGTCCTCACCCTTAGCTTACTTATGTCATTGGTACCAATGTGTACTACAAACACTGGCTGTTCAGCTTCCCTCCCCAGAATGCCCTGCAGTTGCTCCGTGAGATCCTGGACCCTGGCACCAGGCAGGTGATTCACGTTTGCGACCACTGAAGGATCTGTCTGTGCCCCGACTTTGAATCCACTGTCACTATAGCCATTGTTTGCTCCCCCCCTCCCCTTCCCCGCCACCCCGTCTGAGAAGCAGAGGCACCAATGGTACTGTGATCTTGTCTGCAGCTGCTTTCCCTTGCGAGGCCAAACCCCCCCCCCCCAACGTATCCAAAGCAGTATATCTGTTTGAGACGGGGATGACATAGGGACTCCTGCATCACCTTCCTGAGTCTTTTACCTTCTCTGACGGTCACCCATTCCATTTCTGCCTGCAAAATGCTCACCTGCAGAGTGATCATCTCACTAAACCTGCTCTCCACAACCTCCTCAGCATTATAGATGTTCCACAGTGAGTCCACCTGGGGCTCCAGCTCCAAAATCCAGTTTGCTAGATGCTGCCCCTCGGCACACATGCTCATTAGGGATGCTGGATGTATTCCTCATTCCCAACATATTATGGACAGGTCTGAGGTCTCCTGCCACGGCTTCCCTCTTGATTAAGCTAGTTACTCCCTCAAACAAAATTTCCTTTAGCTCGGGGCATTGTTTACGTTAGCTGGGAACCTTGTTTCTTAATTAAATGCTTCTCTTATAATTGAACAGGTCGATTCTCTACTCCTTTTTAGTCTCTACCTCAGTGTTAGCCAATGAATTAGTTTAAAAGGTTGAAAATATTCACCGGAACTTAATCATCAATCAGTTGCATTAATTGATTCCACGTCACTTTCTCAACCCGTGTTTGTATTTATCGTTTCCCTCTCACGCTCTTTTGAAATTCCTGCCTTTTCTTGCGCCTTTCTGAACTCGTGGCTCCTCCCACGCTCTTTTCAAACCCCCCGGCTCCTCTCGAGCTCTTTTCAAACGCCCAGCTCTCCTCGCACTCTTTGTCTCTTTCCTTTACTATTCTGTATATCTACCCAGACTGATTCCACGTCCTGGTTTCCAATGCCTATATGGTTTAGCACCCTGGGCTAAATCGCTGGCTTTTAAAGCAGACCAAGGCAGGCCAGCAGCACGGTTCAATTCCCGTACCAGCCTCCCCGAACAGGCGCCGGAATGTGGCGACTAGGGGCTTTTCAAAGTAACTTCATTGAAGCCTCTCGTGAAAATAAGCGATTTTCATTTCATTTCTCATTTCATTTCATTTATCACTGCAGATTCCTTCCTTTACCAGCAAAATTCTGCCATCTCCTTTTCCTTTCTGTGTATCCTTCCGAAATACTGAATATCCTTGGATATTCAACTCCCAGACCTGGGCTGGGATTCTCCCCTCCCCGGCGGGGCGGGGGTTCCCGGCGTGTTGGAGTGGCGTGAACCACTCCGGCGTTGGGCCACCCCAAAGGTGCGGAAATCTTTGCATCTTTAGGGGCCAAGCCCTCACATTGAGGGGCTAGGCCCGCGCCGGAGTGGTTCCCACTCTGCCGGCTGGCGTGAACGGCCTTTGGCTGAATTTTTAGATTTTTAAAAACAATCACACTGATTAAATTGGCTTTGGCACCAGTATCTAACTTCAATCTGACCACTGTACCGTTCACTTCATGTGGTAACAGCCATTAGTCTTCATCAATCTTAATGAAGTTATCAGTTTGCATTTTTTTAAGTGCTGGAGAAATTTCTGATGTCTCCAAAAGATTCTCCTTCTGTGTTATTACTCCAATGATCTTTCATCAGTGGAGACTGTGTCTTCCCTGTACTGATTGGTCTGTGGTTGAGTTAGAGTAACGATTCTGAGCAAAGTGATTTTTTTTCCTGGAACAAAACTTGCCAAACACTAGACACTGTCTTAATTTGTGGCTTTAACCACATCTTTTACACAGAAATACTTTGTCCAGGGGCTGGACTCTCCGTAGCCTCACGCCAAAATCGCGTTTGGCGCGAGGCCGGAGAATCCAATTTTGCACCCAAGTCGGGCCCGGCGCCGGAACGTCGATTCTCTGGGATTTGAGAATCGGTGTGATCACGGAATACGCCGTTCGGCTGGGGGACCCATTGGCATAGGCCAGCCGAGCGAGCCTCCACTCTCAACCAGCCGAGTTCTCGACAGTGTGGAACTAACCTGGTATTGCAGGCCGGGATGTTGGCACCCTGGTGGGTGGGCGGGGGAATAGGACACCAGGGGATGGGGCCTTATAGGTGGCTCTAGCGTTTTTACACCGGAGTAGGGACATAGTCCCATTTTGGGAGAATCCAGCCCCTGATCTTTAACCTGTTTGTTGGTGTGCGAGGAGTTGCAGGAACTTTCCCGCCTTTTTGGAAAAATGGCGGCAACTGGAGTTACCTCCTACAAGGAGACGCCGCCATTACTGAGAAACATTTCAGAATGCTGTGCGGCTAGCCCGTGAGCCTGACAAAACTTAACTGTTTCTTCCAAAGACAGCTCCGATTCCCTCAGCAACCGTTCCCTCAGCTTAATTTCATTCACTCCAAACACAACCTGGTCCCCAATCATGGAAGATGCCACCGCGGAAAGATCACACATTTTAGATTTTAACTTTAATTCAGTGATGAAATGATCTATGGACTCTACTGTCGTCTAAATATCACTACAGTCGCCAAGATCATCGTTTCCATCTCTTGAATGGGGATCAATCAATAGGAGGAACATTTTGCCCAAGAAAGGACCAGCAAAGCCCCCCTGTATCCTCGTCCTTGGGCGACCCGGCCACTCACAGGGGTGCAGGTTGGCTGCAGGTAGCAGCATCTGCTATGCCTGGCAGAGGTCACACTGGCGCGCCATGTCTTCAATGTCCTTCTCTATGCCAGGCAACCAAATGTGGCTACGAGCGAGAATTTCTGTCTGGCCTGGATAGGCAACTGCAACAGCGGCCATCTGGCTGGGGATGGTATTACCACTGTTGACCCTCAACGTATGACTTCATCCTCACATCCGAGATCATGAATACAAGTAAGGTAGGGTCCTAATTGGTCAGATTTATCGTGGTGCCACTGGTTAAGATTATGTGTTTCACTTTGATCAGGACTGGGTGGCGTTTTGTCCAATTCTTCACGTGACCAGACTAAGCTGTCAGGATGCCCAGAAAGTTCAATGCCAGGATGATTTCTTCAGGCACCAGCAGGGCTGCCAGGTCCTGTAGGCGTGAGAGGGGTCTCAGTGCATCAATGTTTGAAAGGTCTCGTACCTGGCCTATGCTGAAAGATGTTATCGTCAGCCCCAAGCAACAAAGCCCACTGTTGTACTCTGGCGGAGACGATTGATGGTATTGGCTTATCTTCAAGAAGGAGCCCCAGCAGAGACTTGTGGTCTGAATTTATTATTGTCAAATGTTGCCCATAAGCATACTGCTGAAAATACCTGATTACAACGAGGCCTTCCTTCTCAAACTGTAGGTTCTGTAAGACCTGTTTAATGTGCTGTAAGGCTGCCTCTGTGGCTCCTAACAATGCCAACGCTGATCTTTTCTAAAAAGCATGTGTAATGGCTCTGGTGTTCAATCTGGGTTGACATAAATCTTGGCCTTTACTCCTTTTATTCAACCCAGCTTGTTCTGGAACACACTTTTATATTTGCCTAAGAGTCGCTGGAAGACACACACCAGCTACACATTCATCGACTGGAACCCATTTTGGACTGTGAAGAGCGGCCTATCAACCGCAGGTGCTTGTAGGGCGACATACATCCCATCGATCACCCTCTGGACCCGGGGAATCTCGGCAATAGCAGTGAGCCCCAATGCCTGGGTATCCTGGTGGGCTCGGTCCACATTGAAATGGATGTATTGTGCCGACTAGGCAGATACGGCCTCCATGTCAGCCCGGATGCACCTGTGCACTGAGCTCTGTGAGGCCTCGGACAGATCTCCACTCGGCGCTGGGAAGTAGACCAGGACTCACAGGTTCAGGGCGACCGTCACCTTGGTGACCACCATCAAAGGGTGTCATCGCCCATTCCCCCATACACTGCACTGACATATCAATGCAGATATGTCGCACTGTCCCCATACTCAACGTCTTGGGTGGTATGCCCGGTCTGGTAGATCCTAAAATGACAGGCACTGCCAGTACACATGAGGCCTCATGCGGCACCTCATTTGCAACACCTTCTCCTCCCTCCTCGACCTATTGGGCAAACAAGCTCTCCATTCTCAGCGGCTGCCTTCTGAAAACTTGTAAATGGAGTTAGAGCTGAATTTTGCCAGTCTTGTGCGCATAGGGAGTATAATAGCAAGGTATTGAAGATGGCGATGGTCTGGAATGCATTGCCTGGGAGGATGGGTATAGCCGGTTTGCCTGACAGCCTTTAAAAAGTACCTGAATGAACGCTTACTTGGGACTTTATCAATCGCGACATGGATTTTAGGGTGCCGGAGGATCCCGATGTGGCGTCAAATCGGCTCCTACCGCGATTTTGGCGTCGGAGGCTATTCTCTGCCCAATCGGGCTTCGCAATTTTGGTATCGGCTGACAGTGAATCCCACCCCTGGTCTCCGTTTGTGGAGACCAACAGAGATTCGTGCCAGCTTCATACTGCACTGCAGCTGGGAGAATTGCAGGTACCAGGAGAATCCAGCTTAAAATGGATCCTGTGTTAAATATGTTCATCTGGTTCAAGTCCCGTGAGGCCATGAACCAGGTCATGCCAGCTGGATTGGACAAGGAGCATCGGTAACTGTTTGGCGAGCCCCGGCGCAAATCCCTTATCGGGCCTCTCCCGGCATAACGGGAGTAGCGACAAGCGCAACATGGTCGGAAAGCCACCCCCACAGTTTCTCGCTTTTATGTCAGATAGAGGCTTTGTACAGAATCGGAAGACCTCAAGGCCCAAACAAGTCAATGGCACTCAAGCACTTCTGTCAACGCCAACCTCCGTTATGACATTGTTCAATATCAGGGAAGGATAAAGCAGGGGAAGTTGAAGAAGTAGGTTTAAGGTACACTTGAAGAAAAAGTTTTTTGAGTTTTGAATGGAAAGGACAGAGGGTAAAGGGGACAAGTTAGAGTCAAGTAATAAAAATTCCTTTCAGGGACTCACCTGCACCACCTTCATTGGGGCACGCTTCTTCTTCGCTATCCATATTTTCCTCCTCCTCTGGTTAATGATGTGCTTTGCTACTGAGGGATTTGCCCAAAGACGTAAGGCCAACCCTGCCCAGGGTGTCAAAATTAAAGGCTTTATGACATATGAGAAAATGTGCGATGAAGTCAAACTGTTTGTGATGTCATCTGTTCAACCATGTTTATTGAACTGCTAATTTCAATGAAAGTAAAATTTCAAACTTTTGTCAAAATCACTTGTGGAAGGTAGATTTTCCACTCGGGCTTAACCTCTTTCAGGAAGCAATCTGGTTGCGGTGGAAGTTCAGCAATCGAGTCACAGAGCGGGATTCTCCTGCCCTGCCCGTCGCAAAAACGCCACTGGCGAGCCGCGTACAATGGAGAACTGCATTGACCATGGGCGGGATTCTCTGGTCGCCAGGCGAATGCGGTCGGTGAATACCGCCCATAGAATCAGACAGCACAGAAAAGCCCTTCGGTCCATGCGCCAGTCACAAATCAATCACCTAACCATTCTAATCCCACTTCCGATCCAATGGCACATAATGCTATGGGCCAAGTGCGAGAAAATACTTCTTCAATGTTATTAGGGCCTCTGCCTCCACCACCCTTTCAGGCAGTGAATTCCAAACTCCCATCACCCTGTGGTAACTTTCCCCTCACATTCCCTCGAAACTTAAATCTATTCCCCGATCATTGACCCCTGTCTACGATCACGTTAGCACAGTGGTTAGCACTATTCTTTCACAGCGACAGGTCCCAGGATCATTGAGTCATAGAATTTACAGTGCAGAAGGAGGCCATTCAGCCCATCAAGTCTGCATCGACTCTTTGAAAGAGCACCCTACCCAAGCCCACACCTCCACCCTATCCCCATAACCCAACACTTAGGGCAATTTTGGTCACTGAGGGCAATTTAGCATGGTCAATCCATCCCAACCTGCACATCTTTGAACTGTGGGAGGAAACCGGAGCACCCGGAGGAAACCCATGCAAACACGGGGAGAACATGCAGTCTCTGCACAGACAGCGACCCAAGCCGGGAATCGAACCTGGGACCCTGGAACTGTGAAGCAGTTATGCCAACCACGGTGCGACCGTGCTGCCCCGATCGATTCCTGGCTTGCGTCACTGTGCGGAGTCTGCACATTCACTCCAGGTGTGCGTGGATTTCCTTCGGGTGCTCCAGTTTCCTCCCACAAGTTCTGAAAGACGTGCTGTTAGGTAATTTGGACATTCTGAATTCTCCCTCAGTGTACCTGAACAGGTGCTGGAATGTGGCGACTAGGGACTTTTCACATTTCATTGCAGTGTTAATGTAAGCCTACTTGTGACAATAATAAAGATTATTATTATTATTATCTATACCCCTCATAATTTAATAGATCTCAATCATGCCCTCCCTCAGTCTCCTCTGCTCGATGGAAACTAACCCAAGCCTATCCAGTCTCTCTTCAGAACGATCAGGGGCTGGTTTAGCACACCGGGCTAAATCACTGGCTTTGAAGGCCAACCAAGGCAGGCCAGCAGCATGGTTCGATTCCCGTACCAGCCTCCCCGAACAGGCGCCGGAATGTGGCGACTAGGGGCTTTTCACAGTAACTTCATTGAAGCCTACTCGTGACAATAAGCGATTTTCATTACACTTCATTTCATTTCATCCTCCAGCCCAGGCAACATCCTGGTAAATCTCCTCTACACTGTTTCCAGTACAATCACATCCCTTCTATAATGTGGATTCCTGTTGCAGGATAACCTCCCTGCTCTTAAACTTTGTGCCTTGGCTATTAAAGGCAAGAATACCATCTGCCTTCTTAACCACTGTGTCCACCTGCTCGGCTACCTTAAGGGACCGGTGTACATGCACACCAAGATCCCGCTGATCCTCGGTGCTTCCCAGGGTCCTGCCGTTTATCATGTATTGTCTTGCCTTGTTTGTGCTGCCCAAGTACATCACCTCACACTTACTCGGTTTTAATTCTATTTTCCATTGATCAGCCCATCTGACCAGCCCGTCGATACCCTTCTGTAGTCTGAGACTCCCCCTCATTCTTTACCACTCCACCAATTTGCGTATCATCCGAAAACTTACTGATCATTCATATCATGTGTAGAAGGTTGCGTGCCAAAGAAGGTAGTGCGTACATTCCCCAACAGGAAATCATGGTTTAATCGAGACATTCACTGCCTACTGAAGGCCAGGTCTGAGGCGTTCAAGACAGGCGACCCTGACCAACACAAAGAAAATCAAGGTGTGACCTCCGCAAAGACATCAGGGATGCCAAGAGACAATACCAGAGTGAGCTAGAGTCACAGATCGATGACACGGGCTCTCGTTGGTTGTGGCAAGGCTTAAGCAGCATAACAGGCTACAAAGCAATGCCGAGTAAAATCTCCAGCAGCTGCGAACCCTTCCCCAATGCATTCAATGCATTTTATGCTCATTTTGAGCAGGAAGCCAACAGACCGTTGTCAACTGCCCCAGCAACCTAAGACAACCCCATACCTACTGTTACAGCTTCCGAAGTCAGATCGGCCTACTTGAAAGTGAAGCCTCGGAGAGCAACGGGTCCCGACTGAGTCCCACGTTGTGCACTCAGATCCTGTGCAGACTAACTGGCGGGTTTGTACGCGGACATCTTCAACCTCACCCTACACTGTTCGAGGTTCCCACCTGCTTCAAGAAGGCCACCATGATACTGGTGCCAGCTTCAAATTCCTACCAGTGCATATCACCAAAAACCTGTCCTGGTCCACCCACGTTGACGCTACGATCAAGGAAGCGCAACAGCGCCTATACTTCCTCAAGAAAGTGAGGAAATTCGGCATGTCCACATTGACTCTTACCAATTTTTATGGATGCACCATAGAAAGCATCCTATCTGGCTGCATCACAGCCTGGTATGGCAACTGCTCAGCCCAAGACCGTAAGAAACTTCAGAGAGTCGTGAACGCAGCCCAGTCCATCACACGAACCTGCCTCCCATCCATTGACTCCATCTACACCTCCCGCTGCCTGGGGAAAGCAGGCAGCAAAATCAAAGACCCCTCTGTGGTAGTCGGTATTAGGGGTATTACGGTACCTCTGAATATGCTGTAAGACCATTGGTGTGGGAGGTACCTGAGACTGCTGTTTCATTGGTTAAGCCTGCCTGCTGGTTCCGCCCAGTAAGGCGGAGCATAAGAGCACGTGTCTCCCCAGCAGCTGCCTTCTGTACCAGCGCTGCTGGGGGAAACATCTAGTGCAATAAAGCCTTAAATTGTCTCCAATCTCGCTTCTGGAGTTATCGATTGTGCATCAATTTATTGCACTAGATTTTAAAGAATGGAGCTCCGAATCGAGCCGGAGTGCCTGCAACTCACCCCCCACGTGGCAATCGCAGCAGCAACGTTCAAACACTGGCTGGCGTGCTTCAATGGATATCTCAGGACGGCCACAACTGCACCCACAGAGGACCAGAAATTGCAAGTTCTGCACTCAAGAGTGAGCCCAGAAATCTGCACCCGCATCGAGGACGCGGACGATTTCGAGGCTGCGACGAATCTGCTAAAAAGACACTATATTCGCCCTGTAAACCAGGTCTACGCCCGAAATCTACTAGTGATGAGGTGACAAAACCCTGGGAAATCGCTGGACGAGTTCTACCGTGCGCTCCTGGTGTCAGGGAGGAACTGTAACTGCACGCAAGTTTCGGCCAACGACCACGCAGAACTTTTGATCCGGGCTGCATTTGTTACAGGTTTGCTGTCCTCCCAAATCCACCAGCGATTGCTGGAGAAAGAGACACTAGGCCTCAAGAAGGCACGGGCCCTTGCCAGCTCCCTAGATGTGGCATCCCAAAATGCCCGCGCCTACGTCCCCAACCGCGCAGCAGCCCCTTGGGCAACGTGGAACCCCCCCCCCCCCCCGGCCGACTCCGAGGCACCCCCATCCCCCCACAAGCTTGCGCTGCGAGACTGCCAGGCAACCCTGGGGGGCCCCGCTGCTACTTTTGCGGGCATGCCTAGCACCCCCGACAGCGCTGCCAGGCCCGCTCATCCATCTGCAAAGGGTGCGGCAAAAAGGGCCATTTCACGGCAGTATGCCAGGCCCGGGCGGTCGCTGCAGTCTCCAGAGACGAATCGGGACCACCATCACAACTCTCTCCACGAGCCACGTGTGGCCTCCGGGCGCCGCCATCTTGCCCCTCGGACACCAAGTGCGATGGATGGGCGCTGCCTTCTTGTGCACCCCCAGCCATGTGCGACCAATGGGCGCTGCCATCTTGGCTGGACTCTCAGGACCCCGACTCGGATGACTGCTCACCGCCTGAGGAAAATCTCCAACTTCTGCCACGACTCACCTCGGTGACCCTGGACCAGTCTCGGCCCCGAACTCTCTCGACCGCGACGATGACCGTGCTCATCAACGGGCATGAAACATCCTGTCTGATCGACTCCGGGAGCACAGAGAGCTTCATACACCCCAACACGGGAAGGCGCTGTTCTCTTCCCATCCACCCAGTTAACCATAAACTCTCCCTGGCCTCCGGGTCCCATTCAGTGGAGATCAAAGGGTTCTGCGTAGCGAACCTCATGGTCCGGGGAAGGGAGTTTAAAAATTACCGGCTCTACGTCCTCCCCCACCGCTGCGCTGCCACTCTCCTAGGGTTAGATTTTCAATGTAACCTCCAAAGCTTAACTTCTAAATTCGGCGGCCGTGTACCCTCCCGCCCCCTCACTGTCTGCAGCCTCGTGACCCTCAAAGTCGATCCGCCTTCTTTGTTTGTGAACCTCACCCCGGATTGCAAACCCGTCGCCACCAGGAGCAGACGGTACAGTGCCCAGGACCGGATCTTTGTTAGATCGGAGGTCCAGCGATTACTGAGGGAAGGTATCATTGAGGCTAGCAACAGTCCCTGGAGATCTCAAGTAGTGGTTGTAAAGACCGGGAAGAAGCACAGGATGGTCATCGATTATAGTCAGACCATCAACCGGTATAAGCAACTCGACGTGTACCCTCTCCCCGCATATCCAATCGGTTCAACAAGATCGCACAATACGAGGTATTTTCCACGGTGGATCTCAAGTCCGCCTACCATCAGCTCCCCATCACCCTAGCGACTGAAAATACACTGCTTTCGAAGCAGATGGGCGGCTCTACCACTTCCTAAGGGTTCCCTTCGTTGTCACGAATGGAGTCTGGCTTCCAACGAGAGATGGACCGAATGGTTGAACGGTACGGTTTGCGGGCCACGTTTCCGTACCTCGATAATGTCACCATCTGCGGCCACGACCAGCAGGACCATGACACCAACCTCCGCAAATTCCTCCAGACCGCGAAAATCCTTAACCTCACATATAACAAGGATAAATGCGTGTTCAGCACCGACCATTGAGCCCATCCTCGGCTACGTAATGCATGATGGAGTTATAGGCCCAGATCCTGAACGCATGTGCTCCCACATGGAGTTTCCCCTCCACCACTGCTCCAAGGCCCCGAAACGCTGCCTGGGATTTTTTTCCCAGTGGGTCCCCAACTATGCGGACAAGGCC